>NC_051179.1:28895923-29070611 GCF_013339695.2 Rhipicephalus sanguineus
TAAAAATAACGCGCGCGGTTAGTCAGTAGTGGTAATGACGTTAATGCAAATTTCATGCGTGGGGTACGCTAACAGTGCGAAGAAGAAACGATAAATTCTGGGATTTTACGCGCGAAAACAACGATATGATCGTGAGGTACGGCGTATTAGAAGGGGGGCTTTGGATGAAATGTTTACGACCTGAGGTTCTGTAGCGCCCACCTAAATCTAAGTAGATGGATCTTTTCGCATTTCGTTCCCACTGAGATATACCTGCCGTAGATGAAAATCGAACCGACGTCCTCATTCTTATCTGCGCGAGAACCTAGACGCTTAGCTATTGCCCCATCTGTCGGTACGAACAAAGCCCGATCGCTCGATTTAGAAAAAAAAATCGATAAAAGCCGTGGGACAAAGCAACCACGCGAACGCTGGAAAGGGGATAAAGGCAAGACAAGACGACGCGCATGGAAATTTTATCCTGTGCTATACAGAATCCAAAGTTAAAGATTTGTTGAAGACGTTGTGCTTTGTAAAGTGATAAATAAAGAAAAAAATGTGGTCACCATTCCGCCCTGCGAACGTGATTGTTGTATAAAACGCCACACATGCTGATTGAGGGGGGGGGGGGTTATATTTTATTATTACTGTAGAGTAATGGTATTGCCAATCGCTTTGTGGTCGCTGTTGCACACCGTGATTGGCTCCGCGACCATTTAGCAAGGTGAATTTGTTCCTTTCGTAGAGCACTGTATTCGCGCTGTTCCCCTAGTGTCTTTAATTTCCGTGCTCTACCCATGGAAGTCTTTGAGTGAACTGAATGATTTGCCAGACTCGTCTCGGTTTTATATATGAAAGCGGGAAACACGCGGGGGGAAGGACCGTTTGGCGTCATTCGAAGCCCCCGTGTGAAGTGCAAAGAAGCTGCAACCTAATCTTCACCGGGAACGCGTGGGAAGTTGTTCCGATTGTTCACAGGTGCCTAATCATCTATTATGCGTCGTAATAACTTTTTGGATATGTATATGTACCAACTAGCTCGCCTTTCAGCATTACTCCGATCCATTATGCGGTTTTGCTGTTTGTTTTGTGGTTTTCTTTATTGAAACGAATAATGAGCTCTATGCTGCACGCCTGATTGCAAAGAAAGATATGCCGTTTGCCTTCAGTTGTTAAAGGGCCCGTAAACCACCCAGAGGTCGAAATTTAGTAGCGGCGTTGCAGTTATGCACGAGTCAACAGCGAACGTGTTCGTCGGCTCCTCTGTCCACCTCTCCGAATGCCCTTCCACAGCGTCCGAGGTGAAGACGCAAGGAGCGCGCGCATCTGCTAGCAGAGGCTGTTGGAGGAGTTGCCTGTTGGAGGAGGGACGATGCGCGGCAGAGCGCGTGGCACGGACGTGGGACAGAGCCGCGAGAGAAAAAAAAGAAGTGAAAGTTCGCTGAATAAACCGGCACCTGACGGGGACGTCCAGTCTCTCTGTCCTTCGATATCGTTTGGTGCCGTGAAACCCGGGAGAAGACTGACGTCCCGGTTTCTGAAGATGGACCCGCCGTGGCGACGCACCACGAGGAGTCCTTCGAGCCGCCTGCTGACAAAGCTCATCACGTTCCGCTACCGAAGCTTTGCAAGCGGAGAAATCCTGTCTCCGACCGATCTGCAAGTCATCTCTGGTGATTCCTCCGGGACAAAGACACGACGCTTGCAGATCTCAAAACCAAAAGATTGCTGAATAATCACAAACCGACGGCGCCGAGTATGAGGAGGAAGTTACAATGGCTCTCGACTATCACGACAAGATCCGCAAACTATGAGCCGTGTCCGCTACCTTCTCCAGTCAGCTGCCAGGCCGCGGACGGTGCTGCACCTGGCGTCGCTACCGAAACCAGGCCCCAGAAGTCTCCGCTCAAGCAAGTAACCGATCACAGCTACGAGTTGCCTTGCCGAAATTACAGGTACCCGTTTTCTCGGGGAACTTCGCGAGTGGCAGGGATTCTGGGAACATTTTGAGGCCACGATCCACAACAACTGCGAGCTGTCGGACATTGAAAAGTTTTCTTATTTGCGATCTTACGTAACCGGAGCTGCGAAACGTGCGATCGAGGGTGTGCGCCTGGAGCAAGCGAATTACGCGGGGCAGTCAAGGTGCTCAAAGAAAGGTTCGGCCGTCATACCGCTCTGTAGACGAACACATTGATAGCTTGCTTGCAATCGGTATGTGGATCATTCGTCCAACTATCGCAGCTGCGGAACTATACGAAGAAGTACGATTTCACACCAGCTGCCTGGATAGCTCGGAGTTTCAAGCATCGGAGTACGCTGTTATTCTTCACCGAGTGCTTATGCGAGCTCTCCCCGAAGACATCGCCATTCTCTACCGGCAACGCATGAAGGAGACCGAAGCGAAACGACGGGGCTACTCCAAGGTCACGGCAAGAAGAGGGTGCGTGACGTGATGAATTTCTGCAGAGTAACAGATCGGAGCAGAGAAGAGAGCTCTCGTTCGAGGAGCCTACGAAAATCTAGCCTCGTGGCAAGGAGCAAAGACATCCTCGCTTACAACCGCCGGTACCGTCAGCATTAGCGCTGGCCGCAGGATCTGCCAACAACAGCCATGCCTGCTGCGTACTGTGTGGCACCGTGACCACACTGTGAAGGACTGTCAGACTATCATGTCAGCCGACGAAATTCGGCGGCGACTAATCGAGAAGAACTGCTGCTCAGATGTTGCCAGAGAGGGACACGTCGCACGAAATTGCCGCAACGCAGCGTGGCTCAAGTGCAAGCATTGCGCAAACCATCATCTTACCGCACTTTGCGCAATATGGAAACCCTACAACCACCCGAATGCCGACAGAAGTGACACAGACGAAACCGACAGCCGTGCCAGTCACTACCAGTGCTGCCGCAAGCAGTTCTACGTCGCCATCTCAGCTGTTCTCATGCAAACGGCCACAGTATGGGCATCGGGAAGGCACAATTCCGTGCTGGTTCGTATACTGCTTGACACCGGCAGCCAAAGAACATTTATAAGACGCGGCTCTGTCCACGTCCGTGCCCACGCGCTCTGCCGCCGCATCGTCCTCTTCATTTCATCAGAGGAGCACGCGAGCGTCTGTTGGTGGTTTAGGGATCCATTAACCTGGCGTTTTGTGCTTACGCCACGAAATTTTCCGACCAACGAGAGATATGCAGCTTAGCTGTAAAAGAAATAAACTGTGAAGTAACCCCTGATTTACGAAGCAGTGTCGCTGAGGCTTTGTTGTCGCACTTAGAGCAACAGGAGTGTCGTGTGTCCGCGACCACTCTATTGTATACCAAACAGAAAGAAAGAAAGAAAGAAAGAAAGAAAGAAAGAAAGAAAGAAAGAAAGAAAGAAAGAAAGAAAGAAAGAAAGAAAGAAAGAAAGAAAGAAAGAAAGAAAGAAAGAAAGAAAGAAAGAAAGAAAGAAAGAAAGAAAGAAAGAAAGAAAGAAAATAACTACTAGGTCGACGCCAAAAATATTATGATCCGCGACGAAAACGGCAGCTTCGGGCGCGACTCCGCTTGCCAATAAGAACCATGCATGCGCAATGTCGTGTTCGCTCCGCTAGATCGTTCTAATGCACGTCTGTATACGTCTGTATAGCTTTGACAACGTTGCACGGAATTAGTGGCACTGAGCTGCTCGAACCACACAAGCGTGAGCTTGCCTCAGTATTGATCTACGCAAATGAGCGAACCCCAGAGACCCGCGAAGAAACGCAGCAATCCACGTCTGGTATGTCTCTGGCCACGTGAAAACGACTGCGTCGGCAGGGCATGTACCGCAGAAGGTAATGCGCGCGTTCTCTCACAAACAACCACGACCGAGCACGCGGCTTCGCGTACGAGGGCACGATTATTGACTCGTGCAGACATACATACATGGCTGTTACAATTGGCGTTTCTGCAGTTTTCCCGCAGCGGTAAACGCACGCCCTCTAAGCTTGCTTAGAACAGTGAGAAGATATATATATATATATATATATATATATATATATATATATATATATATATATATATGTATATATTGAGTGCAGACAATGATGAACTTTAAGACTTCTTTTGGTATTAGCTGCTGTCTCATCAGAATTAAACCAACGGGTTAACGCCGCTCTCACAGAAGTAAAGGAAGTACGCAAGTGAATCAAAATCAATTCTAGCAATATTCTCGGTTATTCACGTAAAACGTACACGCTTTACCTTTACTATGTGGACAGGTCCACCAGAACCTATCCACATACAACAGCTTGGCTGTAAAAGGAAAGTAGAATAAAATAGGAACATGCACTGTATGAGATAGCGAGCGAGCTAGTTCACCATCGATCTGCGACACCTACAGTGCTATAGTGCCACAGCGCTGGCGACACTCCTCATCACGCGCGCTTTGTGAGACGCCAGGTAAGCCGCCAGGGTGCGACTGCTCCTTCTACATATGCAGCCGGATCTGGCTTGCCTACTGCCTCATGTAAACCTCGCTATCGCTCGCATTGCTCAGCGTTTTCTGTGAATTGACAAGCGTTTTCCGATCGCCGCGCTCCTCGTTTTCGTAGGGTATATCAAATGGAATGTGCGCCTAATTAATCGTTTCGATCTTTTCTATTGAAGCTCTGTTTCATATTTCACAGCACTGGTGCTTGGGGCTATACCGCTATTGTTTGCTGGATAACTTCAATCACGAGGGGAAAAAGTGAATAACACAAATGAGGTAGCACAAGACCTGCGTAACAAATACCTACAATAGAAAAACTTCTCGCGCGCTTTGTAGTCATTGCTAAGAAAACGTGTACAAGAATAATGAAGACGAAGAAACATTATCATGATGGAGGTGTCCTTGCGCGTTTTGCACGCGAGGTCGTGACAAGTGCAGCCAGACAAAGAGAGAATAGATCACGCAGAATCCTTCGTCCTGCTATTTCCGAAGTACGCATCCTCTACGTAGAAAACGAACACCCACATCGCTACAGCTGAAGATGGTAAAGAGGAAGCTAACGGTATAGGACAAAAAAGAAAAAAAAAAGAAAACACACACACACAGAAAGAACAAGGCCGGAAAAAAGCACGAAACCTCTCACAAAGATTAGTCTTGCAACCATATTTCATAACTACAGAAAGAAAACCAGCGAACAAAGAAGCCACGTTTGAATACCAAGAAGGAATGACAAATGTAGGACAACAAAGGAACACACAGCACGCATTATATTTTCTCCCGCATAGCTCGCGTCTGAAACTCCCTTTGTTCTAAGGCGTGCGTGCTTAAAAGAAGCCACCCACCGACCGAGTGGGCGGCCTGTTTGTTTTCAGTCTCTGCTCGGTTTCCTTAAGTACTTCCGATACCTAACACGCGCGTGCCAGCTACACAGGCTTACTTCAAGCGTAAGTGCTCGAGACGTCCTACGACGTTGAGCGGGAGGGGGTCGTAAAGAAAGCCAGACACGCTGTCCATTCTGTGCAGCCATGCCAGCTGAGCTTGTCCTTGACCACCACCCCAAAAACACTTCCGCTGGAACGTGCACGAGAAGAAGGCGTACCGCTTATGACGTTCGAATTTGTAAACAACCGGGAGGTCGATGCCGATTCCTTAACAAGCGAATGGCCCGCGTACCCACGAAGGAGTTTGGTTAGGTATCGAGATATCGCCAAAGTCACAGTCCTTTTCTTGTTTTTTTCTTGCAGGGATCTCTAGTGATGCCACATTCCTAACAATCGCATCTCTTCTTATAGGAGTGGATCGTAACGCCGCATAAGCTGCTGTTAGAGAAGCCGGGCAAAGAAACAATGCCAGGTCCATGTACTTGTGCTAGGCCTCATATGTATGGCTCCGTGTTTTCGGAGTTTATGTTTCGGGGCAGAAATTCGGCGCTTATCGGGGTTTATATTTCGTAAATCCCCAATTCTCCGAAATTCCGAGTTTCGCATTATTCTCAACACTCCATTATGTTAGATGAAATGACATCTGGACACGAAAACATCAGATCACACGAAGCGTATTTTAGTTGTCTGGAAGGTTTGAAAGCACAAACACATGTACATACAAGCACAAATACTTCAATACAAAACACCCACGTTTACAACCTTGACTCCTGTTTTATTATGCGCAAGCATACTGTGCGAGGTCCGTATATTCGATACCAATGCCGCCAGGGACCGTATATCAAGATGTCTCGCGCTCTCGGGGGCCCTACATACGTTGATGTCTCTTGCGCTCTGCACGACAAGCCTTTTGTTAAACGTGCGATGGGCGCGGTCTACGAGGTGCTGTTTTAGTGAGGTAAACTTTACATCGGCCAAACCGGCCGATGTATCAATGAAAGCTTAGAACATGCTTAGAACACGGATTAGGGTCACATTGGACGTTAAAATCGGAGTTGATCCGATAAATCCGTATTGTCAAAAACATTACAGGCGAGTGTTTATCGGATTTTTTTCGTATTTATCAGAAAACAAGGAGCCCTACTGATATGGCACCGTTAAAGTTCTCTCCTTCCTTAGCCCCTTCGGTCACCCCTCAGTGTAGGGTAGGAAACCGGATATTCGTTGTAGCCTGGCAAGCCTACCTATGTCCTTCCTTCCTTCCTTCCTTCCTTTCTTTCCTTCTCTCTTTCTTTCTTTCTTACTTTCATCTCTCACACATAAAACAATAAGCTGAGATGTTTCCCTCCTTGACACCTCTTTCAAATCCTGGCGGTTCCTAAACATAACCCGCAAGTCAAAACGAACAGCAATATGGATCAGTCTACAACGAGCAACAAGACCAGCACTTTCCATTTTCTCACCGAGTACAACACTTCCGCCTCAGGATTAGATTAGGCTTGTGCTGATTCCCTTTTTTTCCACATTTTCTGTCCTTTTCTTTCTCTCTTTCTCTCTCTCCTCTCTTTCCCGGCCTCAGAAGAGAGCTTCGCCTACTCTGACTTTCTGAACCTTTGATCTCAGCGCAGAAAAAGAAGGTCGACAAAGCACTCGCCCATTGTCTGTCCCGAGGGGCCCCGACACGCATTAGCACGCGACACAACGGCGTCCTGATCATAGCGAAATGTTGTGTCGGTGGGGACCATTGCCCAATAAGACGCAACTCTGCTCTTACGCACGCAACGATGTCACGTGTCTAAGAGGAACAAAGGAGACAGCGTAATCAAGGGCATTAACCGAGATGCTTAAAGCATCTCGGTAATGTACCCTACGTGATCGCTTTACGCGAGAATTCTCGTGTGTTTCTTAGTGGAAGTTCCTTTGCCCCGAAATCTCCAAATGAAATGTGTTTATTCCAAAGGAGACACTGTCTTCTTCGGTATCCCTTGCTTGGGGCTCCATCGGGATTTGTACGCTCAAACGAAAACGCTGAAGACACCCAGCCGTAAGGAGCACATTTTCCTTTAGCGCCAAACACGTGCTCTCTTTCCTCATTGTTGCGTTGAGCATTTTAAAAATAGTGCCAAGCGCGCTTATTTTTTGTATTTTAATGTTATCGGGCTTGACCACAGGTCGGCAAACTCACTCATGAGTCGACTCACTCAGACTCAGATCGGCCCGTGAGTCTGTGTCTGAGTGAGTCCGGGTGAGTAATATTTTGGTGAGTTTGAGTCCGATGTGAGTCCGGTTGAGGAAATGTTCAGTGAGTCTGAGTTCAAGTGAGTCCGCTTTAGGAAAATACTGGTGAGTCCGAGTCCGAGTGAGCCCTAAGCGCAAAATATATTTCTTGAATGAGTCGGAGTGAGCCCCACCTTTTATAGCCGACCTATGGTCCTATCTACTCATCTCAGCATTACTATCAGCCTTATATGGACTTTCGTTCATACTCAAGTCTGTTCTCACATATCTCAACGCACTCGTGTTCAGGTGCCACCTCAATATTTATTAGTCAGAGACGTGAACCGGGAGTGGTGCTATGACCTCCCCCCGCAAACGGGAAGTCCTTGATAAAAATATCTCGTATGAGTCGGGTATTTCATAAAAATGTCCTTACTGGATTGCAACGACTGATAACTCGTATTTGAAGGCATAAGATCAAAAGGTGTATCCTAGAGCACCAATCATGTGAGATAACGGCATTAAAGACCATTGGCGCCAAGATAAAAAAAAAGCTAGTGTTACGCTCGCGATCGCATGAGTCGATTCACTCAGGCTCAAGTCAATCCGTGAGACTGAGTCCGGCTGAGTAATATGTTGGCGAGTTTGAGTCCGAGTGAGTCCAGTTGAGAAGTTTACTGAGTCTGAGTCCGAATGAGCCCTCAGAGCAGAATATATTTGCTGAGTGAGTCTGAGTGAGCTCCAACCTTTTTTGCCGACCTATGGGCTTGACCCACGAAAGCCTGCTACTCCCACTCGTCGTAGGCCGCGCCGCAATGTTTGGAAACCACGACTGTTTCGGACTGCTCTGTAAAAATTACGCACAAAGCACGAGTAACCAAGTATATAGCTAACGCTATGCCCAGCGATAGCGCTAGAAGGCTCGATAAGGCATCTATGAAAGCCGACTCATTTCACAGACGAGCAGATTAGTCGACACCCGACGTCCATGCTCGCCGTTATAATTGTAGAACGTGTGTTGCTTGTACTCTGAGCCTTTCTTTTACTGGGCACAAGTGCTCACAATAAAGGGTTTCATCTTTACCGGCTGCGTCCTGCTTTCTCCACCGTCACAAACACGTGACAATATATCCAGAGCGTAAACTCTATAAATGCCCGTACAAGCTTCGCGGCTCGAGTGAATGGGAAAGCGAGCGAGCGCACAACTGTAAACGTCTCGCACGGGGTGTTGTTACGCCAAGCGCCTACCCTCAAGTCGTCCCGGCGCCAGCCGCAATGCTGTTATCCGGGCAATGTGTGCGTATACGCTGGCGCGCGCGCGCGCGCGCCTGCTTGCCTCTTGCCCTTGGCAAAGTGTGCGGGACCACATTCGGTGTCGTCTCTGACGCGACCCGCGTGGGCACAGCGCGACCCCGTTGTTATTCCTCGCATAGCGACAGCCCTCTGCAACGAACCGCTATAGAACATACTCCGTCTAACCAATTGCGTACACTACTGCGAATGCTACAGGTTTAGTGCCACCCAAATATTAGAACTATAGCAGTCCAAGTCGTCCAGAAAAGAAGAGATTTAGTGCACGGTTAAATACACCAGCACTTACACGAAGCTGGGAAGCTTCAAGCTGTGTTCCAGTGCTCGCCGCAGAACGCTATTTTATATGTAGGCAGCTCACCGGACAGCGGCTTTCGCCTCCATCGAAATGCTTAATGAATTATTTGGGGTTTAACATCCCAAATGGGGTTAACATAATGGGGTTTAACATCCCAAAACCACGATATGATTATGAGGAGCATCGTAGAGTGGAGGGCTCCGGGAATTTGGACCACCTGGGGTTCTTTAACGTGCACCTAAATCTAAGTACACGGGCCTCAGGCATTTTCGCTTCCATCGAAAATGCGGCCACCGCGGCCGGGATTCGATCCCGCGACCTTCGGGTCAGCAGTCGAGCGCCATAACCACTAGACCACCACGGCGGGTCTCCATAGAAATGGTGTCGCCGCGGCCGGGATTCAATCCCGCGACCTTCGGGTCAGCTGTCGAGCACCATAACTACCAGTCCACCGCGGCGGGTATGTGCGCTTTAACGCAAGCGACGTCGGATTTTACATGGGTTCGAACACTAAAGTTAAAAAATAAAAGACAATAATTTTACGTGCTTTTCTAAGTTATCCCTCGTCGACGCGAGGTGGCGTCATGTAGTACAGACGTCTTTCACACGCGTTACTGGAGCTACTTCGGTTGGAAGTCTTCTCAGACATCAGCGTACATTGTCTATGATACTGCCCAGAAATTGAACACACCCTTGAGTGTGACCTGAAAAAAAAGATTGCCATTCGCAAAATGCCAAGTTACCAGAAAGATGTACGACATCAGCGAATCAGCGACGCTGGTAACGACACTTTGATGCGATACCCCGTGGCGCTGAGTTTGACCAGAAAGCACAAGCGGTAATTTTGAGCTATGGCGTTCTGCTCACCCGCTGGTGCAAGAAGCCGGCAGCGACCTAATAGTTATCTCACAGTTATTTTACTATTTTCACTCAACGAGAACCATCAGGCAACATTAAAAAATAATTCTGAAGAGATTTTAATTGGGCGAAACGTTACAAGATATTGCGACAAGGTTTGCTACTCGCTGGGTGGCACGGCTCCGGTGTCTGTGATTCGTAAGCGGAGAATACGATGATGAGCGCCGTAGTGCGGTGCATGCAGTGTTCTGTATCTCGTTTACGGTTGGCTGACGCGACCCTAAACCTTTCCCAACGCTGCACGGAATTTCGCGGGACGGAGTGATGTGTTCTGCCGCCACTCCGCGGCGGCAGCGACCGAGCGCTCAGCTAATGCGCGTGAAGAGGATGCGCACTTCGTAATACGGCGGTTCAGCGGCCGAGCGAAAACACAATTGCGAACAGTTGCTTTTGTTAAACAACGGTAGTGGCGGGGCTGAGGAGGACGACGTTGATGAGTGTCTGGCAGCGCGCTGTGTTTTTTTGCGCAAGCCTGCCTACGTTTACCATACCCAGTTGCATGCACACGTGTTTGGCGTGCTGTGGAATGAGCGATACCATTTACTGCTGTTAGGAATATTACTCTGTTTACGGTGCATTCGTAACAGCGCGGCCCGGCAACGCATAGAGAGAGAAAGCCAAAGGAAAGGCTTGGAGGTTAATCTGGTTGCAGCCGGTTTGTTACCCTACACGAGGGGAAGGGGCAAGGAGAGGAAGAAGATAGAGGTTTACTGTGTTTACTACAGCCAAGCGACCTAGTGTCATACTGCATTTTATGATTATCAGCTGCTCAAAAAGTCCAGATACATTCATGCAAACAGCAACAAAATGTCGGGAGAAATGTTGGCGACGTAGGTAATGCTCGAGGTTAGCGTCCGCCATTTTGTTCTGCATGCTTTATTTTCACACTTTTTACTCGGGGGACGTTGCGACGTGATCCTTTACGAATACAAGCAGAATATCGCTATTTATTTCACCAATTTGACGAAGTACCTCCCGCCACGGCGAGTTTTCAAACCTGCAGTATCCAATGCATATTATACATGCACTGCAAATAAGTATAACTCGAATAATATTCCCCTGAACACATATTCAGCATGCACCACTACGTGGCTGCTTCTGACTTTCTAAAACAAGATTACGTAATTTTTACACACACACACACACACAAAACCCTTAACGAAAAGATGAAAAGAATCCTGCATGCCTCTTCAGATTACGTGCCGGAAAATATGGAAAGTCTGCTCTATTTTGTTTAATTGAGCGTTCAAAAAGGCGATGAAAAACAACGCTGTACAACATTTTATATACACCACGAATTCATTATGACGTACACTGTGCAACCAGTTACCCTGAAGTATTATAATGAGCCTTAATGCTATGCCTCGAAATTTGCAAGTGCGGGTTTTTCTTAGGTCCACCCGACTCCAAGCACTTGAAATGAAGTGATTACGTCATGTTTACAATTCCACGCTGTCGATATTACAGTTTTACTCCCGAAGTCGCCACTTGTGCTCATGGGAACTCACAGGGCTTAAGCAGCAAAGCTTTTTGCCAAGTCGCGATTCTACATTTGAAACTCCCTTGTCTCACAAACAAGTACCGTTTCGTAAGGTCCTTAAGAATGGAAACACAAAATCTGATTACGTAAAGCTCCTATCGTACTGGAACAGGTACAGTGATCCCGCAGAGAGAAGAATGGAATGCGTGTATCTTATCAAAACAAAAAAAAACAAAAAGAGCCAGAATATATAATAATAGTGCACCTGCAACCGCAGTCGGCACTTGCCAATGAAAACAAAATGCTGGAAGCGCCGCGTTCTCGAACTAACTTCACTTCAAGACACCAGCATAGAACTCTGTACGGCTGAAAAATCTCAAGTTTCTTCATAGCTAGGATTGCGACTTTTCATTAACTACCCGACTGAGAACAAATGGAAGCAAGATCATATGCTCGGCAATACGCCATTGAGGAATTGTTTGCAAATCCGATTTTCTCAGCTGTCGCGCGCACTGACTCGACTCCACAGATGCTTAATTAACGCGTACGTAGCACGCACAAGACAGCGCGCAAGACTAGCGTGGGCGCAAAGAATGTAAATGCAAGGACACGTTTATATTGCGGAAAACTTTCACGAGAGTGAACGGCTTCATTGCAGTTGACCGGAGATTCCGGTGGCAACGCGCAAGATTTTTGAGGGAGGATCAAACAACCATAAAACTCTGTTACAAGTGAGGACGTCTATCCCCTTTCTTCTCTCCCTCACACTTTTTCCTTGTTTTGAGCCAAGTAACCATAGTTCACTAAGTAACCACAGTATGGCTGTTCGATGGGCACGAAGTGACAAGCCCCTACAAGAAACGATCCTCTTTTGTACGCTGACGTGTTTAGTTTTAAATTGAGATAGCAATTGTAGGCACATTCCAAGGAAAAATTTTGCCGTTGCTGTCGCCGTTGCTGTCGCCGTTGCTGTCGCCGTTGCTGTCGCCGTTGTCATGACGGTCCGTACAAAGTCCAGGTGCAAAGTGACTCTCGCGTGTAGGGTATAATGTGGTGTCAAGAGGAAAGCGTGGGGTGATGAGAGCGTGCGAGTGAATATGGCTGGGGTGGTGTGGGGTGTGGAGGGGTGATATGAGAGGGCTCACAAGAGGTGTGTGCGCGGTAGCGCAGTGTCAGAAGAGAAGCGCATGACGAAATGGTGCAGGGAAAGGGGGCGATGCGTAAGTGAAGCGTGTCCACCCTCTCCGATTGCTCCAAATGCTTCACAGCACAGCCGGAGCTGCGGGCCCTTACCCCTCGCAGCGACGGCCGCGTAAGGGTCGTAACAGACGGCGAACGGTGCAAGGTCTGCATGAGCACGTACGGCTGCTCGCTCATGTCGGAGGTCACGTAATATTGGAGACACCGGGGGCAACGCGGTACGTTTGCCCACTTTTGTTTTGCGCTGTTTATTATCCCAACGTTGCGACAGCAAGTGCTGATGGTAGTCGAGTGTGATGCGTTGAACTGTGCGCACGTGACATTATGCTATGACATTAATTAGTAAGCTAATCTTCGCTACGACCCAGACATGGCGCGCGTAAGCAATAGTGCTGCCGAAGAATCTGCAAGCACGGGCGCTTTGTTCACGTCTTAAATTAGACAGCTATTCTTTGTCGTGGTGGCCAACAAAACGTGATTATTGATTAGAGAAAATACAGAGTGCGAGATAGAAGAAGAAAACACGCAAGCTTATATAAGCACTTTCGGGCGGCTTTCACGCGAACGTATACTAAATCATGAGCATTTGTACGGCGCGCTCGAGCGCGTTGGCATTAGCGGCGCGTCGCTACACCTCCTCGCCGCCGTTTTTCTTTTTTTCGTTTTTGGTCTGTTTCATCTGTTATCTCCCGCGACACGACGAAACAGCCTATTTCGCGGACTACGCCAGCTACTTTCCATGAAAGAAAGAAAATTGTGTCTACGCGATCATAACGCAACAAAAACGATCAAGTCGTGTTAAAGAGAGAATGATAGAAACAACAAAAAAAGGACATATGAAAAGGTAGCGCCGAGGAGAGAAGCGAGCTCTTCCGGGCGGATGCGCGGGAATTCCGATTTAATGAGAGCTGCCGCGGTGCCCTCTAGCGGTTCGCCGGAGCGTAAGTAGGTGTCGGTGAAAGAGCGCGCGGGTGCTGGCGTCAGCGCCAAAAAGGTATAGCGCGACGGCGGATCGCTGTAATACGGCTCGCGTAAGTAAAAAAAAAAATGCGCGAAGTACATTCAAACCCGAGCTGAAGGCGATGAAGACAGTCGTAGCGTCGCCCGGCGCATTTGCAGTCGGGCGAGATTGCGTTTACATCAAAGGATCCGGTGCTTTAGCATGTACTACGCGTGTATGAGCGGTGTCGACGGCGGAAAAAGCCCGTGGACGGTTCCCTGAGCTGCTGGAATTAATCATTGTGCCCGCTCCAGCCTTGGCATTCTTCCATATACGTCTAATTTTTTCTGTTTATTTCTTTTTTTGTTGTCATCCTGCTTTCATCGTGGCTACTGTTCCGCTTTTACCTATTTATTTAGTCCGTAGGTTTAAAATTTTAAAGAACAAGAAAGTTGTTAAAGCAGGCCGGTTGCTTCAGAATGGAGCGATGAGTATTTCGAATCAATACCCTTATTCAGCCGCAGGCTCGTCACTGCATGGGAGGTGTCATAAATCTCACGAGAACGTCCCAAAGTAAACAAACGTTCGACAGTGATGAATAGGCGCCCAGCGCTTCAATCAGCCATGGATGCATTCACTGAGCGATTACCTTTACAGGGATGGAGCAATATATCATTCGTTTGCAAGATCACTGTCATTTGGGACCACCGTAATCACACGGGTTTAACGTGCCAGCTGGTAGCGATGTGCATATATAGGCGAATGGAACAAAGGCTCGCCAAAACATAGAAACTTAGCGAACTTAACCTTTCGAAGCCCTTGTATGTGTATACCTCCGCAGAACTCGTTGATGTGGGCTAGTTGATACATTACTGTGAATAAACTAGAAACCAAACTACCACCAGAAGAAAAATAGGAAGGTACAGATGAAGCCCTCTTCAATTTCTTCTGTTTCCCCCTTTTCCTCTGGTGGTGGTTTGGCGAGCTATTCATTCAAAGTTCTGTATACCTTGTCTGATATTGATAGAAAAGGGAATGGCTCCGGAAATAAGCGTGGAAATAGGGGCCAGTTGGTTATACATGTTCTTAGGTAATCACGCTGTAGCGTTGCGCTCCGTGTTGTGGTGTGGTCCAGTCCGTGCAAGTACGTTACAGTTCGATTACCCAAGAACAACGGCTCTTGGTTTTCAAACTGCCAGACAGTACAAGATACGAGTACGTATAGAAGGCAAACAAAAACACACAAAACGTTCGGTGTGTTTTTCCGTTGCGTTTCTTCTACGGCCTCGTATTTTGCCGTGATTGGAGTATTAACATGAATGACCAACTAGCCGAAGCTTTCTCTTGATTCATTACAGCTGAAATGGTGCAGAATGAAAGCGTAGATGTCGGGCAGATTACTGTCCGAAATGATACCAGCGTGTAACTTTACCGCTAATAGTTCCTTCGCGGCGATAAGGGCAGCGAAGTACAAGCCTCTGAATTGACCGGTGCTCTTATGGATTTCAGACAATGTTTTCGAAACACAGTTGTCCTTGGCAACCGCGATATTGATACCGCTTTCGGCGTTTTTTTAACTTTCCAGAATTTTCAACCTAGGCTGCGCCCCATGCTTTGAACGGACCACTGTTTACGACGACTTCATTATGTGAGTGATTTTCGTCATTTTGTCAATGGGTCCCGAAAATACCTGTGTGCCGCTCGAGGAATCGCGGTGTCATAAGTGATAAGGCGGAGGTGTGCCGGTGACGTGACCTAGCTCATCCAATCAGATAAGACATCATATAACGTACTGATGGGAGGGGTTAAGAGTAGCTACGCATTTTATATGATGAAGTTTGCTTGTCTGTGGTCCAGCGTTTGCAGCAAGCAACAAGTATCTAATCAAGTGATCTTTATATTGCGGTTAGCAGTCTGCGGCAGATTTGTCGCCACTTTTTGCAGTACATAACAGTTTTCACTGACGTAATATATAAAAAATTGAAAACTGTCGAAACTTTTTCCTATGCTGAGCGGATTCTTACCCACCTTCCTTGGATTCCTGAAGCACGATAGCCCTGCTCCTCAGAAAGCTCCACTACGAATGCGCAGTGTGTATGCCGTTCTTTAATGACCTTCATTTACAGAGACTTGGGTCTCTGGATATACGTACGTGCCTCTGGGTGTGCGGCCAACGAGGAAACAAAGAAATTTTCAGCGTTCGCAAGCACACTGTCGCGTCAAGCATCACCGAGGCCATGCTCGAACTTTCTAGCGGCGACGCTGGATGGCGCATCGTGTCCAGAGGCAAGCGCAGGAAAGGAGTCCCGCTGCAGTGCATGTTTCCGCAGCACCTTCATAATGCCATCATCTTGGCGCGGTGTTGCCATTATGTTGCCATCACACTGCCAGGGCCTCGTACATACATCACATGTTTCGGCGTTTGCAATACGTTGCGTCACTACACCGGTTCACATTACCATCCAGAGGCGATAATGACGTAGGTACTGCTGGACTTCGTGCACATAACTACGTCAATGTGAGGACACGCGAATTCATGCACGTACCTGGTTCGAGCCTAGTGGACTGCACAATGCGACCTGCCACCAGTCCGTTGGGATGTCCGTTGGTCACCAGTGCCATGTGAAGCTTTTCCTTTTGGAGAAGCCGCCGGTACACCTTCGGGATCTTGTTCCACACGGCACAAACCTGCCCGGAAACGACCATATTTAACAGGTTCAGTCAAAACAGGTAATCTAATTAAGATCCCTTTTTGTAAGGGAGGCGTTGTAAGGTTCGTAGAGTTCTGGGCGACGATATCGTTTTGCTATTTTTTACTTAATGATATCGATTTCGAGGACAATTTTACTGCATCATGTAAGGGTGGCTGCAGATTGGAAAGAACCGACAAAAGCGCAACAGGGGAGCAAATACATTTCCAGATAGCGTAAAGCTTACACAGAACGTTATGTCCGTCGTTCACAGCAAGAAACCAATACAATGACAACTGGAAAACGGTATCGCTCGGTCGTTACGCATTCTTTCGTATACGATCAGACCCAACCAACACTTGTCCGTTTAGATGTAAACAAATTATATTTAGTAAACGCGGCGTACTCGGCTTCGCAAGACCGAAAAAAAAAAATTCCAGGTTAAAGTAGCACGCCGGTATCTGTCACAGTACCACCGATTTGCGTTAAGTACACATTTAAGATGTGTCGATTCAAACGGAATCTACATTTGGATCCCCTAATCTGTCGTCTGCATCGTGATCGGCTACGGGTCACTACACATTACACGTGCACTCGATTATTTACGCTATCTCTCACAAAAGTGTTCGATGTGTTTACAAGTAAGTCACAACATCTACTTATAAAAGATTTCTCGTTTCCATCCCGCCAAACTCCATTCTCGCGTCGATAACGTGTCTCGCTGTCGTTCGCCGTCACGTCTCGGAGCGAGAAACTCGGGCCAGGGTTTGCAGACGCGAAGGGAGAGGTGGGCTGTTCGATATCGACCGGGAGAAACACTGAAAGCTGCAAACTGGGGCAAACACGAAGCGATGCCTTCACGGAGACTCCCTCGCCACCTCCCCCTACACACGCCAACACATATATAGAGCGCGTTTCTTTTAGAACAGGGCCAGCAAAGTCGAGGAACAGAGCAGCGATGGTGCCTTCGAAACAATGGTCGATATTGGAAAGAACAAAGAGGAAGAGAGGGAGGGGGGGGAAGGTTACGGAAGAAGAGAAAGTAGCGGAACAGGAAGTGTATAGGGCGCGAATCTGGCTAGGTTTTGTCGGATACGGGTGAGAAGAGACAGAAATGGTGGAAAGGGGGTAGGGGTGTATCGGGGAGCGTAGAATGAAGAAGATTATAAGTGAGAAAGGGGAGGAAAATAAGCGGAGCTGTAGAACAGGGACTGGAGAGAGAGAGAAAGAGGGGGCGACATATACGAGGGAAAAGCAGGAAGCTAACCGGAAGGAAACTTCTAGCTTTCTTCCCTACTCCTGGATCGAAGGGAAGATTCAAAGCCAGAAAGACCCACCGTGGTGGTCTAGTGGCTATGGGGCTCGACTGCTGACCCTGCAGGTCGCGGAATCGAATCCCGGCCGCGGCGGCCGCATTTTCGATGGAGGCGAAAATGCTTGATGCCCGTGTGCTTAGATTTAGGTGCACGTTAAAGAACCCGAGGTGGTCGAGATTTGCGGAGCCCTCCACTACGGCGTCTCTCATAATCATATCATGGTTTTGGGACGTTAAACCCCAACAATTAATCAAAGACAGAAAGAATAGCGACATAATAAAGAAGGATATGAATTAGAAGTAGTAGTACTAGAGGTGTAGTAAAAGGAGGAGGACGAGGAGGATGGGTAACCGTGTAAACGATGTGGATAGGGCACATACCTGAGTGCTGTTGTCGGCAGACAGCGTGTTCTTGTTTGCCACTTCATGCTCTTGGACGATGTAGCCCTCTTCGTTTGTGATGAGGATGCTGGTGACGGGAGTGGGGCTGCATGAATTAAAATAAAGAAGCGTACGCAAGTGTTAAGAGATAAAGAACATATCGACACTGCCTTGCGCCAAGGATCGTTGCCACGAAGCACAATAAGGAAAACAAACGCACCTACTCGGGAAATATGCTGGGTGGCCCATATTGGGCATTAATCTCCTATAATTTATCGCAGCACCATCCCTGGTATTATTACTCTGGGAAACTTACAGCATTAGTGCCTATCTTCCGTTACATTTTTGCCAGTTTCAACGCCAAAAAGAAAAATAATAAACTACAGCGCCGGCAACACAATCCTTTCGATTATCATTTCTTCGATCACCTATTCTTTCGATTATCATAATTTTCATAAGAGATATGAAAACGATTAAGTAAGCCACACGACGGCTCCGCAGCATTATTCAGGCTAATTCACTTTAACCATCGCTTTTGGCAATACGTTTTTGTTTCTCGCTCCAATCTTGCAAACATGAACGTGTGTTCGTATTAATGTTCTCACTTTGCTAGCTTGACGCATTCATACCACTGCACCATCGTTTGCTTAATGTTTACAGTCTGACTCAACAAAATTTCCTGACACTGCAACTTTCGCATTTCTGCTTAGTAACAACAGTTGACGCTTTGACAGTACAGTGTGAACTCGTTAACACTACTGCCCTGCTCATTTCGCCCACACTATATTGATTTTCTTAACTTCTGTCTGAACCTGAATGTGGGTCGTTTGATTATTTTCATTATGGAAGGGTGAGGTTTCGGTTATCGCGCAGTTTTCTGCGGTTAGCCTCCTTAACGTACTGTACGGAAACTCGAGAAGAATGCTCGTATTGCGTGACCTCGGTAATTACGCTTCGGAACTGCAGCAGTTAAAATATAATTTGCGCTTACGCAGATCAATCTTTGAAGCTGCTTCACTTGCGTTCTATATCCAGAACGCGTTAGAGACAAAACCCAATAATTCCTAACTTGCCTAAAAATATTGGAAGCAAACCAAGAAGTGCGGGTATGTATCTCACGTCGAAACATTTTCTTATGCGCATTTAAACCTTTTCGACGCGCATTATGATCGACTGTTTATAGTTCCGTAAAAATTTACAGAGTTTGATTCCAAGTCGACAAGGGTACCAATATGGGCTTGTTGGTTCATCGCAAACTGGCTAGTGGCACAGCGCGGGAGCACACTAGGACAAAGAAGAAGTACGAGACGAACATAATCGCTAACTATTAGCAGAGCAGCAGAGCATATTGTTCTGCGTCTCTTGCATAGCTGTCCTGGAAGTCGCTGGGGTCATGAGAGATTCGCTGACACCGAAACAGTTCTTCTCTCACGATCTGCCGTATTGTCGACGCCAGGTCATTGGGCGTCATTGTGTCGATACTAGCCACCGTCGGGACGTTAGAGAGACGGCCAAATTTTGGCGCTATCCGTCGCATCTTTGGCGTTTCAAATGTGCGACAATGCTGCATCACGTCGGACACGGAGGTCAGGCTCTCTTTTCCGATCAGGAAATTGTACACATCTTCCACTATCCCCTTTAGAACGTGTCCAACCTTATCTTCTTCAGTCATCCTGGCATCCACTATGTTACACAGCTTCAAAATTTCTTCAATGTATGTGGTACACGTTTCACCAGGAAGCTGTGCCCTCTGAGCCAATGTCTGCTCCGCCCGCTTCTTCTTCGCGTTGGAATCACCGAAGCACTTCTGTACTTCCTCAACGAAACGATCCCAAGATGTGAACATGTCTTCGTGGTTTTCGTACCACATGAGAGCTGTGTTAGTGAGTGAAAATACAACATGACTGAGCTGCTCTGACGAATCCCAGCCGTTGCTTCTGCTCACCCTCTTGTATTTCTTCAGCCACTCGTCCACGTCTTCTCCAGAGGTCCCGCCAAAGTTCGGCGGAACTCGATAGTAAGGCAAGGAACCTATCGCTGTCGCCCTCGAAGCGCTGGTGCTTCGATCGGCGATGGTGGGAGTCCGGCAAGACGGTGGCTGCGGCTAAGTCCAGGTAGTAGTGCTTTCGTCGTGGGGTTCGTCGTACCCCGCACCTCCACCAATCTGTTACGTGCACAGGAGATGTTTAAGGGGTATTTAATGAGCACCGAGGCACAAAAGACCGTGGTGATCGCAGGAGCAGCGTCGTCGTCCTCTTCCTCTTCCCCTGCTTCTCTGGTTTCCCCTTGGCTGTGACACTTCGTAACAATATTATTATTTTGCCTCTATTTGTAAGCCTGGCCTTGGGGATCAGCAATGAAAGCTTTTTCGGTGAAAGTTGCCTTGCTTACAGCTCCAATATCACGAAGAGCGGTCGCGAGAGAAATAGAAGGAAAAGAAAATGTGGGATTGGTATCGATTGCGATGCCCCAGGGACGGTTGGCTGAGGCTTACCTCTATGTGACATCGATCGTTATACGTGGCGACGTCGTGGGCTCTTAACGAAGCCGGCACAGCTAACGACGTTACGTGAGCCCAACACCTCGCCAACGAGAAAGCCCGGATCGAAAGCGATCACCGAGTCCTACATATTTCTTCGAGTCGTTCGCTCCCTGCGGTAAATCTCGCTAAGCCTCGCAACACGGCGATGGCTGGAACGTTCGGGAGAGAATCGGCGACGTAGGCTTCGTATTCGCGAAACACTAAACACTCCGTGAACGTTGAAACTTCGTGAAGACTGAAACTGGCAAATTTTCAAAGCTGAGTTAACGGTATGGGCCTCAGATGGCCAGTATTATTAACTGCTCTGTATGGTGTCATATATTACGAATTGCAATTTTTCTACGTTTACGTTCTCTTAGTCCATACTTGTCAATGAGCTCATCAACATGCCGTGCATCATTACTCTTGTCGTTTAGAACAGAAAGAGTTAAAATAATAATAGTTGGGGTCTTACGTCCCGAAACCACGATAGCATTATGATGGATGCCGTAGTGGACGTCTCAGGAAATTTTGACGATCTAGTGTTCTTCAATGTGCACCTAACTATAAGTACATGGGCCTCTACCATATCACCTCCATCTAAATGCGGCCACCACGACCTGGATTTGATCCCGCGACCTTCGGGTGAGCAGTCGAATAACGCAACCACTTGACCACCGTGGCAGGTATCGTATCACTTATTAAAAGTGACCTTTTTCTACGTTTACATTTCTCTTTGTTCATTCTTCTTGTTCAGCACATCCAGATGGCGCGCGCATCATTATTCATATCGTGAAGAATAGGTGTAGGTAAAAATAGACAATAAATCTTAAGGCGAGCGCAAGACACGCCAGGCTGTTCGTGGCATACAGGCTAAGTATTCAACACGACGCACTGTGACCGTATACCTACAGTACAAGCTCACGGACACCTTGCACTGCTTCTAAACTCGTGAACTCTGCCGATGCGAGCGCACGACCTCCGCACCAACCTTGGCTTCCATAACACTGAACGGTATTAAAGGATACCGAAAATACATATCATACACACACTTCTCGCAGACGTGCGTGCCAGAAATTCTGGAAGAACCAGCCAGCAAACGGAAGATATGAGATATAAACTCAGGTAGCACTTTTCGTAAGCGGTAGAATGCACAACTTTTTTTTATCTTCTGTTTGACATCCGTGGGGCAAATAAAAGGAGGCGCACCGAAAAATTGTGCCTGTAGGTCGTTTTCCCGATCAGTCGCCATAAATCGTTGGCCGCGCATCTAGGCTAATGATTATGGCTTCTACGTGACGCTACGACTAGGTTTCCTGCATCGTACCTATAGAGTAGACGTCGTTCGCAATTTATATGCCGTATTTTTACGCTTCTGTTGAAACTGTCGGGCACATATGTGGACCGGGAATATCCAAATTCTCTGCCACGTGCTCTGACGATGGGTGAGGCTGTTTAGAGGTTAATGCTCTGGGCGAGTTCAGATTGGTGCGCGACATGTAAGGGCGGGCCGTTAAACTGCCGCCATAGTGCGTTAAGAACGTGAAAGCTGTTGTCGATGATGTTCTACAGCAGTAAATACATATGTTACATGTCTGTAGAAAACTTGGGTTGTATAAGTGCCTAAGGTTTATACGTATTAAACGTATCGGCTCACGTGGCATAGGGAGTTTTGTACGTAAGCTTGTGATAATACATGCTACATGTAAGGCAAAGGTATACAGCACTGACGCTTGCTCACATGTATGTAGCGCAGTAGATTCTTCGCGCACTTTTGTCAAAAGAGTCAGGCAAGAAATGCTACAGCCAAGCAAGAACCGTGTCAACGTTTAGCGAAGCAATTTAAAAGTAAAGTTTGTTCGTTCATCGTACAAGGCTTCAGCGTCTCGGGTGTGCTGGTTTACACGGCAGTATTGAGAACACAGCGTGGTGTTCCTGGAAGCGCTTTTTGTTACTCCTCTTCTTCGCAATGCTGATCCACTCGTTCGCGATTTCTCTCTTGCCCACATTGTATCGTTGCTTCTCCTGCCCAAATATTGGGTAAAAACCCAGTCCCAGAGTAACCTTCTTGTATCAAGATATCTTTCTCCGTTCCATAGACACTGACTTAAAATCAAGACTTCCGCGTCACCTTCCTCGTCTCTTTGAGACACGCTATCATCGACTTCGCCTCAACGCAGCATTCATCATAGCTACATGCGCCGCCTTAGTTTAAACACAAACCCGTATTGCGACTACTGTGTGGAATTAGAAACAATGCAACCTATTTTTAGATTGCTAATAATAATAATAATAATAATAATAATAATAATAATAATAATAATAATAATAATAATAATAATAATAATAATAATAATAATATCTGAGGTTTAACGTCCCAAAGCCACGACGTGATTAGGAGGGACGCCGTAGTGGAGGGCTCCGGAAATTTCGACCACCCGGGGTTGTTTAACGTGCACCTAAATCTAAGTACACGGGCCTCAAACGTTTTCGCCTCCATCCAAAATGCAGCCGCCGCGGCCGGGATTCGATCCCGCGACCTTCGGGTCAGCAGTCTTGCGCCACGCTAAAGCCAGGCCAGAGCTTGAGAAGTCTAACAGGGTTCAATTACGCTATCGCGTCCTGCTCTCGAAAGTGAAGCTCAAGCGTCGTCCAAGTTTTCGTTTTATTTTATTTTGCTGCCCTCCGGCTCCTAGGGCCGTTCTGTCCTCATGTTCCACTCTCCTATACAGAACAGCGCGTAGGCGTTCGTCCTGTGTGAATGTTCCTTCTCAGTCTCTGTCTTTTAGCGCTGCATCAAGAAAGTTTTCATATATGACGGCAGAATTCTCAGTTCCTCAATAAGCAGCTTTCTCTCTCTCTCCTTGCCTTCTTCTTTGTAACTTTAACATCAGCTTATGACGACACAACCACGCCTGTCAGTCTGTCATAGCTGCGGTTTTGTAGCACGATGCTAACAGTTGGCAGTGGTCTTCAAAGCGAAGAGCAAAGGCGGAAGTCGCCACAAAGCACTCGTACCTGTTGTGGTAGACGCCGATGTGGAGGTCCTTCTTTATGTAGGTCAAGTACCCGACGGCCGCAACGGTCGTAGCCACGGTGGGATACGAACCACGACCAGTGAGCAGTGCACTGAACTCTGCGGAAGAATAAAGCAAAGTACATCTAAGCATGTTCTTAACTTTGAACACATGCACGTCTTGTCCCCACGGCATACACATTAACCAGCGCCTCTTTACGAGAAGGGCGGCGCCATAATTTTTTTACGCGGGGCACCTACAAGTCAGTCCCTTCGGAGGGGAGAGGGCGGGGGGGAGGGGGGGCATGCTCACTGGTGCCCCTCTGGTGCCACCCCGTTTACGAGAAGCAAGAATCTACATAACAACGACGTTGCTTAACGCCGTTTCATATATATTTAATTTTAATGATGCCTACACCTTGCGCAGGGATGAGTACATGATATCCTGCAAATAATTAACATAACAGAATCAAAGAACACGACAGAAGAGACATTCACATTAACAGAGACCACTACACGACAAAACATGAAAGGCTCAACGTCTTGTTAAATAAATGTTATTTATTTATTTATTTATTTATTTATTTATTTATTTATTTATTTATTTATTTATTTATTTATTTATTTAATCCAAGAACTTGGAATACAGCATTAAACCACGGCGCCTCTACTCGAGGCATTCCATACGTGTGCATTTGGTGATAAGCTGCTACTATATTGTCACGTAGCCAAGTACGATGCCAGGTTCTTTCAGAAAAGAACGTTTATTAGAGCGAACTTGTGCTCCGCAACAGATTCAAAGCAAAAACATGGGCGGCGAGGCAGAGCCGACAAAACGACGTGCGTAGGCGACCGTCGGCGGAAGAAGGATACCGCGGCGTTATTCTTTCCGCACCATCGGATTACCCCGATAACTCTAGACTGGTGGCGACAGGGCGAAACGCTCTCCCCTATCAAAATGAGACAGCTCGCGCGACATAACAAAGAGAAAGAAGGAAACATGCGCTTTGCTTCGAACGTAGATAAGACGATCGGGCGCGGCCAGACGCTGGCCACAAAACAGCTACGCGAACAAATAATGAGGCATAGTTCGTGGCATTGCCCCCCCCCCCGTAAGTGGGCATCGACCCGATGCTAATAAAGTAAAAGTAGACCAAACAAAAAAGAAGTCATCTGGCGTAATAAGGCTTGAGCCGAACCACGTGGACAATTTCGGGCCGCGTGCGTCGTCGGGATGTGCCACAGTCACTGTCGGGGACAACCTCATAGATGAGTTGACCAACACGTCGTTGAATTTTATATGGGCCGAAATACCGTCGCAGGAGCTTCTCACTGAGTCCGCGACGTCGGATTGGGGTCCAAACCCACACAAGATCCCCTGGCTGATAATCGGTGTCTCGGCGCCGGAGGTTGTAGCGTCCGGCATCCACGAGGTGCTTGTCCGTTATACGCACTCGAGCCAGCTGGCGGGCCTCCTCCGCACGTTGCAGGTACCCCTGCACATCGGCGTTGAGGTCGTCGTCTTCGACGTGTGGCAGCATGGCGTCGAGCATCGTCGTCGGCAGTCGTCCGTAGACAAGCTCGAATGGAGTCATCTGCGTAGTTTCTTGGATAGCTGTGTTGTACGCGAACGTGACATAAGGGAGTACCTCGTCCCACGTCTTGTGTTCAACGTCGACGTACATCGACAGCATATCCGCAATTGTCTTGTTGAGGCGTTCGGTTAGCCCGTTCGTCTGGGGGTGATACGCCGTGGTCTTTCGGTGACCCGTGTTGCTGTAGCGCAAGACACCTTGCATAAGTTCTGCAGTGAATGCCGTCCCGCGGTCCGTGATTAGGATTTTAGGGGCTCCGTGTCGCAGCACCACTTGGTGGATGAAAAATTTGGCGACTTCTTCTGCAGTCCCTCTGGGCAGCGAGGTGGTTTCTGCGTAGCGTGTCACGTAGTCTGTGGCTACTACAATCCACTTGTTTCCGGATCGTGACGTGGGGAAAGGGCCAAGAAGGTCCATGCCGATGTGTTGGAAGGGCCTCGATGGCACGGCGATCGGCTGCAGAAGTCCGGCAGGTCTAGTCGGCGGCGTTTTCCGGCGCTGGCAGTCACGGCAGCTCCGAACGTAGTGGGTGACGTTGGATATGAGACGGGGCCAGTAGTACTTTGTCTTGATCTTTCCGAGCGTGCGTGCTGTGCCGAGGTGCCCTGATGTTGGTTCGTCGTGGCACGCTGCCAAGATTTCGTTGCGGAGGCCAGCGGGGATGACAAGAAGATACTTCGTTTTCGTTGCATGGTCGAAGTTCTTCTTCACGAGCACCGAATTTCTCAGGCAGAATGCAGCGGAGTGGCGCTTAAAAGCCCTTGGCACGGTGACGTTGTGTCCTTCGAGGTGGTCGATCATGGCGCGCAGCTCGGGATCGGCCCGCTGTTTGGCGGCTAGGTCACTTTCCGTCACGATGCCAAAAAACGCGGCGTCCTCATCGGAGTCCTGCGGCGGTGGGTCGACGGGAGCACGTGATAGGCAGTCGGCGTCCGAATGTTTCCTGCCAGATTTGTAGACGATGGTGACGTTGTATTCCTGCAGGCGCAGGCTCCATCGCCCCAGGCGGCCAGAAGGATCCTTCAAATTTGCGAGCCAACACAGCGCATGGTGGTCCGTTACCACCTTAAACGGCCTGCCATAGACGTACGGACGAAACTTTGAAATGGCCCATATTATGGCAAGGCATTCTTTTTCGGAGGCCGAATAGTTGCTTTCTTCTTTTGAAAGGCTGCGGCTGGCATAAGCGATTACTTTTTCGCAGCCGTTCTGCTGCTGTACAAGGACAGCACCCAAGCCTACGTCACTTGCATCTGTGTGCATTTCTGTCTCGGCAGAGTCATTGAAATGTGCAAGCACAGGCGGGCTTTGTAGGCGATTTTGCAGCTCAGAGAACGCGTTCTGCTGCGCTTCCTCCCAGCAAAATTGAACGCTGTCTTTCGTCAAGCGAGTGAGCGGTTCGGCAATTTTTGCGAAGTTTTTCACGAAGCGCCGGTAGTACGCGCACAGTCCGAGGAATCTTCGCACGCCTTTCTTGTCTTTCGGCCTCGGAAAGTTTGCTATGGCTGTAGTTTTCGCAGGGTCAGGCATAACTCCCTCGGCGTTGACGACGTGGCCCAAGAACTTCAGTTGCTCGTACGCGAAACGGCACTTCTCAGGTTTCAACGTTAACCCCGACGTACGAATGGCTTCGAGCACAGACTCCAACCTCGCAAGGTGTTCATCAAAATTTCGTCCAAATACGACGACGTCGTCGAGGTAGACGAGGCAGGTGTGCCATTTGAGACCGGCTAGTACGGTATCCATGACTCTTTGAAACGTTGCCGGTGCTGTACATAGTCCAAAGGGCATTACCTTGAACTCATACAGTCCGTCCGGCGTGATAAATGCTGTCTTCTCACGGTCCCTTTCGTCCACTTCAATTTGCCAGTACCCTGTTTTCAAATCCATCGAAGAAAAGTACTTCGCGTGGCAAACGTGGTCGAGGGCGTCGTCGATGCGTGGAAGTGGGTATACGTCCTTTTTTGTGATTTTATTCAGCCGTCGGTAGTCGACGCAGAACCTCAAAGTGCCGTCTTTTTTCTTCACGAGCACTACCGGGGCAGCCCAGGGACTTTTCGACGGTTGTATAATGTCGTCAGCGAGCATGTCTTCGACTTGTGTCCGAATCGCTTCGCGCTCGTGAAGAGACACGCGGTAAGGCGACTGTCGCGTTGGTCGGGCGCCATCTTCGGTGATTATCCGGTGCTTTGCAAGGGGAGTCTGTCGTAGCTTCGACGTCGTCGAGAAACAGTCGCCGTAGCGCAGTAGCAAAGCCGTTAGCTTTTCCAGCTGTTCCTGCGGTAGCGCCGGGTTTACGTCGAAGAAAGGAGCAGATCCCAAAGGGTCGTTCGGTTCGCGCTGGAAATCGGCGACGGCGATCTCGGCACTATGTTCCTGAATTTCTTCGAGGAACGCAACAGAAGCGCCCTTGTTTAGGTGCTGATATTCCTCGGTGAAGTTTGTGATTAGAACATGGGATTTGCCGAGCGTCAAGCGCACAATACCTCTTGCGACGGAGACACCGCGGTCCAGAAGCAAATTGTGGTTCTCCACGATAGCGTCGCTGTCAGGATCAGCTTCTCGAGAGAAGACGGCGATCATAAGGCTTGAACGGGGAGGCAGGGTGACGTGGTCATCGGCAATCCTTAAGGAAGCACGCGGTTTGGCGCTTGGTTTTGGCTTCACGGCGTGATCGGCAGAGAAACTTATAGACTTTGCCGGCAAATCAATAATGGCACCGTTGTCGGTCAAAAAGTCCATGCCCAGAATTACGTCGCGGGAGCAATTGGGCAGTATTACGAAGACAGCAGGATACGTGATGCCGTTTATGGTGATTCGCGACGTACAGGTTCCACTAGGCGTGACGAGGTGGCCTCCTGCTGTGCGTATGTACGGACCGTCCCAACTTGTCGTAACTTTTTTCAGTTTCGCCGCGAATGGTCCGCTCATCACTGAGTAGTCGGCTCCTGTGTCTATCAGTGCGACTACGTCAAGGCCGTCAATAGATAACTCAACGTCAGAAGTAATTGGTCTCGAGTTGCTGGTTCGTCGAGGCGTCATGTCACGGCTGGTTCGCGTTGATGGTCGGTGGCTGCGCGTCGTCGTCTCGTTAATTCCAGGCTTGGTTACGTCCGGTAGGCGCCGCGCCGTGTGCCCGTCGTCGTGTTGGGGCGTCGGTATGTAGGCACGTCGTGAATCTTCGTCTGTGGTGCGCCGTTGCGTCGTTGGAGGTTTTGCGTTTTTCCGCCGTAGTGCAACTTCACCTCCCAAAGCTGCTGCTTTTAGTTTCCCCTTCCTGGGCTGGGGGACCTTCCACGTGCGAAGTCAGTGTTGCTGCGGGGGCCCGTTGATCCGTTTCGGTGGGGGGACGGTGAACGGCCGAAGCGGGCTGGTTGACGGCTAGTCTGAGATAGGTACTCATCGATCTCGCTCGGTAGTTGGCCGGGCAAGGGGCGCGGTGCGTCGACAGAGAAGCCTCGCAGGCCGAGTTGTCTATAGGGGCAGCGACGGTAGATGTGACCGGCTTCGCCGCAGTGGTAACACAGCGGACGACGGTCGGGGGTTCGCCACACGTCGGTCTTCCTTGGTGTCTGGTGTTGCAGCGTAGGTGGTCGGGCGGGCGATGAAGGGCGGTAGTAATGAGGCTCCTGGCGACGAGGTACGGGAGGGCGAGGGGCGCGAATAGCAGCGGCGTAGGCCATAGCCTGCGGCTCACGGGGTGTTTCCGATAGCGTAGTGGTCCCTAGTGCTTGTTGCACCTCTTGACGGATCACATCGCTTAGGGAGGCGACTTGGGGCTGCGGCTCCGCTGGGAAAAGTTTTCGCAGCTCCTCCCTTACTACTGCGCGGATGGTCTCGCGTAGCGTGTCAGTCGAAATCCGTGTTGCGTCAACGTAGTTGGCATTGACTATGTCAAAGAAGTGGCGGTCATGCTGCTTGGCACGCATTTCGAGGGCCTTCTCAATTGTGCTAGCCTCGGACACGAACTCCGCAACGGTTTTCGGCGGATTACGGACCAGCCCAGCGAACAGTTCCTCCTTCACGCTACGCATTAACAGGCGCAATTTCTTTTCTTCCGCCATTTCGGGGTCAGCCCGCCTGAAGAGCTTTGTCATTTCTTCGACGAATACAACAACCCCTTCGTTAGGGTGTTGTTTGCGCGTCTGCAGCAAGACTTCGGCCCGCTCCTTCCGCACGACCGTAGTGAAAGTCGTCAAAAATTGCGTCCTGAATCCCTGCCAGGACTCTAGGGATCTCTCGTGGTTTTCGAACCAAGTGCGGGCTGAGTCGGCAAGGTAGAAGAACACATGCCTCAGTGTCTCCTCGTCGTCCCAACGGTTAAACAGCTTGACCCGTTCAACTTGCTCCAGCCAGTCTTCGGGATCCTCCGAGGGCGCCCCATGAAATGGTGGCGGCTCCCTGGGTTGCTGAAGAACTACGGGAGGATTGGTAGCGTTAGTCATCGTGGTGGCGTCGTTCATCACGGTGGTCACGATGTCTTTCTTCACCTTCTCTGGAAGCAGCCCAAACTCCGGCTGAAGACCTTGCTGTCGCCGGCTGGTACGAGTTTCACTTGCCTGGTCACTTGTAGAGGGTTGAGGGTTCATGTACCCGGCACCTCCACCAGATGTCACGTAGCCAAGTACGATGCCAGGTTCTTTCAGAAAAGAACGTTTATTAGAGCGAACTTGTGCTCCGCAACAGATTCAAAGCAAAAACATGGGCGGCGAGGCAGAGCCGACAAAACGACGTGCGTAGGCGACCGTCGGCGGAAGAAGGATACCGCGGCGTTATTCTTTCCGCACCATCGGATTACCCCGATAACTCTAGACTGGTGGCGACAGGGCGAAACGCTCTCCCCTATCAAAATGAGACAGCTCGCGCGACATAACAAAGAGAAAGAAGGAAACATGCGCTTTGCTTCGAACGTAGATAAGACGATCGGGCGCGGCCAGACGCTGGCCACAAAACAGCTACGCGAACAAATAATGAGGCATAGTTCGTGGCAATATCATGGAACCGACTCCACAATAACCAGTGAACAGGCCTAATATGAGCTATCGACGAGCACAAAGATTGGAGACCACTTAAAAGTTCAATTCCTTACGTCATTTAAAAAGCAACGACAATGCTGACTTCGAATATACTGCACAGATTTATTGAGACGGCCAAGAAGCTTCCATTCTCGCAAAGGCGTCGTCGGCTTGTGCCGACAAAAACGCATGCCCACCCCACGTGACCCCCCCTCCATTATACGCTTGGGTGGACCAGACATGTTCGCTCGCCATAGACACGCGAAGCTGTCTAGACGAAACGGCGGATGCGTGCATTTGCATTCACCATTTTTACAACCCCGTAGTTGGGCCAAGGCCGCGTTTTAATTATTACGCGCCGGCCTTGCGCACGCGCATATCCACCAGCACGCGCGCACGTGTTACGCAAGTGACGGTCGGTCGGCCGTGCGGCGCCGCGCCTCTTGTCTTGCAGCGCAAGCGCTAGGGCTGCAACAACGCGATCGCTGTACATACTACGTGCATCATCACTTAGCTGCTCGGACACGGTTCCTCTGACCGTGTCGGTGTCGTCGACTGCCCTTCCTGACCACTCTTCACCTCTTCCCCCTCTTTGTCCTGAAGGGTAACAGCGTCTTGTCAACATTCTGAGGCGGCATGTGCCAGATAAGATTAGATAGATAGATAGATAGATAGATAGATAGATAGATAGATAGATAGATAGATAGATAGATAGATAGATAGATAGATAGATAGATAGATAGATAGATAGATAGACAGACAGACAGACAGACAGACAGACAGACAGACAGATAGATAGATAGATAGATAGATAGATAGATAGATAGATAGATAGATAGATAGATAGATAGATAGATAGATAGATAGATAGATAGATAGATAGATAGATAGATAGATAGATAGATAGATAGATAGATAGATAGATAGATAGCATCACCTCCCTTGACTGATATATTCAACAGATTCATTACTAAATCCTTGTTCATTATTCCCATTCACTCCTTTCTTTATTCATATCTTCGTTCATAAACTCACTCACTCACTCACTCACTCACTCACTCACTCACTCACTCACTCACTCACTCACTCACTCACTCACTCACTCACTGATGTGCTCGTTAGCTACATGATCGTGCCAGCACTAGCATTAGCAGCACTGCACGGAATTGGTGAGGCCAGATTCTCTTCGGTGCCCGACCTTGGCTGCCTCTCGACCTTGACACAGGCCGGAGACGGAGAGCGAAACTGGAGTCCAGCGCATGCGCCGAGAACGTGTCACCGCACGCACAACATCTACACAGTCCGCTCTCTCGCTTTGCTGCGTCAGGTTTTCGATTAACTTCCACACTCCGAGACTGCGAAGATCGCGGGTTCCCGGTCATTAAGCGCGAGACCCGCCGCGCCGACTCTTCCCAAATATGCACGCAACGCGGAACATCTGGAAAGGCGCGCCTCTCCTAATGAGCTGAATGGCCAAGACGCGCTCTGATGAACCTACGCCCACCCGGACGAAATCAATGGCGAGCTAACACGCCGGTGCGCGTAGTATGGCGAGAGGTTGTTTGAAGAGCAAGTGTGACTCCGGGTAGCCAGTGTTCGCGCTGTAAATCTTTAGGCGGCTGCCTCTGTGGCGAACTTTTATATCAGCATCGAGAACGTTAATCTCTTCGCAGGTGTGAGTGCATGTGTGTCAGTGTTTGTGTGCATGTCAGCGTTCGTGCGTGCTCGCATGTATGTATGCGAGAGAACGTGTGCTTATGTGTCTGCGTTTGTTAAAAAATCACAGCATATCCACGTGGTGAATGTTGATGAGTGGGGCGAAGCGAACTCGCGCTGCAGCACGGCGATGGCATTGGCGCGAGCGTGGCCCTTCTTGATGGAAGATATCCGATTCGCGCCGCAGCCGTGCAGCTTCGGTCTCGCGGGCTCGAACGGCGGGATCTTCGCGCCGCAGCCGTGCAGCTGTCGAGTAGCTTCGGCCTCGCGGGCTCGAACGGCGGGGTCTTCGCGCCGCAGCCGTGCAGCTGTCGAGTAGCTTCGGCCTCGCGGGCTCGAACGGCGGGGTCTTCGCGCCGCAGCCGTGCAGCTTGTCGACCAGCTTCGGCCTCCCGGGCTCGAACGGCGGGGTCTTCTCGCCGCAGCCGTGCAGCTTGTCGAGCAGCTGTCGAGCAGCTTCGGCTTCGCGGGCTCGAACGGAGGAATCTGTTTCGCGGCGTCGACGTGCAGCTTCGGCCTCGCGGGCTCTCACCTCAGGATTCTGTCTGCGAGCGCGCGCTGCCGCCGCCTTCCGTGCCCTCCGTTCCGCAGCCTTGTCTTCCATCTGGCGACTCCGAGCTAAAGAGAAAGCGTGCCAAGAGAGAGAAACAACATTTATTGAAAAAAAAAATGTGGTTCATTGCGGGTGGGGCCCTTCTTCCAAGGCTCCACTGGGAGCCTCATGGCGCGTTACTTCTGAAATGTTGTCTTCGGGTGTCGTTGAAAACACGAGACGTAGTAAAGAAGAAAGAACGCCACACAGGCGAACACGCACGAGAGTGTCACTCGTCAACGTCGTCTTCTTCTTCTTATACTGCATACCAGAACGCGCGCAGTAAAGAAGAATGCCACACAGGCGACCACGCACGAGAGTCTCACTCGTCAACGTCGTCTTCTTCTACTGCATACCAGAACGCGCGCTTCTCACGAGCTAGAGGTGGCTACTACAACGCTACAAACAAACGGAGGATGGACAGACCCACGACATAAGGAGCTTCGCCCCTAAAATTCACTGGTTTTGCATGCCAAAACTTTGATATGATTATGAGCTACGCCGTATTAGGGAACTGCAGAAACTTTTGATCAGCTGCTGTTCTGTTATGCGCACCTAAACCAAAGTGCGTGGGTGTGTTTCGCATTACCCCCAGTCATATTATGGCCGCCATGGCTGGGGCTCAAAACCCCGCATCCTCCAGCTTAGAGTGTGTGTGTGTGTGTGTGTGTGTGTGTGTGTGTGTGTGTGTGTGTGTGTGTGTGTGTGTGTGTGTGTGTGTGTGTGTGTGTGTGTGTGTGTGTGTGTGTGTGTGTGTGTGTGTGTGTGTGTGTGTGTGTGTGTGTGTGTGTGTGTGTGAGAGAGAGACAGAGAGAGAGCGATATCAAGAGACAGCGGTAAACGCGGCACGCCCTTTTCAAATTCACGAACACAGATGGCCGTATATTTGCGCAAACTACCCTCTTACAACGTCGTCCATTTCTATGCAGAGGTCCCAATAAAGCTTCTTAATTGGGCCTATTTTCTCTTATGTCTAACATAAACATGCGTACATTTTTTGTAGTCTAGAAGAACGTGTTCTATGTCTTCTTCAGCCTTTTCACATGAACATGTAGCCCTGTAGGATTTCCTTATCCTATAGAGGAAGCATTTAGCGTAAGCGATGCCTGACCGAAACCTGTCTTTGGAACACATTTAAATCGCGTAAGCAATCCATGCGCATGCTTTCACATTCAAGAGCTCCCTGGAAGCACCGCTTAAAGCAATGGTTTATGCTACGTACATTACCAGTTGTTTACTACATCTAGGTTTTTCTTAGTTTTGCTTGTTTTAGCCTGCTACAAGCTTTTGATTAGAGGACTGTTTACGAGTAGCTGTATTCCCATCTGTATCGTCTTTCAAAGCGTCGTCGAGAACATCCTTTTACGCAATGTCATTTTCCTTTTCTTCTCTCATGTTTGAAAGCGTTCTGTTTCTACAAAGTTTCATCCAATCGCTGACTCACCTACGCCAAATGTTCTGCGCTACAAATCCACTCAACGTGCGCATTCTGTTGGCAGGCATCGAACTGTTCTTGCTATCTGTTTTGTGTTCTTCAAACTGTCGCGATGCACACGTCGTGATACTGTCGTAAGTTTCAGCAGGCAGCGCAGCACTGAAAGAAGCGTACGGTTTCATCCTTCACATTCATCGCGTTGCCTTTTATTCTCTTTATATATATATATATAAATAGATACACATGTACGTTCTTGCTTCATTTCGATCTTTCCATCTCTTCCTTCCCTCTATCTTTCTTTTCCTGTTTAAAGAATTTCACTGTTGTTCTGTTTCTTTATTTCCTTTTATTCCTTTCCCTTTTCCGTTTTTCTATTCCAATTTTCCTTTCTTCTCTTCTTTTAGCGTAGGATGAACCCCGTACGGGCTGTCGTGTCAGACAGCCGAACATTCCATCCCGTGTTTCCAAAAAAAAACAGCATGAAAGGAGAAAAACTATAGCGAGGCTTTCTGAGTCGGCTTTCCATATCGTCCATTGTGCGCCATGAAGTTGCCCGGCTACTGACATGAAAAACCCGTGTTTGGCTTAGTTTTTTTTTAATCTCCTTTTAGCGGAACCACTGTCAGCAGTGCACAGTGTCGTTTCCTTGCGAAACGAGATCCACAGAATGCTGAAAGGGGCTTGGCTTAAATTTTGCGTGCGTACGGCTGGAACCTACATAGAAAACATGACACGGCTATGGCATAGCACCATTTTAGAGCGCAGCTCTTAGGCGCCCGTCTATGGGCTGAGCGGCGTCAACGATGCCGTCGCCGTCGGTGACGTAACCGATAGACATGAAAAAGCAACCGGTAGGCATGAAAAAATAGAGGAAAAAAAAAACACCCAGGATCGAATGGGATTTGAACTCGTGCCCTCTGCGTGCCAGTTGAGTATTCTGCCACAGAGCAACTCTGGTGCATGGAACTCATCTGCAAAAAGATCCTATACAGGCGTCATGTCGGGCAAGAAATCTCGTTAACCTATGTAATATAGCACGGCAGAAGAGTAAAGTAACAGCAAGTCATCACAAAATGCTAACTGCGCAAAGAGTGTGTGGTTTAATGCTGCCCACTCACTGTAAAGTGCTCAACCATAATTGTTCATCATCACCAGCCACATGCAGCATCAAGAAAGTGCATATAATACCTTACAGATGTGTAGCGGGTACCTCGATTATCCGCAGAAAGACGAATAATGGCGTAATGGGTGATGTACTACTTCACAAAAAATTATGATTTATAGCGTAGTCGATACCTTGCGGAAAGCCAAAACTTCAAATACAGTTGGCCTTGCGCCATCACGAAGCTGCGCTCAGAATTCGCGTTAGGCAGTATCGTAATTGTCGGTGAATTTTTGTCTGTGATATGTACATAAAGTAAAGAATGGTATGTGGTAAGCTCGAAGAAATATGAGCAAAGTAACATACACACGTCTAAAAAACAAAACAATTCGTTTACTAACGCTGGGTCCGCTGTAATGGACGGTTCAGCGGCTGCAACGTTAGTAAATGAACTGTTTTGCACTTATAGACATGTGCTCCGCGCCATCTAGAGAACTTTCTGAGAACTAGAGGTGGCTACGACAGCGCCATCTAGTGAACACTCCAAGAACTAGAGGTGGCTACCTATTACTACTACATACTACAGAGGAGGGACAGACCCACACCCTAAGGAGCTTCGCCCCTAAAAGAAATTGCGGGAAGTTCGCACTAAGTCGCGCATGGCGCAGCAAAGCTGGTCGATGCTCACGTCTTCTGGATAACGCCGGTTACTTTCTGTCTTTTTTTTCTCTCGCTCCCTTTAGTTCTTTCTCTTTCTTTGATTCTCTGTATTTCTCTTTCTTCCTCTTTCTGCCTTTATTCCCTTTCTTTCTCTTTCTTTCTACTTATGTCTTTATTTGCCTTCTTCATTTTTAGTGGTGGGTAGTGGGATTTGCCCAATTCCTGTGGCCCGTACCCGTTCATGATGGTGATAGTTTTTTGTGGTCATCCGTTTTACCTCGAGCTTTAAGAGCTTCGCTGTTTAAGAAAGGCATAGGGAGCTGAGACTCTCGTGTTGCGAGATTTCATTAGCGCGCTCTGTTTATTCTCGAGGACTCTCCTCTTAATTGCGGAGCAGAGTGTCTACTTCGCATATTAATACGGTGCAGTATTACGAAAGCTGTAGACGGTGCAGCCAATTAGTTACGAATTCGCGATGCCTTTACTCGTACGTACTGTAATATGCTTCTCTTATAGGCCACGTGACTTACGTGCTAATCGTAGTTACCAATAGATACAAGAGCTAAGATGCCGGCCAGTCGTCATCCCTCTTTATGGAGCGCCTTAAGAACTTGCTTAACAGGGGCTCACTGATTAGCTGGCCAATGAGCCTCGTGCAAGAGTGTACCTTATCTCTGAGCCGGTGAGACGCACTGTACGCATCTCACAGACGATGCAGCGACACGCTGCTGCATCTATTTAGCCTATTTTTTGATACTCTATTGTTCTGATTGCCTGCGCTTCGTTTATTTTGTAAGGTCTGTGAAACGGACCTTTTGCTAATTAAAGAGATCGACCCCAGAGCGCAGGGACGCGAGCGATGCGTTAACGAGAGGAGAATTTAAAATATAAAAATAAAAAAGAGAAATAGAAACATCGAGCTTAATCTTCTGTTCAATTTTCCTTTTTTTTTACGTGAGAGAAGTAGTCGAGGTTTCGTTGTCCTGTGCACCAGTGTCAGCTTTGTAGCTTCGGTAATTATTAAGGGGAAAAAACTAACTTTTTTCCTGGCCTCTTGTCTTCCAAGGCACGTGTAAATATCACTCCTGCCATCAAGCCTCACTCCTGCATCTGCCCTGCGTGTTGCGCGCAGTCCTGGCATTTCTTTCTTTCTTTCTTTCTTTCTTTCTTTCTTTCTTTCTTTCTTTCTTTCTTTCTTTCTTTCTTTCTTTCTTTCTTTCTTTCTTTCTTTCTTTCTTTCTTTCTTTCTTTCTTTCTTTCTTTCTTTCTTTCTTTCTTTTTCCGCTGTTAGATATCACTTACGTTTCTCGTGCGGATGTAGCCATATTTTAATCTATTTTATGATCTTGCAGCATTTCCTTGCTCTTAGTGCAGGCGCGATTTGTAGAAGACTATTTCTGTTGTTTGCATTTGAGCGAATTGAGTGCGCCTGCACACGCATGTTTCGCAACGCGAAGTTCGGCAACTTCACTGCGGTAGCAAAAAAAAAAAATAAAAAAAAATAAACAAAGTTAAGAAAAGAAGATCTCATTACCAGTTCGTTAACAAAGTCGGCATGCTCTCACCTTATAATTGATCCAGCTTATTCGAAAGTATTTTGCCTTATTTTCCTTGTGTTTTTGGTCATGTCAAATGCATCAAAGTGGCGGTGGTTTTAATCGACCATCGATTGAAAGCGGGGGGCGAAATTGCTAGAAAGCATTAACGTAATTTCTTCGTTGCAAAATAGCTATTCTATTTTATTGTTACTCTAGAGAATACTGAGCATTCAGTGAAAGTTTGGTCTTCAGTGCCATGTGATTTATCCTTCCTGCATTCTCCAAGCCGTACACTTGAAAAGTAGCATTTTCTGTACTATATAGTGTTCGCCTTATGTTTGCTCGCGTACCGGTGCGGCTTTCTAACGTTTAAGATATTCTTTAAATTTTATAATTGAGCCGTTTCAGCAAGAGACGCCCATTGAAGAACCTCGTATACGTTTCAATCAATCAATCAATCAATCAATCAATCAATCAATCAATCAATCAATCAATCAATCAATCAATCAATCAATCAATCAATCAATCAATCAATCAATCAATCAATCAATCAATCAAATATTGCTCAATTGGTTGATTATTTCAATCATTTCTAAGTCAGTCGATCAATGAACTGCAGAACGAGCAGCGCAGATATTCGCGTACAAAGCCTAAAGGTGGTAGCTGGCTTCTCCACAAGTATACTAATGATGCGGAGAAGCTCGCTTTCGCAAATACTGACAGACGCTGCCGATAGGACATGACTTGCGAACGCATGCGCGCAGTAGTACAAAGGCTGCCATTTATTAAAGTAAGAAAGCAAATATATGCGTCGCATAGATAGAAGACGGAGAACATCTACGGGCTTCGGCAGAAACCTAAATTAAGAAGACAGCGGATAATCAACACCATATCCTAATGAAGAGGAGCTAACCGATATTTAACCCAGTTAACCTTCCTGTCCTTCCTGCCTTTGTTTTCTCTCTTTCCCCTGTGCAATATTAATGCATCAGCCGATGCAGGAGTCGGTGCTGTACGCGTTACATGCTAACTCACCCCGCGGTGCCCCAGTAAAAGACTCCTATTTTGGCAACGATATTACAGCGCCGCTGGCTAGCCGAGCCTTTCATGTCGTAACTGTGGTGAAACACGAGCGACCTTTGACCCGAGTCGGCTCACAGCTTTCGCGTCCTTCGCGGCTCATAACGAGTACTCGTCTTCTCCGATAGATATCTATATATACACCACTCGTGTAGTTAGTTTTCTGGGAGCGGTACCCCGCCGCTAATAGGAGCTGTTCGCGCGTCGCTCATCCCGCGGCCACCGGCGATGCCGCCGGGGGTGAGGCCTTCTATTCGCATCCTGGAAGCTAACCAGCAGTTGACAGCTCCGCGAGACAAATGGCTGCGAACGCGTCCTTCACGAACGGAGGAGTCCTCTCAGCGCAGACACGCGCACGTCGCAAGCACACGAACACGTAAGCGTATGGTGCGCGACTAAACCAAACGCGGCCTCAACAACTCGAAAGAGAGAGAGTGTTTGAGAGAGAGAGAGAGCAGAGAGGGATGATGAACGCAGCGTTAATCGGTCGTCGGTGCCAGCGCAAGGCGTCCGACGCACTCGCCTGCGCGCCTCTCCTAACGGCGAGCGAGACAGAGCTCGTTTACATAGAGGAGAGACTTCAGCGAGAAGTCGTTTCACCCACGCCAACCCCGTCGCACTACTTGACACGAGTTCTCGCCAAATTTAGCGAACGAGCGTGGAACACCTGCTTCCTGGTAGTTGTTAACTTCACTGAACCACAGTGTAAGGGGCTCGTGTTTCCATAGCACGGGCATGTCTCTACTAAAACGAGCTCTTTAACGTTCTCGCGTTAAAAACGACTTGCCGTTTAACTCGCTTTAAAGAGGCGTGGGGGACGCCATAGCGTTACCAGGTTATATCAATGCGCAAAGCAGACTAGACGGAAATACCGGGACAAGCGCTTGTCACCGTCTTTCTGCCCGTCCTTTTGCCTGTTATGGACTGGCAATTAGCCCATTACCAATACTTTATAACAATGTTGTCGGGAACTTCAGCAGCTTGAACGGCGATCTCTTCTTCTTGATTTCTCCAGTCCCATTGTGTATTAAAGTCGACATGAATATAGTGTTCGCAGCCTTACTTATCTTCTTTTAGCCACTTGCGCGAAACAAACGAGGACGAAGAAAGAGCACACACGGACAAGCGCAATTGCCCGAGTACACTTGAGTACACTTGAGTACATCCGAGTACAATTGTCTGTGTGTGATCTTTTCTTCGTCCTTGCTTGTTTCGCGCAAGTGGCTAAAAGATGAATTCGTTCCAACTAGGCCGGCTAGCAGTTTTGCTTACTTATCTAGTTCATTTCGCGCTTTTTATTACTCTAGACAGATCACTACATGTAAGCATTCTTCATCGCGTGTCACCCCTATCGTTACAACTGTGTCGTAAACTGCGCGCAGTTCTGCTACCATTTGGGATGTAAATGTGAAGTTTACCTTTGGAGTTCCTGTCCTCATCATCCAGTTCCAGCTTGCGCAAGGCCAAGCCCTCTTCCAAGTCTGCATAGTCTGCAATGAAAGTGGTCACACATTACTACACGAAGATGACACTGTTTCTTGAAACAAAGAGTACTGCAAAAATGTATTGACTGGATGCGTCATAAACTATTAGAAAAAATAAGGGAAGCCCCATTCTCCACACTGTCTGTTCAGTAAAATCTCCTAAAGGTCGCTGCGCAGTGTGTCACCTAGGTATTTTACAATAAATTGACTGGCGTTGTCTCAAACTGCCACGAGTGGTGTACACCAAGCAACGTGATAAGTAAGAAGCCATACATATTAACTCATGACTGTCCCGAAAGGCAACGAAAGATGGGGAGAAAACAGCCATACTACGCTCGCAGTAGTCCAAAATAGAGAATGAATCTTGTATATTGCGGTTTCGCTTACATTTGTTTTAGCATGCTATTCAAAGTTAAGCTCCCTTGATGTTTTATTGCGACAGCAATTATATGGACAATCGAGGCGAATTTCTGCCGTCGCCGTCATGTTCCCTATAAAGTCCAAATTGATGACATCGCCCCGCACATCGTATGTTCTATGTGCGAGCGAAAGCTTCAGATGGCTGCAGACGGGCGCGGTTCAAGCACTTCGCCGACGCGCCCGCGGCCGGCCGGCTCTCTCGGGCGAAGGGGCATGAAGGGGGGTGCCGGCCGCGGGCCTGCGTCACTCGAGCACCAACTGCAAACTTTGATCAAATGGGCGCGGTCGCGAACGCTATCTCGACAGACATCAGCAGGCGGCTCCTACCCTTGGATGTGATGTGCTCTCACGGCTTTACTTAGCGTTGAGACGACAATACAACACGAAGCTGCGGCCACGCGCAGGAATCCAAATATAAGAAGTGTTTAAAAATACAAACTGAAATCAGCGCGCACATTGAGCTACGAAAGAGAGAAGAAAAAAGAAGGGAATCTTGGGTTATACGCCCCAAAAACATGATATGACCATGAGGCATACTGTAGTGAGGGGCTCTAGAATAGTTCTGACCACTTGGGTTCTTTAACGCGCACCTAAGGTCCAGATGCACGGGTGTTATTTCATATCGCACCAAACAGAAGTGCAGCCGCCGTGGTCGGAAATCGCACGCACGCCTTCGTGCTTAGCACGTAGTCGTGAAGAAGAAGTGAAGATAATACATTTTATTTTTAAAAACGATAGAAAGATTCGCTTATAACTGATTTCGCTACATGCGCGAAATCTACCTTCTTTTCATGAGAAGAACTGAATTTGTTTTCTTTATTCCTTTGTCTGTACCACTTATAAGTACAAAAATTACTCTTAAACTGCCATCGTGGCTGGGATATGCAGGAAAAGAAAATTAGTCGCCCTGCAGCCTGTACAAACAAAGCGAATAAAATAGAAGCGCAAACGTCCCTGAGCCCGACGCACCAGCTTTATCGCGTTAAGAAGTGAATGAAGGTTTAAGAGCGAAAAGAAAAATAAGAGAAACATCAATCGTGAAAACCTTGGGGCCTAACCCAGTGCAGAAGTGACGCAATACCTCTCTCCCGTCGCCTAATGAGGTGAAAATGGCACGAGGAGATGAAATCTAACGTATACGTAAGAAAGGGAGCCAGAGAGGCTATAGACGGAGTCAGCCAGTGTGACTCACCGACAGGAACTAATCGGCGCGATCAAGCGAAAGCAGCAAGGGAAGGCGATCGAAAACTCTTGCGCAAACAAACTGTCTGCGAATTGGTTCCATGATGCGATACGCGCAGTCTACGTAAAAATGTGCTAGCTGCTGACGCACGACGGTTAGCTCAGCCTTAACTAATCGAGCGCACGGAAGCTTCGACTCTTTCGCGTGAGCTGTTATAAATCACAAAGTATAATTTCACGGATGGAGAACGTAGGTAATACCCGCAGCTACGCTTCTCTGGGAGACTTGCTACGCCACTACGTCATAAAGACTGCAGGTGTTGCCTCATTCTAAGAAAGCGTTCTTTCTTTCTTTTTTTTTCTTCGTGGAAAAACAGAGGCTCACAGGATCCCTTACGCATTCGCCTAAGACGACTCGAAGGCGAAAGCCATCTTCTTTTCCTCTACAGTCGATGTATTGATCCCCCCGCCCCTCTCCAATAGCTTTCCGCACCAAACGCAGTTTAGCACTACCTCCAAGATTGGAGGCATTGCAAACTTTCTACACCTCACCTGGTTTTGCACTGCCTCCGTGGTCGGTCAATCTTAACGAATTTATGAATGACCATTTGTATATATGTGTGTGTTTGTGAGTCCACGCATTATTTTTGTGCATGTGTGATCATTGTATATATAGTAAACACCCGACACCTGGAGGAGCAAGCCACGCGATAAACCAGGCTAACATCTCCGGGAATTTCATTAAAGATTGTTGCCTGCCTGCCTGTCAAGCGACGGTGTCATGTGGAGTCACGGTATGTGACGTCATGATGGCTTCACAAATTTTGACGATCTGTGAGTCATGATGATGTCATATGGTGACGTTATCGCGTGGTCATGTTTTGCATCATTCCTGTTGACGCCGACGGTCAATTTTTGCGTTTGATGAGGCATTTAAGGCTTTCACCTTAAAACGCGACTCGACCTTTTTCGCTGAATTACAGTAACTGGCTGAGCAACGGTTGGGTTAGCACTCAAGTATACATATTTAGTTAATCGGTAGATGACAATGACTGGGACTACTAAGACCGGCATGGTGAAATGATACAGGCTTCTTGCGTAATAGACTTCATCAAAAAAATAAAGAGTCCTGACGTTTTTATAATGTTTACTCTTATTCAGAATTCGTTCAAACAAAGATGCCCCATGTAGTGACATCATGGAGACGACACCTGGCGGCTTACAATAGCGATAACTGTAGGACTTGTCGAATATGCAACGAGGCGTTCTCGACATAATGTCAATGCTTCGCGGCCTCTTGCGTAAAGGGGAAAGCAAAGCGACATCTGGGGCTATAAGTGTATAGCATAACGAAACAAAAAAAAAATGAAAGGGAAAGGGAAACGGATACACAGTACGTTTGTCACGTTATGCGGAGTGCCCTGATGTGTCGAGCCTTCCGGCATTGCGTCCCAACCGCAATGTAAACGTGCGAGGCGAAGACAGCAGTGCACACGCGGAACACTGTCGCATTCCCCGCGGGTATGTGTATTAGGGTCGGCAAAACCAGTACCCATGTGTACACAGCGCTCGTCAAGCCGATGTACGACGCACAGGCAAGAGGACCGGAAAGGCGCCAGTGTTTGCGGCTGCTGCCTCTTACAACAGCTCAAACAGAGTGGCCACCACTTATATAGCGCTGCTAGTGCGTATGCATCTCTAGTTGTTGGAGTCATATACGTTCCGATGCGAACGCGCCCACAAACTCGGCGAACTACTCCTTGGGCGTCGACATGCACCTGCGTTTCCTGTTTCAGATGCGCGCGTATTCGCTTCTCGCACCAGTAAAAATGCGCACCGCTGCGGGCATTGAACTGCGTAGCACATGGGAAACTGCGGAAATATTGAAAACTGTGGATATCAAGAGCAGTTTTCGATTGCCTCTTTGACTTGACGTTTGTCATCAACGATATGTCAATAAGAATAAGGCACACAAAAAAAGAAAGCACGAACTTCGGGAACATTTCTTAATGCGACACCGAAACTTCTATGAAGGATAGTATGTAAACCAATTCTCTCAGCTTAGAATCGATGACAATCAATGGTCTCCGTCTATACGCCAACCCATATTTCTCTCGGCGTAATGTAATAAGAGGCCTTCCAATATAAGAACAGCCAGTGAAAAGTCAGAGAGTTTAAGCTCGTATGGCTCACTCGAGGGAGAATAGCGCTCGAGAAAGCGATGACCGTTTGTCCGGTACCACTCGTCTAGCTTACAAACGCTGCACGGTTTTTGGTGGAAAGTAATACGACTCTTCTATTTCATTGCTCGTTGAGCTCTTTCCTGGAGAACCGTAAACTGCGTTTGCATACACTACTTACGGCATTAGAAGAACGTTCAGAATACAGCACATGAGCCTCATTAACTTGTGTATGGCCTCACTTCTTTCTTATCGTATATATCTGCCGCTTATCCGAGTCCTCGAGGTATAGACGTGAGTACGAATTGTTGACTGATCAGACTGTTTCGTCTCCACGCATTATCATAAACGGCAGCAAGATTCCGTTTTCGTGAGCATCGCGACCGAGTTCTTGCTGGTGTAAAATAAAAGAAATGGCGTAGTTTTCTTTTGGATCGACAAAACAAAAAAAAAAACGATACAAAGGCACATAGTACAAACCTCACGTACTCAGTCCCAGTTCTTCAATACAAAAAAGTGCCCACTCAACACACAAGTTTAAAAAGCTTTTACTACACTAAAAATTGCGATGCTCCTCGTAAGAAACTTTTCCAAAAACTACATTAGTTATAAAAACGGCCCCCATAAATGCCGAAAAGTCTGGGCCCATGGCCAACAAGAGTTCTTGCACTAGAAGAGTAGCCCAAGCACGTGTATAGGTAAGGCGAATTATGAAAAAATTAAAACTGCTCATAAGCGACCGCACACGAGCAATTTATCAGCTCAAGGCGTTGAACAGGCGAAATTCGGCCTCATTTATCACGGCTATCGAGAAGTGCTTTGTTTGTAGCCGGAAACCGCTACTTTTGCGTCACAGAGCGGCTCTCGTCCAGCTGCTGTTATCCGCCGTACTTGCACTGGCACGCGTGAAGCCACACGCGAAACCCACGGGCGACCCTTGTCAAGTCGACAGAATCCAGAGCACACAGACCGAGCGGCCAAGGCCTCCGCGCGATCCGCCCAAAGAGCGCCGATGACGCCGCTCGCGTATTTTAAAACCGGAGACGTCAAAGGGGACGCACTCAGCTGCAGCTCACGGCGTCCATAAATCACTCGCATTGTCTCCACGCTGCCGCCGTTAGTCACGAAAGCGGTTGCGACATGGACGCTGGAGCGTTCGACGTTTAACGCGCTTCCTTATGTGTGTGTGTGCGCGCGCGCGCGTTTATGTTTGTGTGTGTGTGTGTGTGTGTGTGTGTGTGTGTGTGTGTGTATGCGTGCGTGTTTGTGTGCGTGCGTGCGTGCGTTTGTGTTTGTATGCGTGTGCGCGTGCGTATACATTCGCGCGTGCGCTTTGCGAGAGTCAGGTCGCATGCACATGCGCGCGGGCATGCGTGGCATGTGCATGCGTATAAGCACGCCTGTCTGAAGCTGGCCGCAACGAGATCTATTTAGTTCAATTTGTTTTTATAAATGTGTGTACCATGCGTATTGTTTCATTTATCGTCGCACTCACCTTGAAAAGCATTGTAATCAGGGGCGTAGCCAAGGGGGGGGGGGGGTGTTGGGGGGGTTCAAACCCCCCGCCCGCGAAATTTTTCAATTTTGCTTAAGTATATATACGGGCACACATACAAACGCACGCACGAACATACATGAAATATGGTTGAAACCCCCCCCCCCCCCCCCCCCCAAAAAAAAAAAAATTTCTCGCTACGCCCCTGATTCTAATAATAATAATTCCTGGGGTTTTACGTCTGTAAAGCACGATATGATTATGAAAGACGCCGTAGTGGCGGGCTCCGGAAATTTCGACCACTTGGGGTTCTTTAACATGCACCTACACGTAAGCACAGACGCATCTAGCATTTTGCCTCCGTCGAAATGTGGCCGCCGTGGCTGGGATTCGATCCCGAGACCGTCGGGTCAGCAGACCAGCACCATAACCGCTTGATCACCGCGGCGTGTCTCGAAGAACATTCTAGCCGCGCCGCAAGGGGTGGTGAAACCATGAAACAAGACCGTCATGAGTATATAGATCTGCTAAATTAAGTGAACTCGCTCAGACTCATGTACAAGATAGTTTCTTTGTTTGCCTGTGGTACGTACCACTCGGACACAATTTCATCGATATTCTGCTCAGCCGGCTTCATTCTGACTCAATTTCATCGAACTTATACTCAGCTAAACTGACTCGAACTCAAACTCACAGGTCGATATCAGTTAGAGCGTGTAGACTCACAAGCGTGTTTTCGACCTATGGTCGTAAGTTAGCAGTCGGCAGCCGTGAGTCAGCGCTCGTGCCTTGTCGACTTGTTTTCCTTGTCCGCTCTACTTGCTTTCGCACCTACAGGTAAAGATCCATTTGCACCTTTGTGACAACTTTCTAAAAGGTAACTAAGGTTCTCCGCAGCCATTACATTCGTCATAAGTACATAACCAGCAGGCCCGTAAAAAAAAATTGGAGGAGAAGGAGAAAGCTATTATTCAATACAAATAAAAATGGTTGAGTTCCGCTTTTAAGAGTGCAACGCGACAGCGTAATCGAACCGTGTTCGTATCGCCTTCCCAATCGCTAGCCTAGCTTCGCTTTTAGGTGGAGATCAAAACCGTGCCGCAATGAAATCCACAGTAGGGACGCTCTGCGGCTGCAATATTTATGCATGCGGGTTTATGCTTCGGAACCTCTGCGAAACGAGCTCTTTAAGCCATCGCGTTAAAAGTTTTATGATTGGCTCAGAAAGTGCATAGCGGCCGGGAAGTGTGCTGCAAAGGGCTATAATTACACTGTATAGAGAGAGTTAAAGAGAGAGGGGGTACAAGAGGAGGAGAAGACAGGGAGGTTAATTGGAATTACAGCTGGTTTGCTACCCTACACTAAGGGGAAGGGAAAGAAAGGTCAAAAGAAAACCGAAAAGAAGAAGCCGTGAACACACAGATGCAATAAAAAAAAAGGAAGTTGAGGAACGGAAGCACTATAGTCTCTCTAACAGGCCACTACTCCACAGAAAAATTCAATAAAGCGTTGATAGACTTCCTTTGAGACGCCACTCACTTCTCACTGCAATGCACAGAACTTTTCGAGCATTTCGCTATAGTTGTGGAAGCTGCGACCTGTGCACGCACATCCATCGCTCCGCGCCTCTCTCCTCGTCGCCACCGCACGTCACTTCTGTGCAAGGGATGGCGTTCTTCACACCCGCAAGGTACAGAGGCGCGACCCAGAATAGCCGAGTGTGACGGAAGGTGTGGCCGGGCTCGTGTTTTCATTTTTCAAAAGAAGGACCAGAAAGAATAAAAGGGCCAGCGCGGATGACGCCCGTGAAGTACGCGAGCGGCCCCTTCCCTCTTTCCCTTTCCCCTTCTCCACCACATTGTTTAGTAAACACGACCGCCGAAAAAAATAAAAATATGACGTCAGCGTGTAGCGCTGGCTGGTGGTGTTTGCGCCTCGGCGGTTTCCGCCTCACGGGAATCGACAACGGTAAACAATTTCCGATTGCCAATTCGGGCTCCTGTTTACATTTTGACGAAGAAAAACAAGACAATATTTTTTTCCCTGAATAGGATTCAGAACTGGGAAAGTTGGTAAGGATTCATAGCGAGGATAAGTAAACAGTGCAAATTAGTATTTTAATGTGTTTTTTCAAGAAAAATTTTCAGCTCAACATCAGCGTCCTCTGTTCCTTATTGCTCGCTCTTTTTGCGCTGTTTCGCTTATATTCGCTATGAATTTATTTTTTTTCTGCTTATTAAATATTGGGCATGAGCGACGAATAGGCTGGCTATTTCACGAACATCGAAACAAACAGTGGCGATAAGATCAACGAACACAAAAATGCGAAAGGAACATAAATAAAACGACGTAGGAGCAATGTAGCAGGGCACAAAAAGAAGCGTAAAGAATTCTATAGTCCATAAGGTGTGGTCGGGGAGCTATAAATATACATCCGTAACACGCGAACGTCGAATCACGATGCGCATTTACCTCCATCGGCGAGGCCTTGGTGAATTATAAGTGCGAATTATAAGTGCGACACGTCACAATGGGAACTAAGCTTTACAATTTCACTGTAGATGCACATATTCAACGTACATGTTGCAATGTTTGAGTTGATGAAGGAGGGAATAAGAATAGTAATTGTTGCGGTTTAACGTACCAAAATCTCGATACGATTATGAGGGACGCCGTAGTGGAGGGCTCCGGAAATTATGACCATTTGGGATTCTTTAACGTGAACCTAAATCTAAGTACACGGGCCTCAGTCATTTTTCACCTCCATCGAAAATGCGGCCGCCGCGGCCGGGATTCGATCCCGCGACCTTCCGATCAGCAGTTGAGCACCAATATCACTAGACCACCAGGAAGAAAGGAAGGAAACAGAAACAGAGACGGTAGGGAGCTTAAGCAGTTCAAGGTTTAGAGTAAACCGACAAGTGTTAAAAGGAAAGATGAACCTGGAGTTTCAGGAATCTGCCATCTCCTCCTGTTCATTATCCTTACCATCCTCCTCATTACTATCAGCATCATCGTCGTACTAGCTTCTGCTCACTGCAAGACGAGAGCCACTCCAAGCGATATCCAACCACTGCTTTCTTGTGCGACTCCAGCCGATGCCTCATTTTTTTTTATGCCGTGTCACTGCATGTAATTGAGAAGCGTGCGAACTTGAGCTTGTTGGTACCATTGTTGGTACAGCGCTAGTCCCGTTTCATCTGTCTCGTCCTTGTGTTTTCGCGCTGTTTTTTACTATGGCTGCATGTAATGTCGTGAAGTAAAACACTCCTCAGCTCTTCGACTACTTCGACTCGGATCGGACGTGCGCACGCGAGATTCGCGAACGGCTGAAGGCGCATCATTCGTTGAGGAGTCGCGATCGTTTCGCTTTACCAAACAAGGAAGCCGGTCTTTTCTCGCGAATTTAGGTTTCGGCATTTCCATGGAATTAATATTATATTGCGCTGTTGCGGGTACACAAAGCGAACTCTGCTCACTATCCGTTTCGTGGCTCATTTCTAGGAAAGTAAGCTCACTGACGATCCGAGTCTGCGAAGCTAACAACTGAGTCTAATCGTCGAGATCGCCACTAACACGCGAACGTTATCTAGAGCAGCACGTCTGAGCGATACTAGAACCATTAACACCACTGGTTGTTCCTCGTTGCCCCCAGTTTACCCGCCAGTGTTAACACCGCAGAAAGTTGCAGCGCCGTCATCCCTCCAAGCGCCTCGTATTGCCAACGCAAATATTGGCAGCACATTTGTTTGTCTGAACAGTGCCATATACAACGATTAACACTCCGGGTGGTTGTCCGTTGCCCACGGTTTATACCCTGCAGCATAACGACACATACAGTTACCACGTCGTCATCTTTTCCAAGCGCCTCACGTTCCCGACGCAAAATATCGGTCATTCGCCTTCCCTAAATTGACTTCCGGGGCGGCGGGGTGCCCCAAACAGCGGAAATGTCGTTACGTGCGGAAGCAACTCACTTCCTCCCAACGTCGTTGTAGTAGAGACAGAAGTCGTTAGCACAAGCTAACGACGCGGTTCCGAGATATGGCTGGGCATCCGTAAGCGTGCGCACAGGAAGGGGGGGGGAGCAGGGAGGGGGAGTAATCCCCCCCCCCCTAATCATCTGAGGGGGACACCTAGTTTGTCCAATGCCTTTACTCTGTTGGACCTGTCACGTTATTGTTTAAAATGAAGGATTACGGCCGTGCAGGTTTTTGACGAAAATGGCGGCCGAGGACCCCTGATATTGTATTCCAAGGACAGTTTCCTTTCAACATTTATGGCACCGGAAACGCGCGTACCAAAGGCAGTTTGCTGTGAGAAGTACGCCATCGCTTCATTTTCATTTATGCATCCATTGCTACTCTTGATTTTTCACACTCAACCAATCAAGGGGAATAGGTTAGGGGAGAGGGAGGGCTGCGATAAAGCTGCCTCCCCCCTAGTGGAGAACTCTGCGCATGCCTACGCTGTCGTCCCTGAAGGCTAAAGGGGTTGTTAGATGGAAGGCAGCTCCGCGATGTGGGCTTGATCATGTGGAAGGTACGGGCACTTTCTTCCCTGAGAACAACACAATTTAGCTATGCGGATTGACAAGAACACGTGACAATTCAACAGCGTAAGAGGACGCAAATCGAAACGCCATTCTCCCGAAACATTCGTGGCTGGAGTGATGACGGTGCAACGAGTGCTATGAGCTACAATGACTAGGCTGGCTCTGTGATTGATCTCTGTATGCGCGTTGACTGATCCAGATTGCCCTAAACACCAGGAAATTAATACGTTTTACCACGACTGCCATTGGCCCTATTTTGTTTTTATTCAAGCTCAACTTCTATTTTGACGTTGGTTCAAACATTTCTCGGATAAAAGTTATCCCGCTGCCGCATTTGCACAATGAATGAAGAGCTTTAAAGCACAGGAATGTCAATAAGCAAACCAAGACGTGCTATATGAAAGACGCAGTTACCACAACGAGGTGTCAAATGAGGTCGCGAACAACATCAACAAAAAAACCAAGCCAGCCACCAAGATGAATGCAAGCTCCAAAGCACCGCTTTTAACGCTTTTCGAGCCCTCATCGCCAACGCATTTTCACAGCCCGGTCGGCCACGCACGCAGGGCTTGCATCAGCGAGGGACACACAAAGCCCCGCCACCGTCGTTCCATCAGAGTAAGCGCGAGGACACGTTTTTGGCGGTTTTTGCGGTATTCGTCGCCTTCGCGGCAGCCAACGGCGGAATCCATTAAATAGACGCTGAAGCCAAGCCCCCAAAGCACTTAACGTCCACTTTATGACCAGTATGTCGTTTTCGCGCGTGTATGTCCCTCAGCTCTGCCGGAACGAAATGATGCTACGTTTTGTTTGAGGCTCCCCGCCCCTCTCTCACTTTCTTCTCACTTTAATTAAGTACATCGCTTTCTCAAATAAACGGAGTTCTGCCTGGACTTTATCTAGTTTTAGAAGTTATGTGGCAAATCCCGCCTGCTGCTGGGAATGGCGCGCGTGCCGTGGGAAAGTGCTCGAGCTCTGGCGTGCGCACTCGGAAACAACAAGCGATCAGGGACAGCCCTGTCATGCCCAGGGACAGGAACCTAGCCAGAAATTTTTTTCGGGGTGGGTGGTGAGATGTGGTTCACCCACTCTTTATGTATGTTCATGCATGTGTTTGCATGTGTGCGTGTACATTTACACGTGAAAAATTAAAGAAAATTCGGGGAGGGAGTGCAGAACAACCCCCCCCCCTTCCCTAGGCCCTCCCGCCCAGCTATGCCAATGCCTCGGGAGGTTAGGACATTGCTTTTTATGGTCACGGTGATCGTAGTGAATGGGTGGTGGGGGCGCACGGTTGAATTGTAGAAACCACGCCCTCACAATCAGAGCGGAAACGAACGTTGGGCTTCTGCTGTGCTCAGGCAGAAACCATGGAGTTCGAACTTTGGGAACTGGTACACCGAGGCGCAAGTGGGTTCTTTCGGGGGGGGGGGGGGGGACTGGTGGGAGGGGGAGCAAACGAGGGGGCAGTCGAGATTTTTTTTTTTTGGGCGATGGTGGAGGAGGAGGGAGGCATACCTGCGATACTTGTCGAAACGTTGGTTTCGGTGACACTACTTTTTCTACCATTGCTTTCACTTCGAGCAAAAAACATACCACGTGAAGCGTTCGCGTGTCTTTTACAAACTCGTATAATCACTGACCTTCTCCCGGGCAGGTCTTACAGCATCTCTCGGAAAGGAGCACGGGGTCGTCGCAGGTCGGCTTGGGGCAGTCGTTCTTGATGTTCTCGCAGCGGACCCGGGCCACGACCCTCTTTTTACGGTGAACCTGAGAAGATTCAAGCACGAAGAAGGCAAAAGGTGAGACATTAATTAACATTAGATCGTTGAGTCATTACACGGAAACAGCAAAATAGCCAAATTCAGGCGCCGGCTCCGTATACAACAGAAAGAGTTGGTACGCTTGTCATGCCAGCTGGTCGTGATGTTAGACACTATTAGCGAAGGGGGCCTTACTAACCTCCCTTACTAACTGAAAACTCATTGAGCACAGAGGCCAATCTATTGAACCAAAGAAATCCACACTTGACTAAGAAGACGCACCATAGCAGTATTCTGTGGCGGCGGTCGTAGGCCAGCTGTGCAAAATGGATACCGGGCTCCTAAAGAGGTTGTAGAAGAATACAAAAGTAAAGAAAAGGAGCAGTACCGTCCTCCGCAAAAACACGCGAAGAAGCCCTGGAGGGCAGTGGGGTCCGAAAAGCGAAAACCGCGAGCGCGGAGGAAACCCTCGCCCCAACTCGGACGGAGGGCCGGCGGCTCGAAACGGGAGCAGATGCGACCAAAAGACTGAGCAAAGACGGCGTCCTTTGTATTGATTATCTGAATATGGTGAGATGTTTCCTTGTTAATAAAACTTTCTCGTGTGACTTTCTAAAGAGTTTCTGTTGACAAAGCGTAATGAACCGAAATTACGACAGAGGTAACCTTGAGTGTAACTCTTAATACGTGAACATCAACGGTTTTACTCAAGCTGCAAGATTGATTGATTGATTGATTGATTGATTGATTGATTGATTGATTGATTGATTGATTGATTGATTGATTGATTGATTGATTGATTGATTATACAGCAACACTTGGGCTAGGAAAAGTGTCATAGTAGGGATTCCCGTTTCCTATTTACGACCTGGAGTCCTTACCATTCAACAAAACCAAGATGCGCTCGAACCTGCTACTTCGTTCGAGTGAGCTCGAAGACAAGTCACTCAGCGGCCGTATATATATATATATAGTTCTTGCGTCTTAAACAGCATGAAGAAGCTGTACCTCTTCCTGTGGGTAATGCTTGCTCCACTGAATGAATATTTTCACTCTTTTCTTGTTTTTCTATTTCTTTTATTTTTTTTCTCGACGACCTCTTGCGTAAGCGTGTTGCGCACGAAATCGCACCATCACTCTGTTTTTTCACCACTTATAACCGTACTCCAAAGCCCCACATGACCCAAGAAGCATCAACGTATATAAGGTGCTCAAAGTGCAGCGGTGAGACGTTACTACGAGCAATAAATAGCGCCTTTGACATCTGCCTTCTGATTCAGTGCTTCGCACCCAACTACATTGTATAGCCAAAACACAAGTTGACAAAGGAAAAAATGAATAGTAACCACATAGAAGGTTGTCCGTTCAAAATCCATTACCACATCGATGTCACTATTACCTTCCGCTGCACTACCGAACTGCTATACGTTCGCTTCAAGACGACTGCTATCCGTGTATAGAGAAAAAAAAACGCTATACAGGCAGGCGCTAGTCTGTGGATGTGTTTATTATACGGTACACTCGTACGGCTCCGAGGGCAAAACGAACGGCGGATGTGGGTGTGATGGATAGCGTCGGCGAGCTCCCATAGACCAAGCCACACGCGTGCATATATGCGAGGCCATCTGAATGGATGTGTGTGCCTGAGCGAATGGCGAGTCCGGGGTGCTTTGTGGAGCCCTCTGGGGGTGCAAAGGGGCACTTAATCAGCGCACACGACACGCCGTTAGGCTCGTCTCAGGAAGCCCCGCGAGACGCGTCTCCATTAATCACGGCCGTGAGTGAGAATCTTGAGGCAGGGACTGAGTCCGCCGTGCTTTTACGATTTGTCGCGCTGCACTTTTTTTTCCGTAGCGCTCTCGAAGTCTTTTTTGTTTTGTTTTGTTTTACGGGACGTCCCGATCCGTCTTGCTCGGAGTTCTTCGGCATTGAATCACAATAGTACGGCGGGAAAGTTAATAAACATTAGCCCTCGCTTTCTTATCGATTCCCGGGTACAATGACAGGGGAAAGAAGGGAAATCTGGAAAACTTAAGCTTTTTCACAAGTCAAGAACCTATCGCTGAAGGCAAGTCTCTTGTTAAGTTGGCTGTCTTTAAGAGCTCCACAAGAATCAAGCGCGTTAAAAAAAACAAGAAACAAACAAAAAAAGCTAATGTGCCGACTTGAAAAGTTCTGGATCTATTCCACTTCATGAAGGTGGATAATCAGAGAATAGGTTTAGCACACGACGCAAGGTGACACAGAATCTCGAACCATAGCAGATCGCACATCCGGCAACTAAATCCGAAGTGTCTGTCCAGAAAGTCCCTTTTTAATTTAGCGTATGCTCCTTTAAAGTATTGATTGATTGATTGATTGATTCACTGATTGATTGATTGATTGATTGATTGATTGATTGATTGATTGATTGATTGATTGATTGATTGATTGATTGATTGATTGATTGATTGAGCGTGAGTGAGTGAGTGAGTGAGTGAGTGAGTGAGTGAGTGAGTGAGTGAGTGAGTGAGTGAGTGAGTGAGTGAGTGAGTGAGTGAGTGAGTGAGTGAGTGAGTGAGTGAGTGAGTGAGTGAGTGAGTGGACTGACGGATGGATGGACGGATTGATTATCATATAATATTTTAACACTCATAAAGTAAACGAACGTTGTCCTTATTTCATTTTATTTTTTGGATGCCTTGAGCAGGATGCATATTGTGGCTTCTTTCTTTCTTTCTTTCTTTATTTATTTCCTTAAAGACCCCACTAGGGGGTATTACATAAGGGGTGGGTTACAAGATACACAACAAGGTAAACACTTTGTTACATGGTATATAGGGATGTGATAGCTTCCATGAAGGCAGATGGGCTTGAGTCAGCGATTTCCTGCGCTGACTCAAGGAGAGCCATGAACATGGAGAGCCAATGCGCTGACATGGAGAGCCAATGGAGAGTCAATGGTCAAACCGAGACGCAACATTCGTGGATGAGCCGCGGATGTCTTCCATAATAGCGATGCGAAGGCAAACGTTACTTCTTTTTTCTGCCTCCTTCTAAGACAAAGAGCACTGCTGCCGGTTAGTCGCTAAATGTGCGCTTTTGTGTTTTTTTTTTATCTTCGTGTTTGTTTTGTACCTACAAGCGCCGAAACTGCCAGCTCGAGAATAGCTGCTTAGAGAATAGCTGCTGTGTTAGGTCGCCTCGTTCGTAGATAAAAAAAAAATCATCGCATCTCCACTAATGTGAATCATGACGAGTGGCGAAGCACTGGGTATCGTACCGGTCTGTCACCGTACATCACGAGCGCGTTGCCACTGCGAATGTAAAATGAGTGACATAGAGTGTATATGTATACAAATGTATTTATTTGGTTCCTCTTTAATGCTCTTCTATTTTAATCCTCTTGTTATAATTCGTATATGGTCTTGAGTTCTGGATTCCATTTTCCCTTCACTTTTACTGCTTTGTGGTCTGTGAAATGGAGAGCCAATGGTCAAACTGTCAGGCACGACACCTTCCACATCCCACTGCGCACATCCTCAGAATTGTGATAGCCAGATTTATTGATTTCTGGAACATAGTGCGTCTAATTATTATTCAATTTCATATTTATTAGGATATTTCAGGGGTGTTTTGAGTGCTGCACATGACTTTTATCCGAGACCTTATAATCGTAATCGCAACAGACACACATATGTGTCACAAATGTTTCGTCTGGTATGTGCCGTGACGGACGGACAACAACGGACAAGCCTAGACACTAAGGTGCTTCAGCCCTAAAAGAAAAAAAGACCACCGCGTCATCAGTGGCGCCGGTGCGTGGAGGATGGGCAGCTCGATTGGTTGGCGCGCTAGGAATCTTGATGCCCGCCTCGAGAGCTTGCCGGAGCGGGATTGGATGATGGCATACACCCGGCATGCGAGCGGGCGAAACGAGTATATTCGCGACGACCGCAGGAACGCGTGATTTCGTCCTTGGAATTCTGAGAGTCTCGTCGCGCGCCCGTCAACTTAGTCGCGCCACACACGCACGCGCCGGCGTCTACCGTGTGGAAAGGGGCGCGGCTCCCAGCCTCGTCTGCACTTATGAGTGCGCACGTACTCACACACGCCCGCCCGCTATTACGGTGCACCGTAGTGAAATGCGCGTGCCCATATCTCTCTAATGCTCATCTGGCAAGGTGCGAAGAGCGAACCGTTACCAACGCAAGGTCACGCTGCCGCTGCAGGACAGGCGAAACATTCCAGAGATGGGTTTGCAAGTGACTGACGTCGGCTCTCTATGTGGAGGTACCTTTCTGATTTAAATTAAGACCGGAGTGGTTCTTGGCAGGTGCGCCAAACGTGTCAATCGCTGTGGCGCTCTAGCACTTCGCCTCCATTGAAATGCGACCGCCGCGGCCGGCATTAAACCCGCGACCTTCGTGTCAGCAGTTGAGCACCATAGCCACAGTACCACCGCAGCGGACAGGGACCAAACCAGTTCAGTAAGTCAGCTTTTCACTCAGGGCTTTTGTCAGAGCTTGGAACGGTGCCCCCCCCCCCCTAAATCCAATCCTCGCAAATATATATATTGTAGAGAAGCATTGGAACCTTGTAATGGGCCGTCCTCTCCAGCGCCTTCTAGTGGGTCGCCCTCTTCGCCTCTTCTCGGAGAGCACGCCCCTCGTGCTCGTGCTCGTGAGAGTCTGCGCTCCGTCGTGACTGTTTTGCATCGTCGCCGTCAATCCAGCCGTCAATAAACGCCTTTACAAAGTGGTGGAGAGTGCTGTACCGTCATCACAACTTCGGTCTCCATTCGATGCCCCTGGAGCTCCGATCCCGTACCGTGCCATCTACCATGCCGCAAGACGCCGCTCTGCAAACGCCGCCTCCTGCCCCGACCGCTTGTCCCGGTGTCCCCCGTATCCGCGATCCTCCTGTTTTCACCGGCGCGGATGGCACTGACGTGGAGGACTGGCTCGCGATTTACGGACGGGTGAGTGTTCCCAATAAATGGGACGAAGTAGGCAAGCTGACCAACTTGGTTTTCTACCTCGCGGGTGTGGCAGGCATGTGGTACAACAACCATGCATCCGATTTCCCGACGTGGTCCGATTTCAAGACCGCCATCGTCAACGTGTTTGGCCGCCCTGCCGTTCGTAAGCTTCAAGCCGAACAGCGCTTACGTGAACGAGCTCAGCAAGCAGGGGAATCGTTCACGAGCTACATCGAAGACATCCTTGACCTGTGCAAGAAAGCCGACGCGAGCATGTCGGAGTCTGACAGAATCAGGAATGTTCTGAAAGGCATCGACGACGATGCCTTCACCATGCTGCTGGCCAAAAACCCTCGCACAGTGGCAGAGGTCATTACCCTGTGCCAAAGCTACGAGGAGCTGCGCCGGCAGCGCTTGATGACCCGTCGACCACCATCACGCGATGATGATCTCGCAGGCTTGTCGGCAATTCCTGACCACTCCACCTTGCTCGCCGAAATCAAGTCGTTCGTGCGTGAGGAAATTGCCCGCCACGTCTCTCTACTGGCTTTCACTCCACCGCAGCATGTTGACCAGCCGCCAATACACTTCTGCCTCCTCTCCGCCGAGCGATTCAGCAAGAAATCGCGGAGGTCATTCCCGAATACCACCAGCCGCCTCTAGTGCCTGCACCACTAAGCTACGCGCAAGCTGTAGCCAGGCCGCCCCAGGCGATTCCTGTGGCTGGCCCGCGGAGTTACGCCGAAGCCGTCGTCGGACCACAGGCCTTCGACGCGGCTGTGCCGCCTACATACGTCGACGTCGTCCCCAGGCCCCGACTGCTGCCCACAATGCACCCATATCAGCAGCCGCCTCGTCCATCCCGTTCTGCGACATGGATCGGACCCGCGAACCGCTGGCGCACTTCCGACAACCGCCCCATTTGCTTTGCGTGCGGTTGCGCCGGTCACGTCGCACGCTACTGCAATCGCGTGCAGCCGCCTCGGGTCGCATCAACCCTGACCAGCTCATCAAGCAGCCCTTATTATGACCAAGCGCCGCCTATGTCACCGACGTCCCGCCCTGCACCATCTACCCGCCGTTCACCGTCTCCACGACGTTGCTCACTGTCACCGATGCGGCCACGTCCGGGCTCACGCGACCAGGAAAACTAGTCGTCGCAGTCCACGAGGCAAAGGTTGCGACGCTATCGAACTGCGAAAGCCCTCAGAGAAGCACCTCGAACGTGACTGACGTGTTTGTGGACAGTGTTCGCGCATCCGCCCTTATCGACACTGGAGCCGCCGTATCCGTTATGGACGCCAAGTTTAGCCGACTACTGCGAAAAGTGACGACGCCGCTTTCGGGGCTCTCCCTCCGTACAGCCAGCGCCCAAAGTATTCACCCAACAGCGGTATGCACAGCTCGCGTCATTATTCAGGATGCTCTGTACGCCGTCGAATTGATCATAATTCCTGCCTGCTCTCACGACGTCATCCTAGGATGGGATTTTCTCTCCCGCCACGACGCCGTCATTCATTGCGCACCAGCCGAAATAGAGCTCTCACAATTCTCTGAATTGGCGCCGGCAGACAGTCCATCGGCTGCGGGCAAGGTACTTGTCAAAGATGACACCAAGGTGCCTGCAAACTCGTCGACGGCGGTGTCAGTGTACTGCGCCAGTCTCACCGACACCGTTGCACTTCTCTCGCCATCTGACCATGTTTGCACGAGGAAAGGCATGCTGGTGCCTTTCGCGACCGTGCAAGTCACTCAGGGCAGTACGTCAATTTTTGTTATCAACCCATCTCCGTACAGTGTTACGTTGGTCCGAGAGGAATGTCTCGGCAGCGCGGAACCCCTCGAAGACGCACAAGTTATGGACGAACCAGAAGAAATGCACTGCCACAGTACCAGTACGCTCAGCGCTGTTTCGACGTCTGGTTCATCACCCGCTGATGTCTTTGGTTCCTCCATTGCTGACGACCTTACACCGGTCCAGCGTTCCCAACTTCTGGGCCTGTTGGACGAATTTCACTCTTCTTTCGATGTCGCTCAAACTTCTCTCGGCCGCACTTCCGCCGTTACGCATCGCATCGACACTGGCGCCCAGCCGCCACTGCGGCAACGTCCATATCGCGTATCTCCCACAGAACGCCGTGTTATCAACGAGAAAGTCGACGACATGCTTCGACGAGATCTTATTCGACCTTCTAACAGCCCCTGGGCGCCTCCTGTCGTTCTTGTTGCGAAGAAGGAGGGTTCTGTGCGGTTCTGTGTGGTTCTGTGTGGACTACCGACGACTCAACAAGATCACTCGTAAGGACGTGTATCCACTACCGCGAATAGACGACGCGATTGACAGCCTGCAAGGAGCAGAATTCTTTTCATCTCTCGATTTGCGCTCAGGGTACTGGCAAGTACCCATGGCTGATGACGCTCGACCGAAGACCGCCTTTGTCACGCCCGACGGCTTGTACGAATTCAACGTCATGCCGTTTGGGCTGTGTAATGCGCCCGCCACCTTTGAGCGCATGATGGATACCGTTCTGCGCAACCTGAAATGGCACACATGCTTGTGCTACCTCGACGACGTCGTTGTTTTCGCTCCGGACTTCTCCACGCATCTTCAACGCCTGCGGCATGTTTGGCGCCTTTGAGCGACGCCGGTCTACAACTGAATCTAAAGAAGTGCCGATTTGCAGCACGGCAGCTGACAATACTCGGTTACGTCGTGTCCAAGGACGGTAGTCTTCCCGATCCAGGCAAGCTTCGGGCCGTGACCGAGTTCCCCAAACCTACGTCCGTCAAAGAACTGCGCAGTTTCGTAGGACTGTGTTCCTACTTTCGGCGCTTCATTCGAAACTTCGCGACCGTCATATCGCCGCTGCCGAAGCTCCTCGGGAGTAACGGGTCCCTCAATTCATGGTCGTCAGAGTGCGACGACGCTTTCGCGAAGCTCCGTCGTCTGTTGACGTCGCCTCCCATACTACGCCACTACGACCCTACGGCCCCTACAGACGTACACACAGACGCCAGCGGTGTTGGCCTTGGCGCTGTCCTTGCGCAGCGCAAACCAGGGTTCCCTGAATATGTCGTGGCATATGCAAGTCGTACGCTCACCAAAGCCGAGACGAATTACACCGTCACCGAAAAGGAATGCCTAGCGATCATCTGGGCCCTTACGAAGTTCCGACCTTATTTGTATGGTCACCCATTTGATGTCATCACCGACCACCATGCCCTCTGCTGGTTGTCATCATTGAAGGATCCATCAGGCCGCCTCGCCCGCTGGGCACTTCGCCTACAGGACTACCATATCCGCGTGCTGTACCGCAACGGACGCCAGCATGCTGACGCCGACGCACTCTCGCGCTCCCCCTTGCCTGACGACAATACCCACAGCTCGATGTCTCACAATGCCGTTTCTTCCATCGACGTTCACACTATCGCTACCGAACAGCGCAGGGATCAATGGATCGCTTCATTGCTAGACTTGCTCACTGATCCTTCGGCAACACCATCCACTCGCGCGTTGCGTCGTCAAGCGCACCATTTCGCCATTCGCGACGACCTCCTCCACCGATGCAATTACAGCGCCGACGGCCGCCAGTGGCTACTAGTAATACCCCGCAGTCTGCGTTCTGAAATATGCGAATCGTTCCACGCTGATCCGCAGTGTGCGCACTCTGGGGTATCGAAAACATACCACCGCATTCGCCAACGGTACTTTTGGCGAGGCATGTACCGCTACGTGCAGAAGTTCGTTCGCTCCTGCATCGATTGTCAGCGCCGCAAAACTTCAACGCACCAGTCACCAGCAAATCTGCAACCTTTACCTTGCCCTGACCGGCCGTTTGGGCGCGTTGGCATCGATTTGTATGGGCCACTCCCTCTGACTTCGGCTGGTAACCGCTGGGCCATCGTCGCTGTAGACCACCTTACGCGATACGCCGAAACTGCCGCCCTCCCAGCGGCTACAGCGCGCGATGTAGCCTCCTTTCTGCTCCGCCGGTTCGTGCTGCGCCACGGTCCACCCCTGGAGCTGCTCAGCGATCGAGGCCGTGTCTTCCTGTTGGAAGTCGTCGAAGCCATCCTCAAAGAGTGCAACGTTGTTCACCGCAAAACTACTGCTTACCACCCGCAGACGAATGGGCTCACGGAACGCTTTAACCGCACGCTCGGCGACATGCTCTCGATGTATGTCGCCGCCGATCACACAAATTGGGATTCCATTCTACCTTTCGTCACCTACGCCTACAATACGGCCCCTCAAAGCACCACTGGTTTCTCACCATTTTTCCTATTGTACGGCAGGCACCCGTCGCACACAATCGACACAATCCTTCCATACAAGCCGGATCGACCTGAGTGTGCGCCTATTTCTGCCACAGCCAGACTTGCTGAGGAGTTTCGCGAGCTTGCGAAGACCTTTACTACGCAGGACCAAGAGCGGCAGAAAAGCATCCGCGGTGAGACCGACACTTCTGCACCCACGTTCCTACCTGGAGCACTCGTGTGGCTCTCGGTCCCTACCACTGCAACTGGCCTCTCTTCCAAACTGCTGCCCAAATACGAAGGTCCCTACCGTGTCGTCGAAAGCACATCCCCGGCCAACTACCTGATTGAACCCATCGACCCATCTTCCGACATGCGCCGTCGAGGGCGCGACATTGTCAACGTGGAGCGCCTCAAACCCTACCATGACCCGCTCATAGTGACCACCTGCTAGGTCGCCAGACGGCTCCCTTTTCGTACCCGGGGTAATTGTAGAGAAGCATTGGAACCTTGTAATGGGCCGTCCTCTCCAGCGCCTTCTAGTGGGTCGCCCTCTTCGCCTCTTCTCGGAGAGCACGCCCCTCGTGCTCGTGCTCGTGAGAGTCTGCGCTCCGTCGTGACTGTTGTGCATCGTCGCCGTCATTCCAGCCGTCAATAAACGCCTTTACAATATATATATATATATATATATATATATATATATATATATATATATATATATATATATATATATATATATATATATATATATATATATATATATATAAAGAAGACGAGCTTATGCGGTACTTATTTTGCCATATAGCAGATGAGCCTGCCGATCGCATTCCCACTTGAAAATCTTGAGCGCGATTTAGACGCCCACCGTCCTACATCTGGCAAGAGCCGCGTATTTATAATTGCTTGCTTTCACTTCCTAACGTGCGTAAAAATTGAACCAAACAATCTGTTGAATAAGCAAAAAAAAATAAAAACAGTCGGCGATATAACAGTGGTTTAACACCTCGGTGTCAGCTTGACGCTTCAAAGACTCCGACATTGTAAGCCGCCGGCCCAGTTAAACGGTAAACAACAAGAAAAATCGGCTCATTCTTTCTTACCTCCACTCTACTCTCCCGACTTTTTTTTATTTTCTAAGGGAGCGGCGAAACACAAAAGATCCTCATTTCCGAAAAAGTATTGGCGGCGCCTCACCGTGCCCCAGCTGCCGCACCATTTCTTTCTTTCTTTCTTTCTTTCTTTCTTTCTTTCTTTCTTTCTTTCTTTCTTTCTTTCTTTCTTTCTTTCTTTCTTTCTTTCTTTCTTTCTTTCTTTCTTTCTTTCTTTCTTTCTTTCTTTCTTTCCTTCTTTCTTTCTTTCTCTCCTTCTTTCTTTCTTTCTTTCTTTCTTTTCCCTGTATACGGATCCCCAAGTTCCGCGACGTTTCCCGCCATTCCTTCTTTCTTTCTTTTCTCTTAGGATCCCCAGATTCGGTGACGCCACCCGCCATTTGATTGGTTCGTTGGTTGGGTCCTAGAGGTATGGCATTCCCTCCGATTCCGTGGTACGCCTCCTGCGTCCTCTTCCTCATTTCTGCCGCCTTATATCCGCTTATTTCATCGACTCCTACACTACACCTTCTCTGGTGTTCTTTGATCCTTGCGCCGGCTAGACGTACAATCTTTCTTTTAGAAGGTCAGGTCGGTCTTATCTCCAGTAAGCGCTCTTTTCTCACTTTACCGCAGCAGCCGTGCCGTCCCGCGTATAGAGGCTCTCCGGTAACCTTCCAGTGCGCCCTCTCGCTCCCGCATCCTTCGTCGCTTCATCATAGCGCTTTTTCCTAGTTTTCTCACTCCATTCCAGGCCACCGTTTGCCCTTCCTCTCTCCTTCAATCGTCGTCGCAGTCGACCGAACACGACGCGACAACGAGGGACTATAACACAGAGCCAGTGGAGGCACGGCGTACACATAACCGCGAATGAAAGGGAGGAAAGGAACGAAGCGAAAGAAGGAATGCAAGGAAAGAATAAAGGATCCGAACGAACAAGGTGTTGGTAGAACCAAGAGGGAAATAAACGAAGCGGAGTTATCGGAGCAAACTCTGAGATCGCTCTGGAGCAATCTCATCCGGGATATCATCTCTCCTACAGCGACGCGCACGAAGGAGACCGAGAACAGAAGCAACAGCTTAGCAATGAATAAAATGAAAAAAAGGAAAGGTAAGATATAAGCAAGAAGCCGTGCATCGAAATGATTAACAAGGATCGACATCGTTGACGCAAAATGTTATATGCACAGGCGTGCGCAGAGGGTGGGCAAGGGGGAAGAAGGGGGGGGGGGGGCGCTTTCACTAATCATCTAAATGGTGTGCTGATTCTGCCCATACCTTTACTCAGGCGGACCCGTGACGTCAACGTTAATATGCGGGCTTACGGCCAAGTACGTTTTTTGTATTCCAGGAAGTGTCTACTTCTCACCTCTACCACCCGAAAGCCGTGTACCAATGGCATGCCGTTGTCAGAAGCACGTCATAGCTTCATTCCCACTTTTGCATCCATTGCAGAGGTTGTTTCCTTAAGGACTCGACTAACAAGAGATTTCGCCCCCCCCCCCTCCCCCGTAATGAAGAATGCTGCATACGCCTATGGTTATATGAGAGCTGGATTCAAAGGTGTGCGTAGCCTATGTATGACTCCTAAACACAGCATGATGAAGCACTTTCTTTCCTTACTGTACCATGGTGTCAGCCTCTGTGCCTTCCTCCGTGTTGCTGATATCGGCGAAAAGTGTTCCCTCAAATGCTTTCACTAGGCACGCGGCAACGAAAGTGGCGGATGCAAAGAGAAAAAAGAAAACTAGGCGAAAGGTGTGTCCAAGAAGAAACAACATGCGATGCTACACCACCGCACGTGCGCAGACTGAGCGCGCTGTCAAATGCGTCACTGTTCGCCTTCTGTTCTCTTTCGTTGCCTATGCAGGACAAGTATAGTAGGGAACGAGAACAAAAAAAAAACAACTATATATGTATATGTCAAGGGACACTGTATACATGCATGGGTACTATTGTACACACTCGTAAACAGTGGAGACCGAGACGACGTTGGGGTCAATATTTACGACGTGTACAAAGCGGAGACACAAAAATGGCGGCGTTGAGATAACCTCCGTGCTCCCTCTACCAGCATCCCCATTAGGGAAGCCTGCGATATAGTTCCTCCTTTTCATACAGCTTCCGGCGATGCGCTGTCAGAACAGAATGCAATACGTCGCGTATATAAGCTATGGAGTGACAAAAACAATGATTATGAAAAAAAAAAACAGCAAAGCTGAAGACTGCTTTCTCTTTTCAGTCTACCTCCCTTTTTTCTTTTTTTTTCTTTTTTTTTTGTGGGCTCCACATTGCTGCGTCACGCAGGTTTCTATAAGGCACTTCCTGGGACACTAAGTGTTTGTACTGTAGTCCGCCGGACGGCCTCTCCAATTCCTACCTTCCTGTCTAGCGCTCTTGACAGTTTTCTTTTTTTTTCCCTACATTTTTGCGTCTTTTCCTCTAGCCATGCTAAGCTCTCACTCCCGTTAGAACAAGCCCCCTAGGCTACAGCGTGCTTTCGTGCGGGCGCCGAGCTAAGGAGACGCAAGAGCCCGGAAAACAACGACCCCTGCCAGAACAAGAACATCGAAATAAGGAAAAACAAAAGAAGGGCGTCACCTTCGCGCCCTAACGGTCACGTAAAACGTGGTGCATACAAAAAACAAAAAGCGAAACTAGGAGGCCAAGGAAAACCACCGAGAAGAAAGGAGACGTCCGCTACGTTTACACGGGGATGCGTGATTCTCCCAGTGGGCTTCCCGAGTTTATGGCCTGCCTTTTAGCCCTTTATATACGGCTGGCCCGCATGGTGAGCAGAGGGCATCGCTTATACTATAAAGTAACGCCACTAGGAAGAGCTGGAGCACGTTCAGGGATGGGGAGCTTTTCATACGCAAGCGTGTGTGCACCTAGAGCCTTAGCGTGTGTTTGTTATGTGTGGGAAGGCTACCGACACACAAGCTCTGATGGCGTTGGCGGTGATGTGATCATCCTGCGCTCTAACGTCTCGTTCGGCTTATGCTGCTGCTGCTGCTAGCCCGACAGCATCTTGTGTACTGGTCGACATCTTGCACAAAGCCGCTGGGAGGAAAATGTTCCTGTCATGGCGTGAGGGCCCGAAGGCGGAAACGGGTGCTGCGCGAGATTATGTGGACAAACTATCGTGACGCGGGTCATGGCAAACTAGCGGAAGCCTCTGAGTTGTGAGGCTGCCTCGTTGGTTTCAACTTCTTTTTTTTTTCGGTTTATACGTTTTATATGAGATACGGGAGCCTCCATATACGCCGGCTTCTGCTTCGCATGGAAAGAGAGCTAGAAACAAGATAAACAACGAAAAGTGCTGGATACAGCTAAATATTGCAAACTTTTGTCAAATGAAACGAACGTTGAAGGCTTCACAGAATCCTCTTCTGGCCGCTGTCAGACAGAGAGAGAGAGAGAAATAACTTTATTAATCTCATCTTAAGGGAATGGGGCTGCGAGATGACAGCGAGGGATGCTACTCGTGGTAGGCCTCCTCTACCACCTCAGTCCACCTCAGGATAGCCTCCTGAAGCGCGGAATTACACGTATATATTTCTGTCGACTCAACACAAACACCAGGCTTGATAAGGAATCGTAAAGCTCAGACTTGATGTCTATACACCTTAACGTTAAGCTGTCCGTTCTGGCAAAGACCTTCTCAATGGCGACTTCGCGTAGACTGGAGATTCGTGGACCACGGCTTTGTGGTCGCTTTCTTTTAATTCAAAGGCAAGTTGAAGCGTTCTATGCGTGCAGAAGGGTTGATAGGCGGGCTAGTTGGTATCGATCCATTGTGAACTTTTGGCAGCGCAAACAATGTATGTATATATTTCTTCTGTGAATAAATCCAGGTTTCAGTCTGCGCTTGCTTGTGTCCCGCTCTTTCTGGGTCCCGTTTGTTCGCGCTGCCCAAATTTCACAATTTTCTATGCGTGCAAGTATGACAAGTCAGAAAGGCGTCAACAATTAAGCTTCAAACGAGAAAATACGCACCAAGTTTGCGTGGCGCTGTATATTGTTTTCAGGCTCACCATAATATACGAAAACTAAAAGAAGTGATAGCTTCGCGAATTCCGCGCATGTTGTGTTATCGGTTTCGTGTGAGAGAATTCCAGCCAATGACAAGATGATACGTCCTCGAACACAAGCATATAAAGCTTAGCGGATTAGCAAAAGCTTCTCGAAGTAGCAAAAGTTATGTGTAGTGAATACGGCTCTTCGTTACTCATGTGCGTCAACTCTCCGCACTACAAAGATTGTCGTCCCGACTTAACAGGAAAAAAACGCTCGGTCATGTTGGCTACGGCGACAGCGTGTAGTGCGCACACTACACACGATAACAGCACCAGGAAGCGTCTGCCGTCTACTCGCACGAGAACAGGGAAAAGCTTCTGTGTGAGTGTGAGTCTTTAACAAGTCACGGCCACTAGACAAACCCGGCTGCCAGCCATACAGGAATAGAGCTTCCTGCTTGCGCTCCTCTCAGTCTGGCAAAAAACCTTCCTGCCATGGCGCTGCAAACGAATAAGACATGCATACGACTTATGTGGTCTGCTCGAAAAAAATGCAAAATCTTAAGCCGACGTGCACACGCAAGATTGCAGAAGAGCCTATATATACGGCTACAGCATGGCGAAGACTAGTCGCGCGGAGGAAACAGACGGTGTCCCACGAGCCTCATTTTCCATAACGACATTTTGAAGTGCGTCACGGACCGCGATAACGACAAAACGTGGGTAAAAGGCATGAACCGGAGCCATGGTAGCGGCCGCAGGGAGATAAGAACCCCTTCGACGCAAAAAGAGTCGAGAGGTTGGTACCGCGAAGAGATTGCATACCATCATCATTACCGCCTTAAGCCTGTTTCACATGCAGCGATTTTGCTCCAAGAGCGGAGCGGCTGCCGTCGCGGAAGCCCAAAAACAGGTTTTTTAGAGCGACCAGTGGACGCTCGCAACGCCAGCGACCGAGATCGCCGGAGTTGGAAAAATTCGCCAGCGGCAGCAGCGGCGGCGCGTCTGCCCAAGGTCAACCAATGATCAACCAATGGGAGAGCACTGACGTGCGGAGCACGTGACTGCAGGGGTGGAGTTGAGGAACGGGCGCGCGCGCGCCGGGAGGAACTCGGTTTGCTAGCAGACGACATCCGCAGCAACGAGCTGGCAGTGTAGAAGTGCCGTTCTTTTCCTTTTGTTGTCCTCTACGGCGCTTCCGTCAAAGCAGACAAATCGTTTGCACGTGTCATTTTGTTCTTTTGCATTTTTATCGAATCGTGGCACCAACATAGGTCCGGTCAGGGGGACCCTACGGCATTCCGCACTTGTAGCTCGCAGCACATGCTGCTGTTTTTTCTTGTTTACCACTCTGGCCCAGCATGTTCGAAAAGTTTGCTGTTTTCTTTTTTTGAATGGTCACGGACCCCGATGACGACAAGTGCCGCCGCCTCTTTACTGGAATGCCCATGGGCAAAAAGAGGGACGAGCTCCTTCACAAACACACAATATCGTCGACTGGGCCGCTTGCATCTGGTTGCCGGCCCAGACGGCGCACCAACGCCTCGCGGCATTCGAGAGCAAAAGCCACCGAAAGCCCCGTGGAAGCTTAAAAACACAAAAGCCAATTCTTTCTTTTGCTTTTCCATGGCCAAGTGTATGTGCGTGCAACATGACTTGCGTGGTAAAAAAAGAAAGCTGGAACAGAAATAAACGTGACTACTGAAGTTGTTTAATTGCACTCTGATACACTGCACATTTTCATCATTCAAGGTCTAGGCGCGTGAAAATCGATCACCGAAGTAGAAGGCTGGTGAAACTTGCAACCTAAGCGCACCAAAACAAGCGAGCCCGGAGAAAGGAAACCCGCGGATAACGGGCGCTTCCCACAAACATCACTGCGCTTCGCAGAGGCGCGCGCCGCGCAAAAGCGGTGCATGTGAAACGAAGCCGCGTCCGAGCGTCCTGCTGCCGCTCGATCGCCGCGGGCCCCGCCGCTCGGTCGCTCGCATGTGAAACAGGCTTTACTGACCGCCCATGGCAGCAAGCGGTTAGGCCTAAAGTAAGGGCGTACAGCTCGCAAATGAATTCTGGAAAACGTGTTATCGCCTTCTTCCCACTGCAAACGAACTCTCTTTCTCTCTCTCTTTCTTTAGTACCTCGACTTGACACGGCTTTCGCGTGTTCGTACATAGAACTCTTGTAAGCCTCGTGTGAAATCGGCACGACAAATCGCGATTTCTTACATGCGGTGAAAATGTGGGATGTTTGTATCGCTCCCAGGAGTGCTCTTATTTCGTTCGATAAACTGACACATAGCGTCGTCAGTGTCCCGTACGAGTCACTTACTGAACAGCCTAGGCGTCAGCCCAGGCCACTGAATAAGCGTCAGCCAAGTTACTCGCTTCGCATTTAGGTTTGAAAAAGCTTGAACAAAAAAAAACGTAGAAAGATCTCGGAAGAAACGAGATCTGATGTGGACACCTACAACGGTCGGTGTCCACCTCAGATAAAAGCGAAGGATATGTATAAGTAACTCGTGATACCACTGGCAGTAGTGAAATACAGCTTTATTATACCCCCGCTTCCAGAACCAAACCTCTGCTGAAAGATACCAGACCTTTCCTGTAATGAAAGATTCGTACGAGTCTGTAATCTCCATATTCACGCAGTAACCTACATGATAGTAAATGGACAAGCGTGGAATCTGGCGATCCGCTTTACTATGTGAGATTTCTTAACACTGAGTACGTGTGGCATACGTCGAAAATAAAGCGGACTTAATTTAGCATGCCGTATACGTGTCCGCCAGAAGACTTGGCGCCATTCGTGAAAGGCATTACAAAATACCAGGCGTTACGAAACGGTTTGCACAGGAAGCGATGGCTACAACTGTTGCTGATATACGATGCTAGAAATGTGTCGCAATGTACGGGTACAGATCATTAGGCGTCTTAATTGCGCGAGTTGAACAGCACCATTACCACACCTCGTCCAGCCGCGCACGTATACTGCATAACACGTTAGTGATCCATTAAACACAGCGTCGCTTTAACAATTTATTCAGTCAGCGCTGCTAATATTGAGTAATACCGTGAATCCGTCTGCGTTTTGTGTGCGCGGCTCCCTTAATTGCTTCGCTTAGTGTCAGTTCCGCGGCCAGTTAAAAGAACGGAGTAACAAATGGTCCGTGTGACTTGAATACAAATGTGCACAGGCTGGGTGTTTACAACTCTATTTCAGCATCGTTATTATTGTCATGCGGCTCCCAGGCTTTGCATGTACAACCAACGCGTCCTTCGAGACCACCATGAATTCTTTATTAGGTCGCGCAGTCTGCCGTGGTACTTGCCGTTTCAAGCTGTGATTTGCGTTATGCTAATACTGCGGGAAAAAGGAGCTGCTTTACTGCGCGATTGGTACAACTGAAAGAGTATGAGACAGGAAATCGTCAAGGTAACGGGCCAGATTTACTGCGCACGTATATGTGGTTTGCAACGTTACCCTTGAGCTGTGAGGCAGGGGCGCCAGACTATATGAAACGCACTCCTGACGGTTAAATGAGCAGCCAGGTCATCGCGTGACCAACATGGCGAATTAAGGCAAGGCAATTGTACCGTAATTACACACATTCAGGCAGCTTCGCGCTTTGATATCACCAGTATGTCTCCAGTTCAATCGGGAGCACGTGGATCCCCCGTTCTAAGGCACGTTCGCGATCTCTGGAGGAAAAATGTGCAAGCAAAATTTCAAAAACAATGGAGGCTCTAGAGCTCGAAGATTACTGCAAAAGAGTTAAGCTAACTTTTCAGCGTTGAATTTATTGTCAGGCGCGAATACATTTAAGAAAAGTCAGCGACAGTCTAGGGAAGCAAATGTAAAGGAAGTTACTGAAGGCCGCCAAATTGTTTTCGGAAGAATTCCTAAGAGGATAAAAACAGAGCAAACACAACCAAGAAAGGAGGATCGCGCTTTAGATTCGATTATCAAAGACAGCGCTTTCTTGGCGCATCAATTCAACCGTTTTTTTTTTCCGACCAAGGCGAAAGTGTGGTCTCGTAAGCGCTCAAAAAATATCATCCGATGCTTGTGCAAATCAGAAAGACTTAAGAGCAAGTCGCTTTGCTTGAAGGCGTCTATAGCCAGAGTTAATTAACTTGTTCATCAAGCTCCTTACACATTGAAATTCTACTCACTATCTTAGACAAACATAACGGCTTGCGACAACACACTATGTGGGATTAAGAGACAACGAAACTCGTAAAGCAAAAAATAAAAATAAAATAATAAGAAAGAAAAGAAATATTAATAGCCCTCGCCTTCCCCCTTGCACCTTTCCCAATATTGTGACTCGCAAATGGCTGGCGCGAAAGAGACAAGAGAAAGAAAGAGAAAAAAAACCAAAAGTAAGAAAAAGCGAGATGGGTGGAGGCCTGAGGACATATAGAAAGAAGTAAATGAAATCAGCCAAACAGCAGTCAACCTGTCGGGAAGCAGCGTAGTTTTGGCTGTCGCGAGGACACAGGCCAATTACGCCAATCGCTCCCGCCAGGCGGCGCGACAGACGGATTTGCACAGGTGGCGACGACGCTGTCAACTTCGAGAGGCCCTTCAAGCAAGCCTCTCAGATAGAATAGGCTAAAACAGCAGCGCCCCTCATACCTCGCAGTTATGCGGCCGTCTTGGATAGGAAGTCGGGATTAATTCTTAATCCTTCCTCGACGTCTCACTCGGCAGGTGTGCGTTTGTAAGCTGTGCCAGAGACCAACCTAGGCGCAGTTTAATTGAGAGCTCGGCTGCAGACGAGAGAATGGCGTCTTTTCCCGGGAAATAATCCGCAGTTCCCCGTCTCTCGCCATACGTGTTTTTGCTTGTGTTCGAATTAAGTCTACGTCTGAGATAAGAGACCGGCGGTGACATGAGACGGAAATTGCGAGTTAGTGCTCGCTTGTGGCTTGCTCTGCCCGTCTAGTCGCAGGCGTCGTCTCGTTCCAACAAGAAAAAGTGTCATTTGCTGCTACCTGCTCTCGTGATTGAGATATTGAGCCTTTCCAAATGTGTCGGCAGATACATGCACTCTATGTCCTTCATACGCGACACATATTAAATGCGAAGCATTTCTTGGCGAACCTTTATCACTCTATCTATCTATCTATCTATCTATCTATCTATCTATCTATCTATCTATCTATCTATCTATCTATCTATCTATCTATCTATCTATCTATCTATCTATCTATCTATCTATCTATCTATCTATCTATCTAGGCGATGGAGCATATCTATCTATCTATCTATCTATCTATCTATCTATCTATCTATCTATCTATCTATCTATCTATCTATCTATCTATCTATCTATCTATCTATCTATCTATCTATCTATCTATCTGTCTGTCTGTCTGTCTGTCTGTCTGTCTGTCTGTCTGTCTGTCTGTCTGTCTGTCTGTCTGTCTGTCTGTCTGTCTGTCTGTCTGTCCTTGTCCTTGTGGTGTATGAGGTATGAGGCACCATCACGAAAAACAATTTCCCCCGCATTTTGTACAGCGAAGCTGTCTTAGTCTACGCTTTGCTGTCGCCGCCGCCGCCGCCTAGTAGTAGTAGTAGTGGTAGTAGTAGTAGTAGTAGTAGTAGTAGTAGTAGTAGTAGTAGTAGTAGTAGCCACGCAGGTCACGTGACCAGAAGGGGGAGTGAATAAAGAAATGGATAGAGCAGGATGATGACGGTGATGATGATCATGATAGCGTTCGAACTGACTGTGTTGTTGATGACGATGACGATCCTCGATCACACATACACCCGCGCGCTTACAGCTTCGCTGTGCGACGGTTTCCATGGCGCGGAACTGGCTGCAATTTTTTAAACGAACGCCATTTGTTTATATGATCATTCTATAATATAGTCTCTGGGTGTCCTTGTTCGATCCACGAGGGAGCATATCATTTATGTGCACAAAGCGCGCGCCGGCATGTCGTCGCGGGAAAAAAGAAATATGAGAGGGTTGCCACTGCAGCAAGAATCCCACGCTGGTATGCGCGCGTCAGTCGCCTCTTTCGAAAGAATCTGGGTCAGAAGGGAAGCGATGAGCACGTTCAGCTATGCAGCCTCGCAGTACAGTGCCGAAGGAGCGGGGGCGCGACCCGCGCGTTGCATTTCTGCGAAGACGCCAGAATTTAGCAGCCCCCCTTCCACGCCCGTCTACACACACAGAGTACGCGAATAGCGGTTGTAAGGATATACTAGAAGTGAGAAAGAGACGAAGAGAGAAAGGAAGGAAGAGGGAACGTTGTTCCCCTCTGACTTCATCACTTTCAGATAGCTGCTTGCACGCAGTTTTTCTGCAACCTTATAGACACTGTGTACTGCTTTAAACCTAATGGACGATACAGAGTTGACTGTCTGCCTCGGCGGTACAGTGAGATTGGTTACGATGCTTGGCTGCTGACCCGAAAGTCGCTGGTTCGATCCTGGTCGCGGTGGTCGCATTTCGTTGAAGTCGAAATGCTGGAGGCCAGTGTACGGTGCACGTTAAACGGTGCACCGTACACTGGCCACTGGCCATCTGGTGTTCTTCAACGTGTAACGGTGCACGTCAAAGAACACCAAATGATCAAAATTTCCGCAGCCCTTCTAGACACTACGGAAATTTCCTTCTAGTCATTTCACATTCTTGAGTAGCGTACTCCGGAAGTCTGTGTATCAAGTTAGTGCATTTTATTAAAATAATGTCACGTATGACTAGCTGTTCAAATAGGCACTCACCTTTGGAAGAGGGTGAGCAGCCCGAACAAGCATAAAGACTGAAAGAAGCTTCAATTGTCTTATTCTTTCACTGCCTCTCGTCATTCGGCAAGGTTTACTTTTTTTTTTTTGTAAAGTTGGTGATCGTTTCAACCACGGAGCACTGACACATTAAACGCATCCTGTTGGGGCCCCTTTTACGCACCTCAGATAATGCGTTCGGGGTCGCGGAGTAGAGAGTATGGAATGCATGAACGAATTGAGGAAAACACCGGAAGCACATAACGCCCAAAAGTATGCAGGAAGTTGAAAGAAACACGCTCGCCGACAATTAGCTCAAACTAAAAAAGGATGACGCGCGAATTCTCCAAGAACCGATGCCAGCGCACATGCATTTCGTCGAACGCCAGCGCCTCGTACAACATACACCGTCTTAGTACTTAAATATATCTTTGGGTCGTTAGCCGTGAAGTAATCAGTGGCCGGTAGGCTTATGATAACGGTTGCAGCTGAAAATTTAACGAAGAATTCTTTGCAGATCTAGTCAGCGCATTACTAACGGTGCAGCTGACACATCAGGCGCTGTTCCTGTTAACATTTAAGAATCCTTGACCGCACGCGGTTAACTTGGCCAATGCCAGCTCCCTGTTCAAAAGAGTGGCGCCCGTTAAAGGAATACCGTCTGCGGTATCAGTGGATGACAAACTCGCAGGGGCCCCTTAGGCATTCGCCTAAGACGACTCAAGGACGAAAGCCATCTTTTTCTGTTCAGTCGGTCTTCTAATCCCCCTCCGAGAGCTTTCTGCAACTAACGCGGTTTTGCACTGTCTCCAGGATCGTAGTCATTCGAAGCTTTCTGCATCTCAAACGGTTTTGCACTGCCTCCTGGATCGGCCCCTCTTTGACTAAGTGAGGTGACGATGTCACCCGATAATGTCATCATATGACATCACGTTCTGCGACGCCATTATGACGTCACAAATTTCGCTCTGTGACATCATCGTGGGGTGATGATTCTTGCATCACTCGTGTTGACGACGCCGCCGACGACGTTTAACAAGGGCAACGTTCTCTCAAAGGCGCAGCCCTCCTTCCAAGGCGTGCAACCACGAAACAGGCGGGAGGTTACAGAAGCTAGAACCATGACACCTTCATGCAAGCAAGCTGAAGCGACGGAGCTGTCCTCGCACTTTTCCCACAGGCAAATCAAAAGGCAGTTTAGAGAGCATAACGTTCTAACGGAAACGTAACGACAAGCACGTCTTCTCTCCGTAAAGTACTTTCGCGTTAATTAAAGATAAAGAATTCACCTGCAGCCAAGCGCCACCATCGTAATCACAATCTCAAGGGAAGCGTTTGGATAAATAATACAGTAGGCCGAATACGGAGCTCGGGCGAATAAAGGAATGTGCGTCCTCCGGGCGTTGTGAGGCCGGAGGCCGCACGCGATCGATGAAAGGCGAACAGAACAGAAAAGATCGCCGACGACGAAAGAATGCAGCTGACGTCGTGTCGGGCTTGGGTTAGAGAAAAAAAATTAAAAATCAGTGGGACATAGGAGAGAAGGCGTCAAGGCGTAAACAAAACTATATAAAAAGAGGCGCAACGTGTAAAGGTGGCGGAAAAGCGGGGCTATTAATAACGGCTCGTACCACCACGCTGTCGTCCACTCGCTCCCAGCCCAGCCTTTTTGACCGGACTCACGTTCTCGCTAGACCACGTAGTAAAGTTTCTAGTCGGCCCGCCTGACTCAACGGCGGTATATACACACGGACAAGAGAGGAAGTGGGCAAGGAGGTGTCATGAGACAGGAGGGAAGGAGACGCCGCCGCTGTGTCTGCGGCCGCCACCCAGCGCGTGAGAAATTTGTCGGTGACGTGTCATCCACACCGCCAGCGCCACAGGTTATGGCCGACGCCATAGTGTACACGCACCACGTATAACAGGCTGGCATAGAGTCGCCTGCCCCTGTGGCTTGCTGTCCTGCTTCTATGAAGTGTTTTTGTCTTCTTTCTTAGGTATATGCTCAGCGGTGGCTTTGTGGAAAGAAAGAGCAAAATATATATCTCCCAAGGGGCAGCACTACATATGACGCCGATGTGTTCTGTCTCGCTTGTTTGCTTCACACTCCCTCAACATTCTTCTTCGTCTCACCTTCACGTATCTCTCATCCACGCACACGGTGGCCCAGCGGGCTTCGCGATAATAAAGCTTGCGCCTCTGGCCGCTGACTCTAGCATGCTAGATGACTTGTTTACTGCCGAGATTGCTCGGCTGGTGCTCTTCGATTATTCGCTTGCGTCGTGTGGATTCGCGCAGCGGGTAAGCGGGTACCTTGCATGCAGTACACTCTGGGAGACAGCAGCGGCCCCCCTGCGACTCGCACTTTCGGCAAGGCTTCGTCCTGTTATTCGTCTCCCTTTACTGTGTATGTCGGCGGTGTCTGTACTGTTGGTCGGCGTGACGCCGCCGAGGAATCTGCTGAGACAACGTTGAGAGCCCGTCGCGGCTTTCTCACGCCGTTCGTGGAAGCTCAGTAGGGCGATGAATTGACCCAGCTGGTGGTAGTTCGTACTACTAATTGAACGTGAGTAACGGATACAAGTACCACGCATTTCCCCCGACTGTGCACAAGGTCAATGAGGTTGAGGAGCGACTAACTTCTCCTCGCCTACCATTCATGAGGGTATACGTATTCTGACTCAAGGCAGGGGATAATACGGAATACGAGGTCAAGTTGCCAATGTGCCCATAGACGTTCAGGCTACTGTGAACGGCCTTCCCAGAAACCTCTCAACCACTCTAACACGAACAAACCGATCTAGTGGCTTCGAAATGGCCTCAAAATGCTTTGGAATGCTTGTGAAGTTTCGTGAAGTTTAGCACTGCGACGGAGAACGCTTCGCTTTTTTATCAGCCTTCGCGACGTTAAATCAGTGATGCTGACCTCTCGGCTCCACTGCACATAGGTATTTACGACGTTGAGTCAGTAAAAGACACGCATCATTTTTTTTTGTACCTTGTGACGTGCCATATAAAGGTTAAGCATCACGTAGACCGACTGAAGGCGAGATGATGAAAACACAGATGAAAACACCAAAAGAAACCTTAATAGCTGACGCCAACTACACATAACAAATTAGCGTGTTTTCGCCATTGGCCGTTAGCATTCGCTAATAATATGCCCAGCTTCAGGATGGACAGAGCTTTTTTTTTTTTTTCCTTACGAAAAATCGCAGCCTAAGCTGTTTTCGTGAATACGGCCTCAGTTCTTTTTTTTTTTCGTTGTGCGCGCGACTGCGCGACTTATCAATGCGCCAGCCTTCGCAAAGAATTCGAACAAGGTTCTCGAAAAAAAAAAAAAAAGGTCACAAGCATTTAGGCGACCCTCCAAACCACGTTTAGATATGTATTCCCAACAGCAAAAGTTTGAGGGACACGAAATGTACGAAATTCACGCTTTGTCTGGGAACTGCACCTCCAAATAATTTGTTTGAGCCTGTAGTTGGCACCGTAACCTGTATAGGTTGCAGAGCCAACTATAGGCTCACTGCAACCTGTATACGTTCACTCCAACCTCTACAGGCTCACTGCAACCTCTATAGTTTGCAGTGCCAACTACAGCCACCAGCCAGACCAGAAGCATTACGCGCTAATAGAGCAGAAACTCACATTTGTTGTCGAGCCAATGTTGCGTAGACTTTTGCTGTTAGGTGTACCTGTAACTTCACTGTTTCTGACACTTCTTCTCTTCCTACATATTAACAAGCGTAAAGCAACAATCACAGAACGAAGAGACGCGTAAACAGGACGGGCGCTAGTCCTGTTTCTTCTTTCTGTGATTATTGCTTTCCGCTTGTTAATATGTCCAAGTTCGGTTACCACTAACTATAGCCCAAATTTCTGCGTTGAATATTCTTCTCCTGCACCCCCCCCCCCCGTCTCTCTCTCTCGCTCACACACACACACACACGACTTTTACGTCGTCCAAAGGTTTCGAGGACGTGCGCCGCTTTCCAATGATTCCTCCGAGCTCTATAATTGCCTTAGAATGAAAAAAAAAAAAAAAAGGAAGATCTCGCTCGGCGGCGGCGAGTGTTTATTCTCTTAATTAGCGTCAGTCCACGTCGTTCGTGACCCGTCTACGATGACCAGCGTCGTGTGGATGGTTGCCAAAAGTCGGGTAGCGTTTGTTTCGTGACTCACCAATGGAAAATGCGGTAAGGAAAGGACAAGAAAAGTTAAGAAACCCACTCACAGAAAACGCGCACTCAATACGTCTAGGCTGCGCCAGCGTCCCCGGGAAACCGTTGATGAGGTGACCGTGACGTCGCAAAAGGAAGAGAGCCTCGCAAGTTAAAATGTTTGCTTTCAGTGGCGTGGGCGTTGTTCTACGCCCACTACTAATGAAGAGCCGCACAATTAAAACTCGGTCTTTCGTTGCCGTTCGTTGGCTGTGTCTTCGAGCGGCGTGCGTTGCCTAAGCGTGCTGGACCGGAGGCCTCCGTCCAACTCGAAGCTAACGCGCTGAAGCTAGAGTGAAACGGTGCCCAACTTATAAAGCACAAATTCGAAGCGTCCCGCGTCATTTTGGTTCTGTTTAGCACAGCGTGCAGTGCGAGGCAGAAATCGTAGCAACGGCGAAGTATTCCTATAGTTGACCGAAGGAATGACGTCACGTCTTGAGAGATAAAGAGAGCGAGGGAGAAGCAAGGGAAGGCAATGAGGTTAACCACATGATGTTCCAGCTTGCTACCCTGAGGAAAGAGACAAGGGACAGATCGAGAGGAGAGATAGACACTTGAAAATGCACATGAATTCTAGAAGCACTCGCTGAAATCAGTCGACGTTAAGTGCACTACAAATTCTTTTGTTGCTTTCTGGGCTATTGACCTCCATCGTCCAATAATTTATTGCGGGAATCGGTCTCCATCCAACCTGGATTAATTTAGTCCACATGAGGATGTTTTCAACACAGCGTAGAAAAAGTAGGAGCCTAATAACAATATCCGGGGTTTTTCCGTCCTAGAATCACGATATGATTTTGAGGGACGCCGTAATGGAGGAGGGCTCCGTCAATTTCGACCATCTGATGTTCTTTAATGTGCACTGACATCGCACAGTACACGCGTCTCTACCATTTCGCCTTCACCAAAATGCGACGGGCGCGGCCGGGATCGAACCCGCGACCTTCGGGTCAGCGGCCGAGCACCGTAACCACTGATCCACCGTGTTTTTCTTTTTACGCAACCAGTGTTTGTATGGTAAATAGCGTTTCTTCTTGTGTTTGTTTCTTGTCAAAAGCAGGCAATAAAAAAAATTGCTCCACCGTGGTGGCGAAAGGAGAAAACCTGGCGGGACGATTGTCTGTAAAACTCGCAAGGCTAGGTCCGCCTGCAACACACAGCAACCTCCTCCTCACAATTACAAGTTGACGAGGGATAGAATTCGATTTTTTTTTCTTCCGTAAGCGTTCTGTCCATTTGGGTGCAGCCGCTCTCGCTAACGATATGTCCAGCATCAGCATCGATTGAAATCTTAGTGCTATAGTGCAAGGACGTTTGTGAACACGGTTCGAGTAATGCTAACCTGGACAATTCCGCCAGGCTGTCAAAGTCGCCTTCCGGTCAACTCCGATTGACCCGGAGGTTCTCTCGGCTTCTTCCATTGGCTTAAAGATGCCGCAATTAGGAAATTTGACAATATGGCGGAACTGGACAGTTTCCAGAAATGCAGCCTAGTTTTCGCTTTGAGTGCAGGCTTCGTTAAGCCAGCACAGGCGTAAAATCGCTAGAACTTGATGTTGCCTTCCGATTCCTACACTATATATACCGTGATGTCGATGAGTACGGCAACGTTTGTTGAGGACGCTGGTCAGTTTTTCTTCGATAAAAAAAAAAATTGATCGAGACTGATTCCAGCCCGTATGCGAATACAGGAACCTGGTAAGTTTTCTGAAATATGGACCGGCGCAAAAAAAAAAAAAGTTCAATAATTCAGGAGCTCTTGCCTTCTCGGGAAAATGGGGGCAAGCGATACTTGACATGTGCGTGCCTGACGTACCACTTTTTTTTTCTTTCTTTTTTTCTACTGCGTTGGCCGATGCTCCCTCCTAACTGTTTCCTTCCTTCATACACGCACTTAGCAGCGCAACACTTCACAGGCAACAATGACGGTCGTGCGTTCATATCCAGGCAACAATGAAACGTGGCAACGTGAAATCACAAGTCACCTCAATAAATGATCAGACTGCCATATATATCCGAAACTGCTGATCGCCGACAAGCTCACAATCGATTTTCTTTTTCTTTTTCTTTTTGCGCAGGCGCCGAAATATGTGAGTTATAAAAGGTTCCCTTAAGAAGGAAAAAATGAGGCGAGCACTCCAGGAAGATCAGAGTGCACCTACCGTCATGGATCTAGAAACTTATCTAAGTCGTCTTTTCCTATGCGTTGTTCGTGGTACAGTACTGCATGGATAACGTCGATAAATGCACGAACTTTTCAAAGGAGCAACTCGAAGAGATATCTTAAAAGCGTACATTCAAGCGTATCTCATTACCACAGCGCCGGCTGAGGGATAATTGAAAAAGAGCAGCGACGAATTAATTACCTCGCTGCGAAAATATTCGCCCGGGGAGTCGATCGTTCTGCGAGGCACGCCTCTTCACAAGTGCGTCTATAAAAGGCTCTCTCCCGTGCCACGAAAACCCGTCGAGATTGTGTCTACACCCGGGCTTTCCTCAAGTCTAGACATCGTGAGGCAGTTCCCATCCTTCCTCATTATTAGTCATTCCGTAGTAGCCTAAGTGACCAGAACGAAATTACGTCAGACGTAAGATATTGCAACGTATACGAGCTGAAGTGACGTCACAGTACGAATCGGAATCAGTTTACTCGTGTTAATAAACGGTGATGATTACATGATATGTATATACGGACGGAGGTGCCGTAGCTATAAACCGAAATGGGAGCTCCTGAGCAAGATGGCAATAATTATTAGAATTGTAAATGCGTTTATTGACGGCGGGATCGACGGCGACGATGCGCAGCGACGACAGTAACGACAGAGCGCAGACTCGCAGACTCTCACGAGCAAGAGCACGAGGGGCGTGCTCTCCGAGAAGAGGGCGACCCACTAGAAGGCGCTCAAGAGGACGGCCCATTACAGCGTTCTAATGTTTCTGTACAATTACCCCGGGTACGCAAAGGGAGCCGCCCGGCGACCTAACAGCTGGTCACTATGAGCGGGTCATGGTAGGGCTTGAGGCGCTCACTATGTCGCGCCCTCGACGGCGCATGTCCGAAGATGGCTCAATGGGTTCAATCAGGTAGTTGACCGGGGACGTGCGTTCGACGACACGGTAGGGGCCCTCGTATTTGGGCAGCAGTTTGGAAGAGAGGCCAGTTGCAGCGGTTGGGACCGAGAGCCACACGAGCGCTCCAGGGAGGAACGTGGACTCAGAAGTGGTGGTGCCACCGCGAATGCTCTTCTGCCGCTCTTGTTCGTGCGTTGTAAAGGTCTTCGCAAGCTCGCGACATTCTTCAGCAAGCCTGGCTGTGTCCGAAATAGGCGCACATTCAGATCGATCCGGCCTGTAGGGAAGGATCGTGTTGATTGTGTGCGACGGGTGCCTGCCGTACAATAAGAAAAATGGCGAGAAACCAGTAGTGCTCTGAGAGGCGGTATTGTAGGCGTACGTGACGAAGGGCAGAGTGGCATCGTCCCCACAACTTCGGTCTCCATCTGATGCCCCTGGAGCTTCGATCCCGTACCGTGCCATCTACCATGCCGCAAGACGCCGCTCAGCAAACGCCGCCTCCTGCCCCGACCACTTGTCCCGGTGTCCCCCGTATCCGCGACCCTCCTGTCTTCACCGGCGCGGATGGCACCGACGTGGAGGACTGGCTCACGAGTTACGAACGGGTGAGTGTCCCCAATAAATGGGACGAAGCAGGCAAGCTGAGCAACTTGGTTTTCTACCTCGCGGGTGTGGCCGGCATGTGGTACAACAACCACGCATCCGATTTCCCGACGTGGTCCGATTTCAAGACCGCCATCGTCAACGTGTTTGGCCGCCCTGCCGTTCGTAAGCTGCAGGCCGAACAGCGTTTGCGAGAACGAGCTCAGCAGGCTGGCGAAACCTTTACCAGCTACATTGAAGACGTCCTCGATTTGTGTAAGAAAGCCGACGCCACCATGTCGGAATCTGACAAGATGAGGCACATTATGAAAGGCATCGACGACGATGCCTTCACGATGCTGCTCGCCAAAAACCCCAGCACAGTGGCCGAGGTCATCACGCTCTGCCAGAGCTACGAGGAGCTGCGCCGGCAGCGGTCGATGACCCGTCGCTCTCCATCCCGCGACGCCGAGCTCGCTGGCTTGTCGACCAATAGCCGACCACTCCACCTTGCTCGCAGAGGTGAAGTCATTCGTGCGCGAGGAAATCGCGCGCCAGTTCTCTCTGCTGGACTTTGCTCAACCTCAGTACGTTCACCAGCCGTCAACCACTCTTCTCCCTCCCCTCCGTCGAGCGATTGAGCAGGAAATCGCGGAGGTCATGCCTGAGTACCACCAGCACTACCCCGCACCTCCACCACTTTGTAAATGCGTTTATTGACGGCGGGATCGACGGCGACGATGCGCAGCGACGACAGTAACGACAGAGCGCAGACTCGCAGACTCTCACGAGCAAGAGCACGAGGGGCGTGCTCTCCGAGAAGAGGCGAAGAGGGCGACCCACTAGAAGGCGCTCAAGAGGACGGCCCATTACAGCGTTCTAATGCTTCTGTACAGAATAAACAATAATGACAATATGTAAATTTAACAGGCAAAATCAATTAGCAGCCATTGCATTACGTAACAGAAAAACAACACTTAAATGTATAAATAGATATAAGGCAGCGGATTAAACTATGATAGTGAATACTACAAAGATAGCATTTTTCAAAGAAGAAAAAATGCGGGAAACAAGTAGAAAGGTACCTAAGGGATCGCAAAAGAACAAAACAAAAACATACTGCAATGATGAAAAGCGAGTCTGAGGAAGTTAAAAAAGAATTAGTAAGTTTAGTATTATACCTGCGAGCTTTCAAAAATTTTAAGGTTAATGGTAATGTGTTACACAGTGATAATGCTGAAACATGTAACAACTGTTTGCCATAGTTGGTGCCCAAAATTCGTCTAAAAAAAGGACGCCTGCAAAACTTAACCCTATACGTCTTTCGGTGAACCATACGCTTCGGCGAGAACAGAACCTGCTTTCTTCCCTTCATTTACCACTCCCTCGATTTTCTAGGGGGCTCTGCTGAACTTGAAAACAACAACACCTAAACACGCGGTCCTGAAGGATCTCTCGGCCGTACCATATAAACTACTACGTGTGCCTGCATTTCGAGTTAGCTCGAGGAATGTTATTGCCTCTTCTCGAAGCAGTTACTGTCCACAAGAAAAAGGGAAAAAAAAAGGAACATTAACGGGACCATCAATGGGCTCCGTGCCTGCATTTTCGTCGCACGCAACCGGTCTTTAGCGACGCGCCAATGAATCTTTGGTCTCCCCACCGCGCAACTTCCCGAATACCATCAGATCTATCGTGTGCCACTCTCTTAAACAAAAAAAAAAAGATTAAGGCAGCTTCGCAGGCTGAACAAAGTTCGAAGCTGGGCGGCCTTCGTTTCTCTTTAGTTTTCTCGTAGTTTTTTTCCTCTCTTTCTTTCTTTACTTTTCCGTATTTTTTCGGTCTTTTTTTCTCTGTTTATTTGTTTTGACTTCTTTCTCTCACTCTTTCTATTTCATGCTCTTTCTATCTTTCTTCCTACTTCTTCCCTTTCTATCTTTCTTTCTTTCTTTCTCTCTTTATTTCTCATTTGCTTCCCCTTTATTTCTATCTTTGTCCATCTCTCTGTCTATTTCTTTCTCTCTCTTTTTTTGATTCTCTATCTTTCATTCTTTCTTTCCCTTTCTACATTTGTTTCTCTCTATTTCTCTCTTCCTCAATCGGTCTATGCTGTGCTTTACTCTCTCCCATCCCTCCTTTCCCTCCTCCTCGCCCTCACATATCTCCTCCTCACGCTCATTTCCCTTTCTCACTCTTCTTCTTTGCGTCTCACCCGCACCTTCTTTCTCTCTCCTTCGTGCTCTTTCTGTATTTCTCTCTCTTTGTTCCTTACCTTTCTCTCTCTCGCTTACTCGCTTGCTTCCTCCTTCTTTCTATCTTTTCCTTTCTATTTATTTCTCTCTCTTTTTCTGCCTTTCCTTCTCTCGGTTTCTGTGTTTCTTATTTCTTCTGTACTATGCTTCATCGTCTTCCCTTTTCCTTTCCCTCCTCTTCACCTTCACATCTCTCCTCCTCACTTTGACTATCCTTGCAAACCCTCTTGATACCATACTATACTATACTATACTATACTATACTATACTATACTATACTATACTATACACGTCTATGCTATGCTCCGCAAGCGTGCTTGGATAACCGAGTGGTTACGATGCTCGCCATCGGATTGGGGGAACGCGGGCTCGAATCCCATCTCATCAAGAACTTTCCTCGCGAAGAATTTTTCTGTTTCTTTTTCTGCCTATGTTTGTTTCTTTCTCTCTCTTTATCGTTCTCTCGCCCATCAGATTGTTATATCCTGCGCCGGAGAAATCGACGCACGTGTTCTGGAAGCGAAGCAGCAGATCAAGAAGAAGACGACGACGACGAAGAAGAGGATGAAGAGAGTGCGTGCGGTTTCATGATGATGATAATTTTTGTTCCTGCGTCACAGACAAACGGCCAGCTTAGACAGCGCCGCCGATAAAAAAGAAAAAAAATGAATATCTCTGCTTCTATAGCACACTGCCCTCTAGACGCTGTTGGCTCAAGAGTCTACTCGAAATAATGAGATGCAGCAGTATCGTAAATGCGCAAGACCCCAGGAAGAACGAAACGGTCCTCTGGCACGCAGGTCGGGAGATAGAGTCGCCGTTGTCCCCTGAGCTTGCATTGCACGCAAGGTTTGCAGTATACCTGCGTTATACTCCTTAGACGACCGTTGAAAAGAGCGGGTGCCCCGTTTTTGCATAGTATGCGCGCCCACATGTCACGACAAAAAAAAAAAAAAAAAAACACGGAGAGCGCAGTGCACAAGGGTGTCACCAGCAACTTCTCACCGCATGCATTCATGCACATAAAAGGCGACGTATCCCGTTCTCAAGTAAATGTATATCTTTACACCCTGCCCTCGCGTTGCAGCTAGCACAATCGCATACCTGAGACGAGCGAGGATTCGGCTTACACGTGGGGCTCCACGAGATATACAGAACGTGCAAGAGGTACATCAGCGGAAAAGGACACGAAGAAAGAAAGAAAGAAAGAAAGAAAGAAAGAAAGAAAGAAAGAAAGAAAGAAAGAAAGAAAGAAAGAAAGAAAGAAAGAAAGAAAGAAAGAAAGAAAGAAAGATTTAGGTGAACTGCCACAACGAGCGAGACGTTCGACCGGAACAGGCTCGAGAGATAATAACGAAACAGCTAGGCACTTTTCCTAAGGGACAAAGGGAGCAAGCACACGCAGCGTTTTGTGACAAACGACGTTTCGTAGGGGCGAAAAAATGGTATTAAAGAAATTGCTATTTATTTTTCAGTTCTTGTTGCCGCTATCTGCGCTTCCCATGTTTCACGGCACGTTCAAATGTCCGGCGTGTCAGCGGTGACCAAACGATGGGTATAAGGCAAGGTTCGATTTTAAGAAGAAAACTGTATTGAACTGAAATTACAAGTGAATCGACGGGGTTACAAGTGAAGGAAGAAAACGGGATTCGGTGCTGGAGCTCGTTCAGTTGCGTCCGACGCCACTCGTGTCTCCGTTCGCTCTCTCCTCTCTCCGGCGAGGCGTTGCTGCGCGTTCCCGGCTCGCAGTCTCACTTTTGTTGTTTCTTGTGCGGGGCCGAAATGCTCTCGGTGAATTCGAGCTGCAGCCAGCGCTCCCCGGATCTTAGCCCATCGTCTCTGTTTGGGCTTCAAGCACGTACGTTGTAAACATAGCGGCCGCGTGAACTCGACGCACGTTGTAAACACAGCGACCGTGTGAACTCGAGGCACGTTATAAACATAGCGACCGTGAACTCGAGTCCCGGCTGACACGGCCCTCCCGAAAATTGCGCCTGTCCTCAGGCGCACGTGTCGTTCGGCGGCGATGGTTCCGTAACCTCTAGGAGCGGTTCTTTATGTCTCCGAAGCTGCTCCACGTTGACGATTTTTTGGTTGATCTTGCCCGCTGCGTGGGGTACTCTCTTGATCTCGGCCCTGTAGTGTTTCACGGCGTTGACGATTGCTTGGTGAGCGTCGGTCCACACGATAAGAACGTCCTTTGCCAGAAGATGCCGTAGCTTGTGCGTGAGTTTTGCAAACTTCGGTATGAACTTTCGGTAGTGGTTAGCGAACTGCAGGAAGGAGTACAGCTTCTTTGCGTTGCGATGCGGCTCGAACTTCTCGATAGCGGCAACTCCGGAGTCGTCCAGTGTTCGTCCTTCGGCGAAGATCACGTAACCCAGGAAAGATAGTTTGTCTTGAATCAACTGGCATTTCCGGAGATCCATGTTCAAGCCGTTGATTACGACTCTCCTGAGTGCTTCGTTCAGCAAATCCAAAGCCTCCCTCACTGTTGTGGCTTCCTGCCCGACATCGTCCATGTACGTGGATGTCCTAGGTAAGCCGTCGAGCGTGCGACGCATGACTCTTTGCATGCTTTGAGGAGCCTTGCAAAACCCAAATGCCATTCGGAGGTATTCGTACTTTCCGTCTGGAGTGACGAATGCGGTCTTGTGGACGTCGTCTGGCTTCATTCGTATCGTCAGAAATGCCGTCTTCACGTCCAACACAGTGAAGTAAGCTGATCCGTCACGCATGACATCGTCAACCACGTCCTCCATGACGGGCATTGAATAAGAAGGGTTGATGGTTTTCTCGTTGAGCTTGCGATAGTCGTGTACCATTCTTCGTGGAGTCATCGGATGGTGCGGTTGGTCGACGACTATCGTCGGAGCGCCGCATTCGCTTTCGCTCGGCCTTATGATGCCATTGTTGAGGTAATCATTCACTTGCTCTCGTATGAACTTGTGATCAGCCGGTGAGCACCTATACGGCCTCGATGATACGGGTATATTGTCTCTGAGTTCGATGCTGTGTTCAGTGTGAGGACACACGCCCAAAGTGTCAGCTTTGGAGGTAAACGCTTGGTGATGCCTTAGCAGAATGGCGCGAAGTTCGTCCCTCTCTGCTTCGGTGGCATCCTTTGTTATCCTCCGTGTGGCGTCTTCAACCAGACTCATGAAGTCTTCGTCGGGTGCGGGGCATTTCGTGTTGAGCCGCACGAACCCGTCGTCCTCGGAAACGCTCTCATTCGATTGCCTGCAGAATGACGCGATAAGTGCTTCCCCGGTGCGGTGCGGTGTGCCTTGTTTCGGGGGTGTCACTTCGGACGATGAAGATTTTCCGGTGGTCTCGACTGGGACGATGGTCACATCGTTTGACGTGTGAAACGTTACGTCTACGCTGGCGACTCGTCGCCAGTCCGAGCCAAGAATCAGGTCGATGCCGCTGGGCAGTTCCGTTACCACGACGTCTTCGAGTCGCACATTCGTGGTGCCCAGTGTCACATCAATCGTCGCGGCGAGAGTTGGACGTATGCTGCGATTGAGCACTTCAATGTCCTCGCGCGAGACCCATGCGTGCGTGGGAATGTCGTCAGTCAAGGCGTTGGCACTCATGATTGATATGTTGGCGCCACTGTCAATGCATACGCGGACGGGTCGGTTGTTAGCAGTACCGGAAACGATTGGCAAAGTGCCGCCCGTCGAATGCAAAAAACAGTTCGCTTGCCTCGCTGATGCAGTCCCTGTTCCGTGGCTGCTGTTGTCCCTCTTCGCTCGTTTCTCGTCCGCTCTGATCGTTGCTGGCGTTTTCGGCTTGCTACAATCACGGGACAGGTGACCGATGTCGCCGCAGTTGAAGCACGAACGAGCAGAGGTGGGCCGCGGGCGCGGAGCTCCCGAAGAGTCGCTGCGCGAGTTGGCCGTCGGCAAGTTGGCAGAGCTGCTGGCTGGTACCCGCTGGCTCGAACCCTGACCACGGCTCGTTGTCGACGGTGGCGGCTTCTTATCGTTGTCGGCACACACGGTCATGCGACGCCTCGCGTCAAGCAAAGCCGCTCTGTCGATAAGTTCAGTCACGGTGCCGCAGAGTTGTGCTGCCAGTGGGTTGGCCCATGTGTCGTCCTCGATGCCGCTGAGAATGAGGGAAATTCGTTCTTCCTCTGCCAGACGGTACGGAGCCTTGTTGAGAATGGCGTTCTTTGAGTACATGTACTCGACGATGGTCTCGTGGCTCTGAAGGCGTCGCTTCGTCTGCAGTTCTAGGAACTCCTGCATGGTCAGCTTCCGTTTGAACCGGAGAGTCAGCGCTTCCTTCCATTGCTCCCAGGTGTCATGCTGTGAGCCGTAGGCGCTGTGCCAATCCTTGGCAGATCCCGTCAGGCGGCTCGTTGCCGTCACCAACGTGAGCGATGGCGTCCAGTGGGCGAGCGCTGCGATTCTCTCCACTTGCACAATCCATTCGTGGGCACTTTGTTGCGGTGTCCCATCGAATGTGGGGATTGAGGATGACGTGTCGCTTGTGGAGTGAATCTGGATCGGGCTCGTCGTCGGTGGACATCTCGACAGCGAGTTGGCGAGCAGGGCCTGCGTGTTCACAAGCGCGGCGAGGATTTGGGCCATGGATGGTTCTCCCCCATGCGTTGAAACGGTCGGCGCGGCAGGGCGTTCCGCGTCTTGGTTGGTGCCGTCGTTAAGTGGCGATGACTGCGTCGAACCCCAGGGCATCGTTGTGTCAGCGGGGACGGAATGACACAGCCCGTGGGTTGGAGTCGTCACCCGTTTCGTTGGCAATGAAGCGTTGTGACTGGCGTTGTACGATGTCTCACGTTGTTCGCTCGTGGTCGCGCAGTTGAGCTGGGCTCGCAGACTGTTCAGCTCCGCACGAAGCCTTGCGTTGTCAGCGGACAGCGTCTCCAGGTGCGCCTGCCTGTCGTCGTCGTCGGCAGCCTGGTCGTTCGTTGACGAGTCCGTCGGCTCCAGGGCTTGGCGAGTGGTGTTGTAGCGGATAAGTCGTGCGATGAGCTCGTCCTTTCGTCCGGAGCATCGTAGACCTCGTAATCTCAGCTCGTCGACGAGTTGCTTTTTCGTAGCGGTGGCCATCGTGCTGCTATCGAGGGTCGTGAGCAGGCTTTCGACGATGGTCGCTTCCGAGTATGATGACGATGTGCGGCGCGGCGTTGCTCCGTCCCGTGGCGTCGTTTCTCCTTCCCCATGCAGTTCGGTCGATTCGAATCCTGTCGACTGCGCCATGTCAGCGGTGACCAAACGATGGGTATAAGGCAAGGTTCGATTTTAAGAAGAAAACTGTATTGAACTGAAATTACAAGTGAATCGACGGGGTTACAAGTGAAGGAAGAAAACGGGATTCGGTGCTGGAGCTCGTTCAGTTGCGTCCGACGCCACTCGTGTCTCCGTTCGCTCTCTCCTCTCTCCGGCGAGGCGTTGCTGCGCGTTCCCGGCTCGCAGTCTCACTTTTGTTGTTTCTTGTGCGGGGCCGAAATGCTCTCGGTGAATTCGAGCTGCAGCCAGCGCTCCCCGGATCTTAGCCCATCGTCTCTGTTTGGGCTTCAAGCACGTACGTTGTAAACATAGCGGCCGCGTGAACTCGACGCACGTTGTAAACACAGCGACCGTGTGAACTCGAGGCACGTTATAAACATAGCGACCGTGAACTCGAGTCCCGGCTGACAGGCGCTAGTGCGCAGGCGCAGCGACCATTTTATTTCTTTTTCTTTTTTGCATCTCTCGCAAAGGTGTAACTCGTAGTGCATTCTCTAAGTTCACGAGAAGGAATTCTCGCCCACCATTTTATTCTTTTCCGGCTCCTCCTGTGTCGCGCAGGGAAGCGAAGCACACAGGGCTGTGCTCCCTAAATCGAGTTGGGCGGCTGAACAGGCAGGGACCTGCCGTGAGCGCGCGCCGCAAGAAGAGGATGCTCGTGTGTGTGTATATATCTCTGGGACGAAGCTAAGACTTGCTCGAGAATATTCCCTCGACAAGAACACCAGCTCGTTTCCGAGGCCGTAGCTCACGCTACAGGTTTTTCAAGCAGAAAGAACAGCAAGAAACTCAAGGCGGCGTTTGCTACTGTCTGAGAAAGGCGGCAGAACTTATTGCGGCCGACGTGCAAGGCTTTCTCTCTTCCTTCCTTTCTTTCTTTTTTTTTCTTTCTTTCTTTCGCTCGCGGGCTTTATACCGAGAAAGCCTTAAAACAAAAGCGAGTGCCGGCACGGACACCGTGACGGCGTGAAATATAACCGCGTCGGGCGGTGCTTTTACACACAGCTTCGATTCTTCTCAAGTTTCCCGGTCAGAGGAGACGCAGTCGGGGCCTGCGCGGGTTGGAATGCGGTGGCAAGTTGGCGTATACACACAGCTACGGCGATAACGAAACGCTACGGCGAAGAAACAATGGGCATCATAAAAGCGAACGCGGATGAAAAACGTGCGCACGAACTCCGTTTCAGCAGTCTGGCAGTTGGGTGAAAGCAACCGGCGTAAGACACATGATGTACTTGACATACTTTACTCCAGCGCGGATGGCAGCTTGGAATGAAAGACGAGGCAAGCCAAAAAACTAAAACACTACACCTGCTCTTTAGTTTTGTGTATGTGTGTGCGAGAGAGAGAGAGAGAGAGAGAGAGAAATGATGATGACGATGAGGATGATGATGATGATGATGATGATGATGATGATGATGATGATGATGATATGCGTAGTGTTATGGCGCAAGGGCCAGTTGTAGCCAAAGAGAGCCAAGACACTTTATTTTGAGAGAGCAAGGGGATGATCGATGACACTTGTTAAGTATAAGGTAACTGTACCGAGGCCTAAGTTACTGCGCACTAAAGATGTGTAAAGTACATGTGATAGGGATAATTGACCGCCACCCGTTTGTAGCACGATGCCACGGGTCCCAAGTACACTCCCCGCACCAGGACGATTTTGCTTCAGCTAATATCCTTCCTTCCTGAGAAATCCGTATCGATTTCCTTGTGGCTTCGGGCTACAAGCGGGAGGTTGTCAATTATCCGTTTCCTAAATCTCCGCCACCTTGCGGGATTCCGCAGAACTCATTTGCAAAATACGTGCAATTTATAAAGTCATGAATGTGACATGGAAAGCGACGTGCTGGCAGCAAAGGAGCCTTCCACACACGCCGTCAAGGCTGCGAGCGGCGCTGGATAACACTCATGTTGAAGCACAAAGCTTATAAGCGCACATAAAACGAGGACCGAAGATATAAGAACTTGACAGGAAGCGCTGTCCTGTCAAGTTCTTATATCTTCGGTCCTCGTTTTATGTGCGCTTATAAGCTTTGTGCTTCAACATGAATGTTCACCAACTAGCCCAACTCACCGTCTTGCTGGATAACACTGCCAAGAATTACACAAACATAAATGCCCAATAAAAGCATATAGGAAAGCGGACTCCGTTGCGACTGAACTGGTAGAGCATCGAACGCGCTATCGGAAGGGTGTAGATTAGGTACCTAGCTGGGTCTCACATTTGGGCTGGGAACCAAGTAATGTTTTTACATTTAGGCCAGGATTACAACTAAAGAAACTGGAGGCGACCCTAATATTTGACTTAGGTGTCTGGTATCGGCACTCGCACGTCGTCGTTTGTGTGACCTGGTGTATTCCTTGGGTTAACTTCGTGTTTCGTCGCACTGCCGAAGCGGATCTCGGAGGCTACGCAGAAAGAAGCGCGTGGTTGAGAGCTGCTCCGCCAGGTGGCGCAACGATCCCAACTGCTTCGAAGAAAATCGGCCGCTCTTTCAACTAATTAGTTCAATTAATTTTAATTAATTGTCCTAACAGTTAATAGGGCCTTATCTTAATTAAACTTCTTTAAGCTCCCACATCATACGTGACTTGACTGAACCAGAACCATCGATTACACGCCAGTTCTTTTTTTTTTACAAGACTTTCCATAAATATTAAGGAAACAGAAAGTAAGTGCTCGACCGGAAGTGCTTGGCAGAGAAACAATAGTGTCACTCGATGCTCGTGCCACTAATAATACTAATAATCGACAGTTCTCCACTAAGCGTCGTCCCTCATTACTCGCTCGACAGTCTCGTCACGTGAAATACCCAATCAAGTTAACCCCATCATAAACAGTTGCCAAGAAGAAGCGTTGGGAATGAAAGCCACGATGAGTGTTTCTTCCGATGCACATTGCCGAGGCAGTCGCATACGTGTCAGCGTAATTATCGAGTTCTCGCGAAGCGTGGGTAAAACTCTTTATTGTCAGGAAGACGACAGTCATAAATCGTCCCGGTATGTCGCTAATCCCCTTCCTGTTTGTGACAAATTGCTAGATGAAACTCAAGTGCAACGCCGTTTGTGTCCTGTTCACCCCTACGCCTTCCGTGAACTGCATTGGTCACCTACGTGATGAGTGTACTCGCCCGATCGAGGTCTATGAGTGGAACAGGTAGTGAGGCGAATTGTGGCGTGCCAAAACCAGCATTTATGTTCCTGCTACACTAAATCAGTTACTATATGTGTGCCCTAATCATTATGATGTGTCAACTGCTATGTTGTGCATATGTGTGGATTCATCCCCATGGTGATCAGAGACATTATTAGCGACGCTTCGAATCCGTCTCCTACTATTTGTATGTTCAGCTGTTGTGTTGTATGCTCGATCAATTACAAAGCTAAGGAGTAGCCGGCGCCTTATTTCTGCGCCTGCAACTCCTTTATATCATATCAATTAAAAAAAATTAAAAGAAAAACGACGATATGATCATGAGGCACGTCGTAGTATGGAGCTCCGGATTAAATTAGTCTGACTGGGGCCCTTTTATATGCACTTAATCTAACCACACGGGTGCTCTTTGCATTTAGCCCCCATATAAATGCGGCCACCGTGGCTGGCATTCGAACTCGCGTCCTCGAGCTTAGCGGCTAAGGTAGTACGGCGTGTTAGTGTAACGCAGGTGTATCAAACACACGACCCGCCGAGCTTTCGCCAGCGGCCCGGGCCAATGGCGCCAAAATATGATAGATACACTTTGAAATCCGTGACGTCACGCGGGGAGATTTCAGCGCGAAATTTAAAAATGAAACTTTGAACTTGATTTTCTTCTCAACTAATAAGCCTATGATGGCAAAATTGACGACTTCGGAGTTCTCAGAGCAAAATTTATTGATCTAAACCGATTCGTTGTTTCTCCTTAGTGTCCCTTTAACGTCGTTACAGTAGACCTTTCGTTCAAACTTTCACCGATATCCTGGTTCAAAAGCGAGCGAATGTTTATTTTAAAGGAGATTATGTCATTTTCGCTCTTAAAAAAATGCATGAGAAAACTGCCAAGCTTATCAACTTCGCTTCCGAAACGAAGGCATGGGTTTTTTGCCTACTTCGGTCGCGTACGCCGCAACCGTTGTAAAACGTCCCGACTTTGGCCCACGAAATCCTCGGTGCTGGCTTCACATGTGAAAATTGGTTCAGCTGTACAGCCGCCACTGCCGCACGGCATCAACCTTTAGAAACTCCCATTCTTCCACACGCATTTTAAACGCTGCTGTGATCGGGTGCCCGAAGACTTTTGGGCTCGGAGAACTCATGACGATGAAGCACAATATTACCATTGTTAGATGAGCCATATTGCGCGACCATGTGGGAAAAAAAAATAGCCGCCGTAACCCCCTCTGTTAGCCTTTAGGAGGTTAGGACATTAGGAGTGCCGCTGCTGACTGGAATGGCGGCCCTTCTATCAACATGCCTGCGCGCCCATAAAAGCTGTAAATATACTACCCCCTCCCCCGCCCCAGAACAAGCGCGTATTAAGTGTGCCACCAGGCCGTAGCGTCCCTCATTTTTCGTTTGTATAGCCGTAACTGGTGGTACACATTTCATGTAAATATAGTATATTCGATATTCCATTCGATATTCAATTCGATATTCAATATTTTTGGCCACTATTCGGCACTATTCAATTCGAGATGATACTATTCGTACACCCCTAATATTATATTATTAGCCTGTCAGAGCAAAATCCAGCCAATAGTGATGCTGAAGGCATCAGCAGCGGCAGCCAGCAAATGGCAGACATCAGCGCTTACCAAAGAACATCTCTGTGAACTATAGGCCCTCGTTTATTACTTCCTTTATTGCACTTTCGACGCTCAGAAGCTTTAGTCGAGCTCAACGTCAGCCGTTTCACGTCAAGCCACAAAGATAAGCCCGATGTTGCAGTCGACGACGGAAGGCGATGACGCGTCTCAAAGAAAAATAGCGCTCCATTTTCGTTCGCGAGAACTCTCGCAAAGGCCACTCCTCGCCCATGTAGCGCTAAAAATACTCTTCGCAAAGATATCAAATATATTAGGCAAGCTTACAAGCATTCTTCTGCACTGGAGTCGCCTATAGCCGCACACACGATCGTGTTCTTGAAAATGTTCTTTTAACGCCGTGTCGCAACATCGTGAGCAATATGAAAGGCATCAAGATTTTTCACATGTCTACTAATTTATGTTATCATTATTTAAAAGCATGGCACAGTCAACGGCCTTTTTTTCTTACACAGACAAGAACCCCACACCCGTCACGCGACCCACACGCGCGCACATGCACACGTACGCACACACACACACACACACGTACACACACGCAAGCACACACGCACACGCACACGCACAGGGGATGAAATATTGCAGTGCACTGCTTCGAAACCAGTACTACTTCAGTGCTTAGTGCGTGAGGCGGCATAGTGGGCGGCCGCCTAGGGAGCCTTTCGCTCTATAAAACGTGTGGCAAGCCTTGCAAGCAGCTTTCAGTACGAAAAACAAACAAACAAACGAAGGCGAACAAGACGCAAGAGAACATCGGCTTTTTCTGAAAAGCGGGACTCCGGAGGCGTCATGTTCCACCCTTTACAATCCCGTCGCTTCGTGCACCGCCTCGCTGTTTGGGTTTGTGGCTGTTTTCGCCGGAGCGGCCGCTCTGTAAATCTCGCCCCCCTGTAGCGCTCGGATGCAAAAAGCCCCCGCAGGGCAACAATGCGCTACGCGAGCGTCGTCGATCCTGCTTTTCTACCACAGAGCCACACCAGTGTAGATCCTTCCTCTACCCCAACGCGGCACCATCCCTGCTCGCCTTCTCTTTATTATTTTTTGTTGGACTAGTCATATATCTCTACGCCCGCGGACCCTGGTCCTCTATATTACTGGATACGTTGTATTGCTGGACTCTGGAGTGGCGTTGAGTTCGTTATTACTATAAAGCGTCAGATGTAGCGCTGCCTGGTAATTACGCAAGTGACAAGTATCCTCGTTTGTGAATTTCGATTTCTTAGTTCACGAGGCCGGAACTTGTTACCTCTTCTGCGCAGCTACTTCTTCTGCACAGTTCTTCTTCTTGTTCTTGTCCTTCTTCTGCACAGTATTAGTCGTAGTTGTTGTTTTCTCCTTCTTCTTCTGGATCTAATCACACGGAGCGTGCTTGCATTTCACCTCATGAAAATGCGGCCGCCGGGAATCGAACCCGCTTCGTCGAGCTTAGCAGCGCGACACCTGGCCCGCTAAGCTACGGCGGAGGTTTCTTCTTTGTCAAGTGCTTTTCCTAAGGCATAATTCGAGGTGTACGTACTCTTTATACGTACTTAGCCTCGTTGTCAGCGTGTTACTTTTTACAGCGGAACTGTCGCAGTCAACCCTGTGCCGTCGTCGTCGTCGTCGTCATCGTAGTAGTAGTAGTAGTAGTAGTAGTAGTAGTAGTAGTAGTAGTAGTAGTAGTAGTAGTAGTAGTAGTAGTAGTAGTAGCAGCAGCAGTAGTAGTAGTAGGAGTCACGCCGGTCACGCGACCAGATGGGGAATGAATAAAGAAAACATAAAACGCGATAATAACTATGATGATGAGGACGCAAGTCATCTCGCGCGCTTACAGCTTCGATGTCTGACCGTTTTCATGGCGTAGAACTGGCTGAATCTTATAGTTTGATTCAATAATTTAAGGGTGGGGGGGGGGGTGAGGTTTCAGAGAGAGGGAGGTTCTTGGAACCCACCCACCACCGCCGACGGCGAACGATTTATCGGCATGAAAATGCAAGAAAACAAAACGAAGGCGACAGCGACCGCAAGACCGCTGGCAGCGGCCATCAAAGAGGGCAAAGAGGGCAAAGAGGGCAAAGCCGCGGTGGGAAGCGAACGGTGGGCGAACGCACTCCAGCCGTGCATGGTGCAACGTCTAAAAGAAAGGCTTCCGCTTCGGGGGCTTGTTCCTGGTATAGGGCTGACAGGCGTCGACAAGATAGTCGCACGAGTTAGGTTACGTAAGAGAGTTGTTCAGTGAGGCAACCGAGGGTGATTCTGGCATGTAAAAATAAAACGACGGTGCCAGTGAGCGGTGCTCTGCTTCAGGAGAAAAATTACGGTTTGAGCGGGTCATGAATAAAGGTTAACAACAAAGAAGCAAAATATAGCTAAATAAAGGTATTCAATTCAAATCTTTTCAACACAGTCAGTCAGAACAAGATTTAATGAAAACTGTTATAGCAGCGGAGATTAGCCCATATCACTAGATATTAAAGGAGCCCTGCAACAATTTTTTTTCTCAGCACGGTCAGAAAACGCCGCCGATCGGTGGTCGAGGCACCCGAGGACATGTGAGCTACACATCACAGCGCAGCACGCGGAATGTACAATTAATTCTCAAAGTCAGCTGGAAATCGCTCGCTCTTCACTCGACAAATGATGCCGTAAACCTAAATGACCGCGCCATGAGCGCAAAGTCCACGGCCATTGGCTGATTTGAGCGTCGTGATCTGCATAGTTACCGCGTCCGCCGCGGGATGGCGTCACGCGCCCAAGCGCGCGCTGGCGATCACACTGAATGTAAGCCGCGCGTTATCAGAAAAAAAAAGGAAAGAAAGTGCTCAAGCTCATAACGCGCGCTGAAGAACGGACGTAGCTTCTTCTCCCTAGTGTGTGTGTCCCTCCCCACACCCCGCACCCTTTGCGTAGCTTTCAGCGCGCTTGCTGGTACGAATCCTTAGGAGTGAGGAATCGCTTAAAGCGTGCGACAGATCCCTGTAACTCCGCTCGTACTTGAAGGATCCTAAAATTTTTTTGCATCAGTCGATTTTTGAGGCAATAAACTCCTGTAATGAAGCCATTCGATGATTACTTGGAAATGTGTTGCAGGGCCCCCTTAACCGATAGTAGCCAGCAGTACGCAACGTTAGCCAAACCTATTCAGGTTTCCTCATTACACATAGCCAGCACTGGCCAAAAGCTAGCCAACATTACATAGTGGTGACATAGTCCGGGTAAATACCGTAGTTGAATTCGGTGAGAAATTATCGGATGTCATTATACACCTTCTCAGAAACTGGGTGTGAGAAACCCGGTAACACATTACGGGCCAATATACCACAGACGCTAGCGCCACGGTTCTGCCTAGTTATTTCTGTACGAAACCCAATTCACCAAACGACAACGTTCCCGAGCCATCATGGTGCAAGTGGCGGCGGAGGCGGCGGGAGTTACGTCTTTAACAAAGCGGCATCAGCGCGCGGCGGTCTGCACGGACAATAGGGGCGACGGCGGCGGCGCTAATAGCAAGCTCGCGTTCGAAACAAAGCGGCCTTAATTAGGTGCGCTAATTAAAATCCCCTCACGCGGTTGTAATCACCATGGAAAATCTTTCTGCGTCATTTCCCCCGAAACAACGGCTACACAAACAAAACAAAGACTGCTTTGAAAGACAGACACACGAGCGAGGACCGAATGAGCAGACGACGTCCCTTGAGACAGACGGCCGTCTGCTTGCGGCAGTTCTAGCGAGAAATCGGTAACCTCAATTATACGCCGTTAAACCGGCAAAAAACAAGAAAAAGCTTTCTTGTTTCCTTCGCTCGAAAAATGAAATTTGAATGCGGAACTAAGGCGGCGGAAGTTAATGGAACACGAAACGGTGTTCCGGCTTCACTTACACGCCGGCTCCTCTGACGGTGCAATTAAGAATTTCTATATTTGTACACGCACGGGGCTCCTGCGCGCTTTCGCGCATGCGCGGTTTTCAAAGAGAGCAGACGAGAAAAAAAAAAGATCAAAGCACGTTTTCTCTTCTGTCGTTATTTCTGCGCTTTCTCCGTAGGTACGCACTAACAACCCTTTGCAAAGCTTAGATATCTTGTGTTTTTCTGGGATGCTATGCGATGGGGACATCATGTTCATTACAGTAATGAATGAAATCTGAACGCGGAGGCGGAACTTAATGGAACACGAAACGGGTGTTCCGCCGCTTAACCAAATAGCAGCCTTCTCTTCTGACGATATAATTAAAAGTTTCTATTTTTGTTCGTACCAAAGACCGTCGGCAGCTTTAATGCATGCGTGTTGGCATATTTTGCGTATGCGCGATATAAGAAGAGCAGAATTCAAAATTCAGGCAGGTTATTGTTTGTGTGCATGCTAGCGTCATCACTGTAATGAGCACGTGTTCCCGTCATAGCAGCGTGCGGCTGACGTTAACCTATATTTAGCCAACGCTTACGGCCGCTCAGCCAGCTAAGCCATTATTTAGCCAGCTCATGGAAACACTAGCCGAAATTTGTCAACAGCATGGCAGTACCAGGCAACATTAGCGCTCATTTAGCCATACTTATCTAGCATTAGCCAGCCCTTAGGCAGCATGTAGCCAATAGCCAGTGCTGGTGTTATACGAGTAAGTGCTATGAACTTCATAATAAGAATACTCTTTAAATTTGCAAAATTATGTAACGTTCCAGTGTATACTTCGTCTCAGTGATACGTAGTTCATGATAGATACGACCTGCTCTACAGCTAGAATTATTTCTCTCCAAATTATAACTCGAAAATTTTTAAATTTGTTGATAACACAAAGCAGCTTCTCAAACACCGATTTACTTCATAGAGGGAAAGAAATTGAAGAGCAAAGCGCGCATCAATGAATGAATGAATGAATGAATGAATGAATGAATGAATGAATGAATGAATGAATGAATTCAATCAATAGATAATTCTATATTTTCCTATACTCGTGCAGCCACAGAATTTAAAAAAATGGAACGCATCTCCATTGAAGTGAATGATGACGAGTGGGCGAAGCTGGGTCCTAAGGTCCATAATGACTACGTTGAAATCGTCGACTAGTATAAAGGGTTTGTGCTTCTAGGTGTTTTGTATTGTTCTGTCGAGACTGTGATTGATATTAGTCTATTGCTAAACCTTTTTTAGGGGATTTTACCCGGTGCTGTGCCGTGAGTACGGACACCACGCAACGGACAAGCCCCCTAAGGTGATTCGCCCCTAAAACAAGGTTGGAGGACGCTTGAGCTTCGCCTTCAAGAGCAGAACGCGATAGCTTAATCGGGCCCCGTACGCATCGCCTTCTCAACTGCTAGCCTGGCTTCGGTTAAGGAAACGAACGACTCTAAGCGTAACATTGGCCGTTTCAAACTATCCTAGAATGCCTACTGCAAGTACACTTGTTAAGTGCCCACTACGCCGTAATTATTCCTTTTGACACTCAGTGAAGAGCCCACTACGCGTCCGTAAGGAAACACGCGATCCTACGCAGCTGCTCACTTTCTTGATGCTTTTGCTGCTGATGATGATTAAATATGTCTGAGCGCTGTGTAATGCGTGGGCCGTTAAAACACCCACTCGTTGCGCAATTCACATATCTTCACGCCTGGCGCGATTCTACGCTTCTGCCACGCAACATTACATGCTTTAAGGAGACTCCTCCCACTACATGACATTCATATAGGGTTTTTTTTTCCGAAGCAGTTTCAATAAATGGCGTGGATCTGTGGTAGAACACCTGCTTGCCACGCTGTCGACCTGGGTTCGATTCTCACTCGTACCCGAAGATTTTTATTATTTATTTTATTTGCAACTTTCCCGATTTTTCGATCACGGACAAGATTATGATTATTCGCTCACAAGTAACGACGACGTCACCGACGCCGACACCGGAATTTCTGCGAATCAAGCTCTTTAACGCTATCGCGTTAAAACAGCAACCAGCCCCAACACGGAAAACACAAAACCCATAAAACGAAAGAGCAACACACACATACAAGCAAGGAATACCGAGTGCCAGCTCCACGAAATACGCACCACGTACGTAGAGTATGCCAAGTGAGCGAGGAGATCGGTGTCGTGTTGACCCGAAAAACAACACGACAGAGTTCACCTTCAATTTACCTTTTCCTTTAATGCGCGCCGCACGAAAGTACATCAAACGACGCAAAACATTCACTCGTGCGTGCTTCTCTATTTCTCTGCCTCTGTTTCTTTTTTTTTCTTTTCTTTTTTATTTTCATGGGGTTGAAGAAAGCTGGGGGTGAAGGGTCTCACCAGAACGCGTGGCTGAACACTCATTTCGCTTTGCGCCATGTCAATACGACGCCTTTCTTTCTTTCTTTCTTTCTTTCTTTCTTTCTTTCTTTCTTTCTTTCTTTCTTTCTTTCTTTCTTTCTTTCTTTCTTTCTTTCTTTCTTTCTTTCTTTCTTTCGTTCTTTCTTTCTTTCTTTTCCGAGCATATATCGCCGTGCACTCGTTCATGCGAATATGCGAGAAAGAATCTGGGAGCGTGTTTTACGTAAAAGGAATTTCTCCAGGCCTTCAAATGGTTCAGAATTTTTTCTTCGTTCCTTTTATGCTTCCTTCCTATTTTATTGACGCTTTCCGAATGAAGCCCTACACGAAGCTCGTCATACGGATGCCGCAGATCGAGATTTGCATACGTATTACATATGCGTCCGCCACAACTGCCTCGCGTTATGAAGAACGCGGCGAAAAGAATTTGCCCCCTTCTCTTGGCAGGCATCATACACTCCGTTCTGTCTGTATGCCGTCAGCGTTATTCCTTATACTTTATCTACTATTTATTGTCACATTCGAGAATCAAAACACTCAGGTGCGAAAAGCAGAACTGGGTAAAGAGATGGACAAAAAAAAATGAAAGAAAAGGAAAACAAGGAAACGGCGGCTAAGACATGAAAGTACATACCGACGCGAGTGTATAAATCGCAAATACATCCGGCTCGTGTGTTCGTCCGCTGCCAACGTCGTAATGCGCGTACACCGGGTGTGGCATCGTTTGGCCCTCTTTGCAAACACGTCAACATGCGAAGTGAGTGCAAGTGCTGCGACGTTTTTCGCTTTGCGAGCTGTGATGCTTGTTTTCTCCATAGAAAAGCGGCAGCTCTTTTTTTGAGAACAAGAACTTTCGAGCCAAGGAGGCGAGGTACTCGCCATTTCGGCAACGATGGAGCGTAAGGCGTAGCTGATGCGCCACATGAGAAGGACCCTCAACAAAGACGCACAAGAAATGCCGTGAAATAAACTGCGTTCCTAATGAAAGGAAGCAAAATGTGCATCGCTAAAAATAAAACGAAGTTACATTTTCAACTTTTTTTGAACTTTCATCATTCGTTGCTTTGTTTCATCTCGATTTCATTTATTTTTTTCGCTAACTGTCCCTACAAATAATATACACGCCTTCTCAAGAAAGAGGTCGTGGGTTCGATCACAACAGTACGGTAGCCCAATATGGTTAGATTGCGAAACGTGGAAACGTTCGTGCACCGTGTACAGTAAGTAGGCATCTTCCAGAGACCTCGAACCACCCTTCCGTCTTGTGGGAGCCGGTGCAGTCTTATCCATCCGAAATAGTCGTTCTAATGTAATCACTCGTTTCAGTTGCGGAACCGCGACTGAACTCCGGCGACGTCAACGTACCCTCACGCGATGCAAACTCGCCGCACTCGTCGGAGAGGTGCAGTCGTCGGCGCGGAGACGGCGTTATTTTTGCGCGGCCCCTAGCGCTCGCGGCTTGGCGTCGTTCTATTTCGGCGTCGGCTGGCGTCGGCCAGACTGCCGCGTCGAGGGCCGACGACGTCTCGCTGCCGCTTGGCGTACCGTCGGCGTCGTCGCACAAGTCGCCGACGCCGACAATGAGGACACGGAAATCACCTCGGCGCCAGCAGCGCTGGACCTGACGAGAGCTCTCTCAACACTGAAGACAATGTCTCGGTGCGACTGATCCACCCGGTCGCTGTAACTGAGTATGGTTTTGTTCAACCACCATGTTTACTCGCATACTACGAACACATGGCTAGCATCGGCTAATGTTGGCTTAATGTGGGCAGTACACATTTTCAGTCTTTTTCTTTTTTTTGTTTAAATGTAATCATTTACCCGCCACGGTGGTCTAGTGGTTATGGGTCTCGACTGCTGACCCGTAGGTCGAGGGATATAAAATCCCGGCCCCGGCGGCCGCATTTTCGATGGAGGTGAAAATGCTCGAGGCCCGTGTGCTTAGATTTAGGCGAACGTTAAAGAACCCCAGGTGGTCGAAATTTCCCGAGTCCTCCACTACGGCGTCTCTCATAATCATATCGTGGTTTTGGGACGTAAAACCCCAATTATTATTATTATTATTATCCACCCGCTTGCTGTAAAGGAGTACGACGAATTTTCGGCGAAGCTTTTATGACAAACACGACCAACAGATTTCGGTGGCGGCCTCGCACGCGGAAAACCGGGCGCCCGCGAGCGTAAGGAAACGCGGCTCTCGAAGGGGTTTTCCAGTAAACGATGTTCCAGTAAACGATGTTCTCTCGATCGACGGCTTGTCGGCGATCGGCCGTTTCCGATATGACAATGTGATCATTTATCGGGGTGACTTGTCAATTCACGCTGCCGCATTTCATTGTTATACCTGGATGTGAACGCGAGGCCGTCGTGGTTCCCTGTAGGAACTTTCCCCGATAGGGGAGAGGGCGGCAAGCGAAAGGGCGGCGATAGAGGCGCCGCGGCGGTCTCATTTCGATGGAGGTGAAATGCTACAGGCCTGTGTACTGTGCGATGACAGCGCGCGTTAAAAATTTCCGCACCCTTCCACAAGAGCGCGCCTCATGATCATATCGTGGTTTTTGTCTCGTAAAACCCCCTAAATTATTCACTTTTGCGTTAATGTCGACGACTGTTTGTTAATCTTAGCTCTAGTACATTTTCATAAAATAATGCATGCGTAGTATTACACCCGTTATCCTCTCTCATTAACTGCTTCGCAGGCAGTGGCTGTCCCCCTCAGAGAAATTCGCTGCAACCTTTTTTTAGGTGCGAAGCACCTTATGCGCTCGGGCTGTAGGCGTCTCCTGTCGCCGTAGCTCGCCACGGTGTCTCCTGTCGTTGCCCGTCATGGTAAAGCAAGTGGCAAATAAGACGGCGCGTTCGCTCGGGAACAAGCTCGCGAAAGCGCGCGCTCGCTCGCGAGAGACAACGCCACGTGCGCTTCTCCGATCATGCCCATGCATACGCTCTCACAAATAAGACGGCGCGTTCGCTCGGGAAAAGCTCGGTTTCTGCGATGGACGCTGTCTGCGATGGGCGCTGGACGCTGTCTGCGACGCTGGCTGTAGCTATGAGAGGACAACGTCCTCTCATTGCTATTAGGGTGCCTAAATGCGCGCTCTGGTGGCCTTGGGCGCACGCATCAAGGCACACTAATTGCTATTGACGTGCCCCCTATGGGAAACACCGGTGCTTCGCACCTCCTCAGGTTTCACGTTAGTGGAGCTGTCTTGTACAGTACAGTATAGCAAAGGGTGGGAAAGGGAAGGGAGATTGAGGAGGAGAGAAAAGAGGAGGGCAACGTTACCAGCTCCATCGCTTCTCTAGTCTTCGCACTGTAGCTGCCGTAATTTTTTTTGCAGAGAAAGCCTACGGCTATTACATCCCGCGCAAACGTGAAGCAGTCCCGCTCTTCCGATACCATTTCACACGGAGTCCGATCAAAGGGAAGCACATATCCCGAGGACACGCCGCAGAACTCCGTTCAAAGCGGTCTTCGCAAATACAAGTTTTGGCGACCGGCCAGTTATAGAACCAACGCCACGATGGTTCTCAATAGCCGGCGGCAAGCAACCGCTCTGGATGAGAAAGTTATATATACGTACACGGCGCTGTTCGGACAAGAGCGCGCTCCACTCTTATTCCGTTCCTGCAGCGCTTCTTCTTTTCTTTTCTTTTTTTTTTCTTTTTTAAGTACAGTGAAACCTCAGTGATACGATCACAGCTCATACGAATTTCGGGGTGATACGAATTTTTCGTTGATCCCGGCCAAGGCCCATTGGCCTGCAGTGTGATGGAGTACGGTTGTTGCGAACCGATTTTCACCCAGCGATGTTTCATACGAACGTAAGCTACCGCCCAGGTACGAAGAGGTGCTGTCCGCGCTGTCGCGGAAGACGCGCCCAGCACTTGCGAGCGCGGGAGCGCAAGCGTGGGCATGCGCCGCACCGCCAAATCGTCAGAATCACGGTGTAAAAAAAAAAACCATTTTCTTACGGTCAGGATAAACCTGCAGAGGCGTCACGGCCTCCGAGATTGTGTGCGCGAATCTTTGAGGTTATTAAGTGCCTCCGTGTGCCTTCGTGTTTAGATTACAGAGAACATTAGCGCCATGCTTTTTTTTCCTAACGCATCTACGCGGGCTACTGTCGTTGTACTGTGTTAAGACGTGCTTGCCTTGTGCATCAGACATCCTATGAAAGGTGGACGAGGACCGAAAAAAGGCGAGGACGGTCTTGGCGAAGGAGTCAGGCCTCACAACGTCAACATGCGCGACCGCTGAGGTCGCACTTGTGCGGGTACGGCCGTAAATCTCCCAAAAAACATCCCCAACGCTTCCGCGATAACAAAATCAAAACACAGGACCATGGTTCTGTAATTTTGTGGCCTTGATCCATCGCGTCAAAGCACTTCTTTTGTTACTTTCGCTGCAGTATTCCGGTGTCATGCAAAAAAGCATACTAAAATTTGGAAGGGGCTATTGCTGTCGCGGGTCACAAAGCACCTGGTTCATTAATTAAATACACGCGCACGGGCCGTATATTTAAGAGTGCTGGTATAATCGCCGACATCTAAAAACTTAACTGACAATCATTCAGGGTTCTTCCTGACGTTGCTGCGGGCCTGAAAAACAACAAATGAAAATGTACGCCAGCTTTCTTTTCTCGCATGCTAATTTTCCATGCTTTCTGGTGATACGAATTTCGGATGATACGAATATTTTTCTTGGTCCCGTGAGATTCGTATTACCGAGGTTTCACCGTAATTCGACCGTGTACACATCGGATCGGTGTCAAGAGTCGATATGTACTGATCCTGCGTATGTAGTACATATCGTATTCAGCCCATCCGCACAGAGAGAGTGGTGCTATGCTTTGCGCGTAGTGCGAGCTTAATAGCGCGTAATATATATATCATATATATATATATATATATATATATATATATATATATATATATATATATATATATATATATATATATATATATATATATAACTTTAGAGAAAGCTAGTGCGTATCCACTGGCGCACGCGTGCGTACATACATACATACATACATACATACATACATACATACATACATACATGCATGCATGCATGCATGCATACATACATACATACATACATACATACATACATACATACATACATACATACATACATACATACATACATACATACATACATACATACATACATACATAAACCGCCACGGTGGTCTATAGTGGTTATGGTGCTTGACTGCTGACCCGAAGGTCGTGGGATAGAATCCCGGCCGCATTTTCAGTAATCTTTTTTCGGCGTGCACAAGTCATTTATGCACACAGTAGTGTTAGCGAAAACAGACAGATGATCAAAAACCGTACATGCTCGATAACTATGTTGTATTAGTTCCTGCTTCTATTTTCTTTAAGCTTGGCAGCACTTCGCTGGTGCACCTGTACATAACGCATATACGCGTTGAACGAAACACTCAGACAACGTAAACGATTAAGCTCTTGCGAAATGGACGGGGCAGATAACACAGATCAATAGAGAGCCACTCAAGCGAGCCGCTGGCATGAATACGCGACGTGGCCGAGACGAATTAATTCTGCGCATATGCCAAAGCCTGCACGCCCGGGGCCACTCTGTTGACTGGTCAGCGTAAGGTACCCGAGCACCCAACGAATTCTGTCAGGTCGAGCAGCCACAGCACACCTGTCACCGCAACGCTTTCGCGGTCACCTTTCTGTAGCTCGCCACGGTATAGTTAAGTGCAGTACATCGAAAGGCGAAAGCTGGCCGCATATGTACTTTCGGAAAGCGCACATTGCGAGAGAGCTGAAATAGTTAGCGTGTAGTTAATAAGCCCGGCCGATTGAGTCACCGAACGCGCTTCGCAAATGCAGGCGGCAGAGGTAGAAGCCGCCGCAAAATAAACGTGAAAAATTGTGAGTAGTAGTGGCCATGTTCGCAGTGTTTTTGATTCCTACATACCTGCTCGACTACTGACCCGAAGGTTGCGGGATCGAATCCCAGCCCTTGCTAGAGTCTCTTGTAATGCCAGAAATGCTAGAGTCCCTTGTACTTATATTTAGGTGCCCGTTAAAGAACCCGAGGCGGTCGCAATTTCCGAATCCCTCCGCTACCGCGTCCCTCATAATCTCACCGGGGTTCTGGGACGTAAAACCCCAACAACAACAATTATTATTATTATTATTATTATTATTATTATTATTATTATTATTATTAGTAGTAGTAGTAGTAGTAGTAGTAGTAGTAGTAGTAGTAGTAGTAGTAGTAGTAGTAGTAGCAGTAGTAGTAAACACACCAATAACGTTTTCGGTCATCTTGAACGCGTGGCCATTCTCGAAAAGTCTGTCTCGACAGTTGACTGCACGCAACTGGCGTGGAGTGGGGATGTGTAGTAAAGGCGGCGGGCCGCACGGTAATGCGAGCTTCAGGTATAAAGCAGGCCCCTTTGACTCCGCCGCTAACTTCCTCGCTCGCTCGACCTGTGCCTTCTGCAGGCGCTTCTAACGACTGTCGCTAAGGCCAGGAGGCGATGGGGGACAATCAACGTTCGTTAAGCTCCCGCCGCAAGGGCGACCGCGAGAAGTTTAAACTATATCCCCCTCCATCTCCACCTGGGCGACTCCCGTTTAAGCCCTCCGCGCTGCGGCACCAGCGGTGTTGCGTAGAGGGACAGTTTGCACAACGAATTTCTCGCGGGAGACCAGGGCATGTCGGTGACATTACGGGCTGGCGTCATGGCGAGAATGGAAGCAATGTGGCTTGCGAAAAGTTGTGCGTTCTATAAAGAGTGAGTGAGTGAGTGAGTGAGTGAGTGAGTGAGTGAGTGAGTGAGTGAGTGAGTGAGTGAGTGAGTGAGTGAGTGAGTGAGTGAGTGAGTGAGTGAGTGAGTGAGTGGTGTGTGTGTGTGTGTGTGTGTGTGTGTGTGGTGTGTGTGTGTGTGTGTGTGTGTGTGTGTGTGTGTGTGTGTGTGTGTGTGTGTGTGTGTGTGTGTGTGTGTGTGTGTGTGTCCCCTTGTGAATACGCCCCTTAGCCTAGTATTGACATGATCTATCGAAAAAAACAACCACTTGCGCCATTTCCTCTTACGCTGCAATTGTACTGGTAAGAGAAAATTCCTGCTCCTGCTGTTCGACATATGATTAGTGAAAGCACTCAGGCAATGGCAAACTGAGCTCTCGAACGAGTCGTGATTTCTGCCACGGACCTTCCTTCTCATTGCGTTGTGTCGGGATTATCGGCAAACACGACTTCCCGGTTGATTGCGTCGTCCTGTATATATAGAATACAAGAGACAACACTCAGAAAGGTCCAGACGAGAGAATCTCGTGCGGCGCGTGCTCTTCCTCCAGCTGTGGGCTTTTCCCTCACGCCATGCAAGCACGTGTATACGTGACGAATGGCTCACACCTACACGCTAGCACGTTCTGCGGACAGCGTCTGGCCTCGGGAACTAGTGGTTCAGTAACGCAACCACGTTGACTATTACGAATGAGTGACGCTATAGAGAAGTCACGCGAGCGTAATCACGAACCCCATCGGCGAGCCGATAAACTAATCGAAACTAACGACGACCCATTAAAGTCACGCACGCGGCCGAAACGAACTCGTGACACGGGGAGACACTCGCGCCGAAATGGCATATCGACGAGTTGAACGAGAAAGGAAAAAGTGTGAGCTCTTCTGCCAGTAGCAGCGTCGCACCCCCAAAGGTCGCGGGATCGAATCCCGGCCGCGGCGGCCGCGTTTCGATGGAGGGCAAATGGTAGAGGCTCGCGTGCTTATGGGTGCACGTCAAAGAAAACCAGATGGTGAAAATCTGCGGAGCCCTCCACTACGTCCTCCCTCGTAATCATGATTAGAAAAACAGCGCGAAAACCACAGGACACACAGGAAGGGAACGCACACAACGCTGAGTGTGTTCCATTCCTGTGTGTCCTGTGGTTTTCGCGCTGTTTTGTTTTTCTTAATCATGTACAATCCACAAGCCCAGCGCTCCGCACCTTCGTAATCAATCGTTCTTTCGGGACGTAAAACCCCAAGAATAATTATTAGCCTCGCCCCGGTTTCGAGAGCCCCGTATTTCCGGCATTATGATCCAAGAACGTTCAGGTAAAACGTTCTGATATGTAGGCGTTTATCAGAACGTTCGATCTAAACGTTCTCACTAGATAATATGGAAAGTACGGGGCTCTTCTACGTAACTTTTTTTCGTTGCTGTGATTTTTCCGTATCCTATTATCTGTGAAAAGGATTAGCTGGCGCTATATAAAAAGCGCTAACATATCCTAAATAACATAATTAGAAAAAAAAGTTTTAATAATGTGGTCCGTCCGCGTGATTAAGTCGTTTAAACAAAAAAAAGTCGATAATTATGTACTTGTTCGATGGGGCTATGGCGGCTCCCAATAGCGCGAAAGTGGGGAAGATTATAGCGATAATAGCTGAGCAAGAGGGCGCGGGTTCGATTCCCTGCCAAGGAGGCCGCATTTCGATGTGGTTGAAACCCAAAGACGCCGGTGTACTTTCATTTCTAAAAAAAAGAAAAAGAAAAGAAAAAAAGCAAGAAATACATCCTAATAAAAAAGCAAACATTTTCCTCGTTATCTACCGTAAACGTAATAAAAAAAAAGTTTTCCACACTGGAAATACATCCTAATACAAAAAAATACAAACATTTTTCCTCGTTAGATGGACGTATAATAAAACAACCTTCCACACTGGAGGTATTTGAAATTCTGATGAAAAATAAACGAAGACAAAATCACACGAGTAAAAGCAGGCACTTTAGTCAAGAATCACCGCGCTGAGAAAAGAGTCAAATGCAAAAAAAAAAAAATCTGCGCGAGCAATTAATGACCTCCCATTATTCACCTTTGCGATAAGACCAAGTCCTTCTATTTTTATAAGCCGTAAGGAAATGAACGGCCGTGTTTCGCACGCGTGATTCTAACCTTTCGCTTCGTGTGGTCTTTCCGTTCCTTTTCCCGCAAGTCTTGCATTCCCGCTGCGCATAACGACGCTTAACGCTTCGTGTAATGACACTCAAGATGAACGAGAACAAATTCTGAGTAGATTTATATGCAAAAGCGAACGGGAGAAAGAAAGGCGGGGTTGAGAGGGTACAAAATTTTAATTAAGTTCCATTGTTAGGGCAGCCAAAGAAAAGAACTTCCGAGACGGGACGGGGGTGGCGAAGGTAACGCGAACTGTAAGCGGCCGTGATTCATACAGCGGTACCGAACAATGGCGAGAGTAACATAAGATGTGGTGCGTATATAAAAAAAAGCATGAATATATAAATCGTTTAACGAGCACTTCCGCAACACCATGTCGTCCATGCAAATGGGACAGTTTTTGTCCTTCTTGAAATTCGAGACGAGTTCTAGCGTGATGACAGCCGCAGGCGAATCCTTCGTGGTATTTTTTTTACTCTCTCTCTCTCTCTCTCACGTGCGTTACTGTTCAACCTTTCGCATGGTCGGCACTTCTTGAGGAAATGTCCGCAGGCCCCCTTAATGAAAACGTTTTGTGGACCATGATTGTTAGACGAAAAGAGCCACGTTAATAACTAACAAAACTAAACGACGAATAATGAAAATTGTTGAGCCATTCCACTCCCTGAGGGTCGATGACCAGCGAAACTGCGTAGCACACGGCCCAGAGATCGCACACAATTTTCATGAAAAGTACAAAAAGTCCCTTTTGAATTTAGCTTACGCTCCTTTAAAGCGCTTCTACCTCGATTTGCGTGAGCCAGAAGTGCGGCGCGCAGGTGTTTTTTTTTTTTTTTTTTACGACGAAAGCCTTGGATACCTCAACAAAGGCGAAAATTGACCGTCGGCGTCGTCGGCGTCAACACGAGTGATGGAAGAAAGTGATCATCACTTGATGACCTCCGCATATGATGTCATCATGACGGCAAAGATCGACAAAATTTGTGACGTCATCATGACGTCACATAACGTGGCGGCACATGATGACGTCATCACGTGAGATCGTCTCTTGGTAAAAGGTAGAACGATCACGGAGGCAGTGCAAGAACCATGTTAGGTGCAGAAAGCTTTCGGAGGGGGGCGGGGAGCATCCATACATCGACTGGGAAGAAGGTGGCGCTCGCCTTCGAGTTGTCTTAGGAGAATGCATATGGAACCTCGTGGGTTTTTATGCACTTGTTAAATCAATAGTTAACTAATTAATTTTTTTTATTTGTAGTGGACCGTCTGCTCTTTCAATGAACTCATTCAATTAATATTTATTAATGATCCCGACAGTTTACCGGCTCTTATCTCAAGTAAACTTAGGCTCCGATGTCATGTGTATACGTAGCGCCTAACCTGAATGAGAACCAGGGATTTCGTACGAGTTTTACCTTTTTACGAAACTTTCTGAAGATTCGGAAAACCGGAAGCACGTGCCCGACGGGAAGTGCTTGAAATAGAAACAAGAGTGTGACTTGTTTGCTCGTACCACTAAAATGGAAAATTCGAGACCAGAACACACGCTCGGTGCGCGTGTACGTCGATTAATAAATAGCACCACTCGTTGATGGCTGTGCATGTCTGTGTACATTTTCAGAGAACGCGATCGACTAATCATTCGACGCACCGCGAAGTGTTGACCTATGTACACAAAAAACACCATATGCAAACGAACCCACTCTATACCGCCACTGAACTTCGTGCTCGTGGCAGCATGTTGCGCAGTTTGGCAGCGTTGATTGACTCAGTTAACCTGTGCAACATATGCGTGTCCCCCTCCCCCCTCCTGAAAAAAGAAAGCTGTTCGTTGTTTACTAGTAACCGAAGCCCCGAACTAATCATTCCAGGAGGGCACGCCGTACTTCGCTCAACAAATTGTTTCCTCGTCGTCAGCTCCTGCTTGTTTACACTTTTGGCACCGCCCCACCTCTGGTTATGCTTACTGAGCGCACCATTTAATCACATGCACGCGCATATGCTATCGAAGCGCTCGGCATGTGGCCCCCAAATGGGCTCGTTGAACCCGGCCTCTGCCTTTACATGTTCCCCGTAATAATCCCACAATTTCCATCACGCCACCAGCTGGCCGGCATTTACTATACCTGCCACTACGTGATTAGTTGGGGGGGTACTGGAAGCCTTGCACTTCCCGCGGGGTAAGAATACAAAAAACAGAGAACACGGTCTGCGTCACGAGAGCGGACGCACAACAAATCGCTGGGCTTTTTCAAGCGAAGCTTGTTACGAGTTACAGATTTCGGTGACGGCGCCGTCGTACACGAGAAACCCGGCGCAGGCGGATGTACAGACGGGTCCATTGTTAAAGGGAACACTTGCGTTTCGGGTATGTCTGGATTTCGCTCTCCTGCAAAAGCATAGCGGCTTAGATCTGCATAACACTACTAGTGGTTGACAGTTCCGAACCCTACTGATAGAATAGTAACGTGCACAAACAATCTTTCCGCATCCACTAGCCGTTAGGGGGCCAACACAGTGAAAGTTGCTCATTCGAGTGTTCCCTTTAACAGTGGACCGTACTGTACATAAATTCCGGCCCCCGAAGGCGCGCCGGTCGCATGCGTATTTGTATGCGGCGTTATTTTCCAATAATTCATGCTCTCGATGTGGTTATGTTGGCGATCGCCCGTTTCTGATGCGGCAGTCTGATGGTTTATCGAGGTCACTGGGCATTTCACGTTGCCGTGTTGCACTGTTGCCCGGATATGAACGCGCGACCGTCGTTGTTGCCTGTAGCAACTGAAGTGTTGCGCGGATATAGGCACGTGGATGAAGGTCTGATTCCCGGCATGGAGGAAGGAAACAATTAGGAGAGAGCATTGCTCACTGGAAAGAAAGAAAGAAAGAAAGAAAGAAAGAAAGAAAGAAAGAAAGAAAGAAAGAAAGAAAGAAAGAAAGAAAGAAAGAAAGAAAGAAAGAAAGAAAGAAAGAAAGAAAGAAAGAAGAGTTGTAGGTCAGGCACGCAGACGCCAAGCTTCGCTTCGCTGTTTTCCCGGTAGGGAAGGGTTTGTGAATTTTTTATTGATTGTCAAACGTGCTTTTGCATCACTGAAGCAGTTGCCCTAGTGTTTGGTCATGGTGGTGATAATGATGATGATGATAATTGTGATGATGATGATGATGGTAGTAATAATCTTAGCCCAATAAAATGGGACTATAAATGCAACGCAAGAATCAAAGCGGGGCGCGCCGACTTCTATAATGACGGGGCCAGGGCACGCCAGCTTCACCGTGAAGACCACTCGCCGCCATCACATCGTCAATCATCGGTGCGGTGCGCTCCAAAGGAAAAGGAATGAGCGATTCAGCGCGAAGCGAGGTGTTCCAAAAGGAAAAGAAGAGCGACACCCTGAAACACGCCCCTACATACTAACCCCTTCCTGCCCCAATAACCCTTGCAACCGCGCGCACCTCATATATCACGGCGTTTTCTCTTTCAACGTTTTTCGGCTTTACCAGATTTCCCCTAACAGTCCCCACTCACGCCTCTAATAACTGCGCGTTCCCTTTTGTGCTTCGGTGTTGCTCGTAGAATGCATTCGCGTATGCAGACGGGGAGCGATCATCGGCACGAGCTTAGATAGATTCCGATAATTAGCTATCCCTCTTTTATCGGCCACCCAATATCACGCTCTCTACCTATCATAAATCTCGGCTCATTGCCCAAGTCTTCCCGAGACAATTTGTTTTCTTTTTTCTTCTTTTTGTAGTATCGTAATGCGTGCTCCTTTCAACCTCGCAATATCCTCATAGCTTCTTCTCTCCCCCCCCCCCTCTCACCCCCTCGCCCCACAGGCAGAAACGCACAGACGCGTACGTTTCACCTTGGTGCTATAACAAGCACAACACACACGACGCATGCAAGTAAGCATACACACGCAATAACACACTCACGCGCCTTTCCTGACCCATCGATCCCGCTACTGCGCTTCCAGAAGCAGCAGCCTCATTTCCGAAGGCAGTTTTTCACCTCCGACCCACTATAATTCAAGTTTCATATTTATTTTCACTCGTTTGATTATATTGCCCCTCTCTCTCTCCCTTTCTCTCTCTATCACGTTAGTAAGGCTATATATAGCTTCTACTCGCCTATATTTCCCACGCACAGCGCTTCAACCCCCCCCCCCCCCCCCTCTAGCCCGTCTTTCTTTTTACTGCTTGTCGTTTTGTTGTCAAAATCGCGATACCAGGTAGGCAGAGCCCATTTCTTCGAAGAAAAGCCCGTAAAGTGCGCTGCGCCGTTTTTCGCATATATATTAGCTGATGCGTTCTATGCACTTTTTTTTTATACGGACGCCGTAGCTTTCGCGTTCTATCTAAGCCTCGTCGCGCGTCGAACTAATTAAATAAAAACGGTTACCGGAGGCGTTGCCTTCTTTTCCCTCGCATATCGGCAGCGGCGCTGGCGTGAATGATGGCCCGGTGGCCCAAATTCAATAAGCGGCGTTGGTGGCGTCCTGTACGTGCACCGCACCATCGGCCAACTGTACTGATACGAAAATTCGCATAACGAAAATTGATATCTTCGAACATTTCATGGAGGAGCGGCGCGCACTCTCTCATCTGCGTGGCGACCTATTTTTCATTCTAGCGTTGTATTTCTGCACCGAACGTCAATTGAGTGGCAAATTATCGATTCAGTTATTAATTCTTGAAATGATTAAAGGGGAGTAGTTGTTCTTAGGTCGCACTGACTACTCCTTGCCGCTCAGCTGAGAAACAAAACAAAACGAAAGAATTGTCTGCGTGACCCATGTGGTGCATATCCCGTGATCTCTCTATATCTCCGAGTGAGTGAGTGAGTGAGTGAGTGAGTGAGTGAGTGAGTGAGTGAGTGAGTGAGTGAGTGAGTGAGTGAGTGAGTGAGTGAGTGAGTGAGTGAGTGAGTGAGTGAGTGAGTGAGTGAGTGAGTGAGTGAGTGAGTGAGTGAGTGAGTGAGTGAGTGAGTGGAGTTAACATAAGTTAACGCTCCAGTAATAGGCGTTAGGCCCACTCTAACACACCATTCACTTCAGTCTCTACAATTTCCGCATACATGTAGAGAGGCACTTCGCCCGTTTGCACCGATATGTGAAACATAATAACAATAAGAAAAACCCGAAAGACAGGTAGCGAAAGTGCGAACGGCATGAGTTGTTCCTTCGGGTTATCTCTGTTTCGTGTTTCGTTTGCATCACTCACGCGAGCTTTTAAATTTCGCTCGCCACTTTATGCGGTGCGGAGAGGTAATGACGCGCCCGCTTCCTAGATAAGCCGTTGCCTCTCATTAACGTGTTCTCTGTTTTTCCTGTGCATATCTCAGAGAAGCTTTCTTACCCGCGGTAAGCAAATTCTGTTCTTTCTTTCCTTTCCTCGTCTCGGCCTTATCGTTTTCTCGCAAGGCGTGGTAAACAACGAGCTCGCGTTTAGTGCGTCATCAACGCTTAGCGATAAAAGATTGCGCAGAGCGCGCCTGCTAGCTTGCGGCATTTTCATAGGGCGGCCAACCCATTCCCTCTGCCGTTCTTTCATAAATATCCGCAAGTTCTTGAAGTAATAAGTAGAAGGAATCTGCTGCTAAGGAGCTTCGTCGGGCCGTCGCTTAATCACATAATGCACTTGCGTATACAAAGTCTACGTGGCGCGCGACGAGCCTCTTCGAACAAAAGTGCCGTTTTTTTTTTTGTTAGCGCTGCACACATACAAAGATTTCGCGTAGCAAACAACGAAGGCGTTCCACATAAGCGACAGAGTAATATCTCGAAAACAGTGTAAACTTTTCGAGTTGATTAACGAAGCATGTTAGGCGACCAAAGTGGGCGACAGAAAGTTACGCATTTGGGCTGGCTGGTTCCTGGTCATATATATATATGCCGGAAACAGCGGTGTAAGACAGAGCGAAACGAAAGAGCACAGACCACTGCTCGGTGGTCTGATTGTTTGTTTCGACCTGTCTCATAGCGTCATTTCCTGCATATAAAGTGGGATAGTTGGTTATTGGCTTCATGGAACATGCATGGCTTTATGGGCGCATATCTGGACGGGACACAGCAACGGAGAAAGCGGAGAAACACCGGGAGGGAAAGGGTAGCGGTTGACGGATCGATGCAATCAATGTCAAGTGACGATGCGCAGTACGACCTTTCATGCACAGGGGGCATGTCCGTGATCTGATCACGCTTGCTTGCTTATATTGAAGAACGTTCAGCATGTGTCAGGTTTCGTTATACATGTGTGTGGAGCGAGTCCTGCCGCATCTCGGAGCTCTGAGGCCTAGCTGCTGTATCGCATAAATTGAGCGCACTGTGCAAGTAAGAGAAAAAGCATCTGTAAACATAGAAAAGTGGAGAGAGAGAGAGAGAGAGGCAGAGGAGAAGGAGGAGGAGAGAGAGAGAAGAAGGAGGAGGAGGAAATACAGGGCACAAACCAGAGGAGAACTTCACTTGGCTGCCCCTGTACTTGGAAAGGGAAAGGTGGTACGAAAGAGAATGAGTCTATCAAGGCGCGACAGAGTCATTGTGGCTGCGGCAATGTCTGACAAATACCGAATACTCAAAACCCTTGGCGTTCGTTGAGAGGTATATCGTTGGAAGATCGACGAGAGAGAAAAACGAGATGGTATTGTGGGACAATATTGTTGAGATTACAAACCACGTAACCAAATCGACGAGCGCTGCGTGCCACATGAGAATGCGTCATTACTTGGTAACACAGAAACTTATCGAATGCGGAGTTGGAGGACACACGACAGAGACGTGTGTACGACCGTAATATCTGGAATTTTAAAAAAAAAAGCACAAAAGGCTGTAAAAGGCTGTAAAAGGAGCGAGAACGTTATAATGTAAAAAATAGGAAAGAAAGAAAGTAAATAAGCATAGAAAAAAGAAGGTCCCGAGTGACTGGCGCTGTGTCGAAGGACAGGGATGAAATCCCGGGAAAGCGCTTCTCTTCCTGCCATGTGCCTCCAAAGAAAAGGTTGGTCGGGGAATGGAATGGCGGGAAAAAAAGGGTAAATAAAAAGCGCGGCAAATGGCAGCGACTCTTCGCCGCATATCGGTCTCGTCGTCGAAACTCCCGTCCGCTGCCCGATTTGAAAACCAAATCACGTCACTTTCTGACAGGAAAGAAAGGTTGAACATCGCCCCTTACTGTATACGTTGCCCTCACTCGCTTTTTCTTTGTCCCTTCGTTTTCCATTGTTCATTTTCGCTTTCGCTTCTCTTGCCTTCAGCTTTGTTTTACGTTTCTTGTGCGTGCGCGTGTGTGTGTGCGTGTGTGCGTAGGTGCGTGCGTGTGCTTCAACTATCTCCAGCACTGTAGAATCACACACAAGGCGCCGAAGAAGCAAGCGAAGCTACCGTACCGATATAGCGACAAAGAAAGACGGCAGCTGCCGCTGCCGTCTTGTTCAAACACTGCTCCGGCAACGCAACCTTCTCCTATCGCTTGCACTCTCTTCGCTTCGAGCCTACACTCACGTGGCAGCCGACACTGCCGCCATCAAATTTCCGAACGAACGCTATTGTCCGGAGGCACAACACTTTCGGTTCCCAGTTTTCCCGAAAAAAAAAAAAAAAACCCTTGTTCGTTTTGTTCCTATGTTTCTTTGTTTCATTTGCTTCTGAAAAGCGTTCAACATTTTCGCTTGATTACCAAATACCCGTCCTGATCTGGGTTCTGGCTGCTCTTGAAGGGGTGCTGACTCAAAGTTTCGAAGCTGAATTTACTATGACATACAAATCTTCCGAATACGGAGACGGCTCTCAGCAAGTGTGAAGCTCACGAAAGGCTGATATTTTATTTTGACTTGAAAGTAAACTTTCGCATGGCGCGTGCACCTATCGACATTGACACCAGTGTGTTTATGAGCTGGGTTTTGGCGATAATGTAGGACAAGGACCTCTGATCTTGCATTCGAAGAACTGTATACTTAGCAACGTTACCCTTCACGCCCCCTCCCCCCCCCTCACCTCTACACACGCCTATGGTCGGCCCCCTTGTATTCACGATGAGCATACGGAAAACAAGTGCATGTCGGGAACGACCACGTGCGCAACAGTCAGAAATGAGTCGTGCGTCTTGTACTCACAGGAGTGCACTCACAGCGAACGCAATAGAGCACGCCGAAAGGTGGACCCAGGTCGGGACGCCATCGTTCCTCCAGCTCGTACGTCAGGTTTCCAAACTGGCAATCTGCGAATTGAGAAAGGGGTATCGCAGTCAGCGCGGATTAGAAAAAAAGAAAGAAACTGCAGTGCGGAAACCACGTCGAAGATGATTACTCTCCACCAACACATAAGGGCATAATACAATGGATATATTCAACTCATACCCATTCGTTGTTTTTTTTTTATTTAGACGTGAAAACATGGGAAGGTAGGCTGCGTTTAAGCCTGCATCCTGAAATCTGTATCGAATCTACAAACGAACAGGAAAAGAAATAAAAAGAAATGAGCATCATGTACACACACAATCGCCGGCGTATTAATAATATTATCTAGGGTTCAACGTCCAAAAACCACGATATGAAATCGCCGGCGTATTTATTCTTGATCACTGCTTCTGTAAACACTCAGTCGCTTGTGGAAAGGTGCACAAGTCATGGGAACAGGTAATGCAGTGCAGTAGAGTTTCACCGCAGCGCAATTCTCCTCCCGACCGCCTCTCTTCAGGCCCTTACGATCAGAATTACGACGATGAAAAGACGAGGTATTAGGAGGAGCATACCCCCCTCCCCCCTCTCCCTTGCGCGCACCCCTGTGGCGATGAATGACGTGGCTATCCCATGTATCGAGTGGCTAAACATTGACTACGAACACGTCTTGCCGGAAAGCGACCGCATCACGACACTTTGGACCCAAGATCTTCATAACGTCAAACAGAACACAGTATATACGGTGCCATGCTCAGGAGTATCAAGTGCACTCCGTGTCTTGGTCCCAGCATTCATCCCATCCGTATGCTGAAATACTAGTAGCTTGAGAATGCGGCCGCGGTGGATGCCAACGCGGTCATTACGTCTGAGCGCGAACAGGACGGCAAAGCTAAGCCTCGCGTCGAGAACGGCCAGGGTTATTGAACGCTCCGCCCTCAACGTCTCGCGTAGAATGACAACATTCATGGTGTGAGAAACCTCGAAGTTCGCAGTGGTCATCGAAGTACCTCCCCCCCCCCTCCCAAACGCGCGCGCGCGCACACACACACACACGCACACACACATGCCAAGCTGGAGGGGGATAGCTAGAGGCACGAGTGTTGTGGGGTTGGCGTGGCACACGCAATGTGACTCCGCTGCAGTCAACAAAACATTGCCTATCTCTGCTTACAACAAAACGGCTGTTCTTTTCTCACGGCTGAAACCTTAAGCGTGTTTGAGTTCCCCGAGCGCTGGCACCAATGCCGATGCCCTTACACTCGCGTTTGCCACGGATCGCTAATAATGAGCAGTAAGCGCTGATGTGCTTCGTTTATGGAACCTTTATGAGGGGATTGATCGCGACAAAAGCTGCCACTATGAGGCAATCACAAATCCGTGAAACCATCTTCGGAACGTGTCAGCTTAATAGTTTCTCTTAGACCATCTGTACAGACGTTTTCATTTAGGCTCTACGAAGATGATACTCGTACGTTGTGTTTGTTTGTTTGTTTGTTTGTTTGTTTGTTTGTTTGTTTGTTTGTTTGTTTGTTTGTTTGTTTGTTTGTTTGTTTGTTTGTTTGTTTGTTTGTTTGTTTGTTTGTTGGGTTAATGGTACATAAGCAACTGAGGCAACGAAGGAACGCAATTACTACGTTGTAGAACATTGGTTTCAGCTTCAGACGCTTGTTCGACATTTCGCACTCGTTATATGCCAGTCGCCGCGCACATCTTCGCGTTTGCTCTGCGCTTTCCTTTCCCAGCGTAGAAAAAAACAAAAAAGAAACGAAGAAATGACTTCCGCTGGCTCAGCTAGGTGATCGCCGAAAACCTTGGGCATCGCCCAGAATCCCGCCAGAAAGCCTGAGCGCGTACAGCACGCCGAAGTCGTATATCGCTAAACGGCAAAAAGAGAAGAAAATAAATAGAAAGCCGTTCACCGGCAGCAGCACACCGTGTGCATTGGCGTTCCTCGCGTTGCTAGCCTCTCTGGAAGCATTCCCTGTAACAAGACCTCCCCATCTGCGGCTGCAGATGCTGCTCTTCTGCGATCGCCTCGCTCTCTCTCTCTCTCTGCTATACGTCGGCGCCGTTGCGGCGTCAGTGAGCGTTCTTCACGGCTTCGCTTTCTTCGATTTCGGTAAGCGGAGAAGGACGTTCGACGTCCTTCGCCCCGCTCGCTCACTCAGGCACCTTGACCTCCGCAAACGCTCGCGAAGAGGGATCCAGTGCCGGCGCCCGGCTGCCTGGCGCGACGGGCGCTCGTGTTCGCTCCCGGCTCTCACGAGCTGTTTGGCAAACAGTAGTCACGCGGGATCGCTTTCCGTGTGACGAAACATCTCGCCGTCGCATTGACTTGGCAATGCGTTCGCATCACTGGCGTAGCCAGCGGGGAGGGATTCGAACCTCCCCTTCCCCCCAAAAAATTTCAACTTTGCTTGCGTAATATACACACACACACACACCCAAACACACGCACGAACATGCATAAAGGGTGGTACAACCCTCCCACCCTAAAGAAAATCAGAAAAAAATATACTGGCTATGTCACTGCTTTGCATAGACTATTTTGTGGACTAGTTTCAGTGCTACCATACTGGGCTCTAGCCATGTCGTTTGTACCTATAACAACTAAATGAACAGTGCTACTAAGGACGCAAACGCATGAAAACGGTTGAGTTGGTGTCTTTCCTCTTTCTCTCCTCCTATCTTCCTCTTCCCTCCTCCCGAAAGAGTAGGCAGGCGTTGTGCCTCTCTATTCTCTCTGTCCTTGTGTATCTACGTATGCAGATCAACTAAATCAATAATAGTGGACGTTTCATGACCTTAATAATCCCTTTCGCGATATACAAAATTAAATAAAAAAAATTCGTTTAACAACCCAATGTGGCGGCACTCATGTGTCGAATGTAAAATCTTCTGTAGGCACCTTGAGCTCAGCTTTCCACAGTTGACAGTAGCGCGCCAGAACACACAGCCTAGCGGACGGTGAAGGGAAAACTGGAGGTATACGCGACACACAGGCACTTCAGATTGCTTATTACAAGGTAAGAGCTTCCAATGCCAGAAGTTCTAAGTTCGCGCGCTCCGCATGACTTGGGCGCGTTTACGGTGTGAATAGGAAGCGCGAACACCGCTAAACGCGAGCTTGGCAAACGTAGGTGTGTAGCGATTACACGAGCGATGAAGCATGGCACGCTGGCACGCGGAAAGTGATCCCAATTTATTCGCATCCCTATCGGCCAGTGCCGGGCACGCCGTCTAGGTAAAAGTACCGTATAGCGCCATCTTGCTGGTGCAAGGCGCGTAAATAAGACTACTATGTATCCTTAACAGCTGATCCCAGGTTGAGATTGAAGCACGTTGCTAGTATGTGAGCAAAGAAACGTTTTAATGTGGCACAAAAGTAACACGTAGAACGCACGGCACTCATAAAAGTGACTCTGTGCGTTTGTCATGTATGTATGTATGTATGTCATGTATGTCTTTTGTATTCGCTTGTGTACTTAACGTACTCTCATAGCCAAATGTGGTCTTTAGTTGGCACGTTGTACCTTTGCACTAGAGATAATCATTCAGGTATGTTGTCGGTTAGTTGAACGCCTACTCTGTAAAAACGGTAACAAAATAAAACGAAAACGTTCTTTGCAACGTGTTCTCTGTAACTTGAACTGTACACGGTTCGCATACAATGATTCCGTGCGCTTTTTTTTTTTTTAATAAAAGAGGGGCACCTTTGACCGTGCAATCGCAGCAAGTCTGTGGGGATTTATATTACTGCTGCTGTGTCTATTACATTGTACGTAGATCCTCGATTGAAAGGTGAGAGTGAGGACGACATTTTCGATAAAACACGATACACCAAGACGCTTTTAAAGGGCCACTAACGTGAAACAATAAATCGGTTTAGATTGGTAAATCGTACTCTGAAAATACTAATGTCGTAATTTCACCATCATAGACGTATTAATGGAGGAGAAAATCAATGTCAAGGTTTCGCTCGTTAAATAATCCCAGGTGGTCGAGATTTCCGGAGCCCTCCGCTACGGCGTCCCTCGTAATCATATCGTTAAACCCCAACAATTATTATTATTGTTGATGTCATAGTTTCATTTTTAAATTTCGCGCCGAAATCTCCGCGCGTGACGTCACGGATTTCAAAGTGAATTTTTCGTATTTTGGCCTATTGGCTCAACAAAATTCATTTAAATTTGATATGTTAAATCTATGGTCCTAAGCACACAATTTACTTAATTTTGACTAATTAAAATCTACGTAGGCCCTCGAAGACGCCGTCAAAATGTATTACGTCACGGCGATTGGTGCGGGTATTTCAAGGTGGCCTGGCCACCCGCATTTTCTTTTTGCATGTTTTCTCGCTTACCAAGCGTCTTCTCGCGACAAGCGTGGGGATTTTAGAATTGTGAAAGAGTAATTTACTAATACGAGAGAAATCGTTTTTGTCTTTAGTGTCCCTTGCTAGCCATTCATTTGCTCCTAATTACCGACAACGATGTGATTCAATGCAGCGATGCACACACCGTACGCTAAGTATGCAGTAGCCCTCTCGGCTGCACGGTTAGCAGCAAGCTCGAGTTTTCCTGATTTCATGAGCGACCGCAGTTGAAGGATGTCGCCGCGATCGCGTTTTACGGCTGCGCAGCTTTACGGAAGCACAATTGAGCTGCCAAGTATAGCGTTTACAACTTGTACGCTCGTTCGGCAAGTGCGTCCGTGTCGGCGGTTTTTATTGCCGGAACAAACTGCGCGTGCGCTCATAAACGCCGCTCACGCAACGAGCTTCTTAACGCAAACGACCGCGTGTAGCAGAACGGTCAGTGGCTCCCGTTTTCCCGTTTGACTGCCGGTACTTTGATCGTAGTAGCAACCCGTTCAAGCAACCGCCGTGTAACTGCGCCTAATATTTACGAGAAAGGGCTTACCGCTGTTACTAAACACGACCACTGCTATTAACTCGTCTGCGTTGCACCGTATACGCGCTGCATCTTCAAAATGCTTCAGCATTTCTGAGTACGTAGTTGAACTGCGGAAGCTTGACTGGTCAGAGGAACATTTTTGAACACATGGCCGGTTTCCTCGTTAACACTTTGCACAAGCTTTCGCTTAATAGTGACCTCATGAATGATATTCTAGCCACGTTGGAATCTTGACCCATGTTGGATTAGGATTGGCGTCTTAATGATTTAAATAGTGATCAAAATGCCAACATTAACCTTTGATTCACAGGAAACGAAGAATTGCGTCTCTTAATATCTTGTTTCCTTTGTTGATTTTATTTCTATGCTCCTCAAGGAAAGCGCATATGGAGGGCTTTAGTCGATATCACCGAATCACGTCATGTACTCGGATTCCATAATGGCGCCCGGATTATAGATAGATAGATAGATAGATAGATAGATAGATAGATAGATAGATAGATAGATAGATGGATAGATGGATAGATGGATAGATGGATAGATGGATAGATAGATAGATAGATAGATAGATAGATAGATAGATAGATAGATAGATAGATAGATAGATAGATAGATGGATAGATGGATAGATGGATAGATGGATAGATAGATAGATAGATAGATAGATAGATAGATAGATAGACAGACAGACAGACAGACAGACAGACAGACAGACAGATAGATAGATAGATAGATAGATAGATAGATAGATAGATAGATAGATAGATAGATAGATAGATAGATAGATAGATAGATAGATAGATAGATAGATAGATAGATAGATAGATAGATAGATAGATAGATAGATAGATAGATAGATAGATAGATAGATAGATCCTTCACCACGAAATACATCTATTCGAACCTCGTCCTGCAGCCCGCCGATCGAGCAACAAGGAGGAACAGCCGCCACATGCATAATAAATCACGACGTCGAAACGACCCGCTGTCAGAGCGCGCGCGTGGCGGCTACGAAAACGGCGATAAAACGAGAATGGCCGCCGCCGAGAAAGAGCATGACGACCCACTGTGTTGTGGAGCTTCTCAGTTCGAAAGACGCCGTCACGCGAAGGTACTACGCGAAGGTTTCTATGCGGGCGATGTGGAAGAGAGAGAGAGAGAGGGAAAAGACGTACTATCCGGTATTATAGATGATTGTGCCCATTCAGACGCCCGCATAGCCTCAACTAGATCGCTGTTGAGGTGCCGCTTCCGCGGCGCACTTGTGGCAGTGGCGAAGTTTTTTTTTTTTTTTTTAATGCAAAACTTTTCTAAGAATCAAACGACGGTTTCTGAAGTTTTCTTGCGGTTAACATAAGGAAAGCCATTTGGAACACCGGTACTGGCGGAAAAAATCTCTAGTGGTGTAAAGGAGCTGGACATTCGAGCAATCACAAAAAAAAAATTATAATCATGACGAAACTTGCAGCGGGACATTAATTCTTTTCGAAAGAGGTGTATAGTTTATGCGAAGCCTACCCTGTTTACTCGTTCCATAAACTGGCTAACAGTTGGGCTTGCGTTGGCTTTTGTTGAAACTGCGGGCTCTTACGGCAACGCTTTAACACAATACATATATACTTTATTAAGCATTTGTCTTCGCACTCGATAAGTGTTCTCCTCAGAAATATTCGACTCATATCCTAGCGTTTCTTCCTTTTTTATTAAATCCTTAACACTTTAATGCAATGTTTGTTGCTGAAACAAGAACAACCTTTGAGCATAATGCGAACGCATGTCGAATAGGTAAAGTACAACCTGGGATAACTACCCGAGGAACGTTCTTTTCTTTTTCTGTCATACTCTAAGATAGGCTTCTCTGCGGCGCATTGCTGTCTATTCAGGCCGCAAGTTAGCAAGGGTATCCTGGGCATGTTGGTTATCCATAGTTAATACAGAAACAGCGCGAAGTGTCTGTAGCCTCTCTTGCCCTTGTCCTTCGTGGTGTTTCTGGATCAGAAAGTCAGAAGCTCATATGGTTGTTGCCATAATTGTCACGTCCAGTGAACATAGTCATAATCGTAACGATGTTTACGTGTGACCACGATTACCAGCAGTACAGTCCCGCTGAGCAGCGATAACTTTCCTTTTAACATGTCATGTACTTGCAGAAAAAAACACACTAAGACAACTACTTCCGCACGACGACGACTGTTTGCAGGAGCGTTCGCACACGTGCAACGCCGCATTATCCATTTCTTTCTTCTACTCATTCTTTCTCTGTCTTTTTTTTTTTTTGCTTTTCCAGATGAAAAGCCTGGCATAACGGTCTGACTACAATGCCCCTGCATATCAGTAAAAACAACAAGCAACAGTAAGATCAAGCGACATACAACTCGAAAGCCGAAGTAAAGATCGACTTCAGCGTGGTCTTCCACATATATATATAAGATGTAAACAACAACACAAAGAAAAACAGGATCGTTTCAAATCACCAAAACGCTTGGCTTTCATCAAAAGCCAGTTCATGCGGAACATAACTGCCAGGTTTAGTTTTTCTTCGAGGATTTCCTCTCTTTCTCTCTCGCTATTCCCTCACATCTCATTTACTATACGTCGCACTCACAATAATGTCTCGGCCCCGGGGAAGAATGGAACGGATATCGGGGCATTAATATACCGCATGCATTAATACATAAAACTCGGGCGGACGCCGAGATCCGCGAGCAGCGGCTGGTTTTTTAGGCAGGCCCTCCGTCAAAAGTGTACGACTACGCTCTTTTAAGGCGACTCGGATATGGCCATTTTCCTCGGGAATTGCTCGAATAGAAAAAAAAAGCGCGAACGGAATGAACAATGCGAAAGACCCATAAAGAGAAACAAAAGCCAATATGGCGGAAAAAATTATGACGTAGGATTCTACACACCCCAGGCCATGCTCGCATGCGCCCTGATCTGGCATGACCCCCCCCCCCCCCCCCTCGCTGCCCTCTGCCTTCTCCACGACCTCCAAAACGAGAATGAGGGTGTGTGCTTAGCCCCGCCCACATCTTGGCTTTCTTTTTTATCCCAGCTACCGAGCAGCTGGGGCCCTAAAAGTGGCTCCGATAACGAAAGTGGGAGGATCTAATAACGCTCGTAAAACGCTGGATATAAAATACGAGCGCCGGGAAAAGGAAAGAAATTGAGAGAGAATGAAAACTTCTAAACGGGGGACAACACTCCTAAGCTCTCTGCCCGCTGCGTGCGAAGGGATCCATGCCTCGCAGCTCATTCCGAGCTATTGCTGCGTTTACGACCACGCCGTTATGAGGAGGCGTTGTTTTTTTCGCATGCTCCTTTCATTCCGTTTCATTTCATTCTTTCTTTATTCGTTCTTGATTTTTTTTTTCGGCGTCATCGCAATAGCGGGGCGTTATGTGCCGATAGAGCGAATACGCGAGAGCGATAAAAGAAAAGAGAGCGAGAGAGAGATTGAAGAATGGGCGCGAGAAAACATCAGAGACAAAGGTCAGCGTTGGCGAGACGAGGAGAAAAGAGGGAGAGGGGGTGAGAGAGAGAGAAGGAGCCATAAAACGCACACACCCGACCTCCTCTTCTTTCTCTGTCTCTCTTTCCATGATTTTCTTTCTTTGTTTTTCCTCTCCATCCATTCTTGCGTCCCCCCTCCCCCCTTCTCAACCCCCCTCACGTCTTTATTTGTTCCTGCTGTCTTTGTCGGCAGTAGGCGGCCTGAAACTCGGCTAACGAGCTGAGCAAACAACGATGGCACGTGGTGTACACATTGGAAGGGTGGGCAAGCGGTGCTTGGAAACAACACGGAGTGACCCGACAACACGTCGGCAGCATGGGAAGAAGATTTGGGGAAACCACCTCCTTTCTCCCTATCTCATTCACCTCTTTTTCTTTATCTCATTCGATTGCCGTCGATGCAGTACCGGAAGCAAACTCTTGAGGACGAAAGTGGCGGCAAGGAAAATCGGAGACTCACGCAACAAGGGGCCAAAAGAGAACTGGCTGTCTGAGAAGCCTTATTAAGAGCGTTATGTGAACGGAGGCTCCGTATTCCAGAAAGGTGCGTCTGAACTAAATACGGATGCTGACGCCACTTTCATAATAAAAGTCGGGTACATTAATAAACGGTGGGGTGTGTGGGAGGGGATTAGAAAAAATGGTCGACGATTTAGAAGTACTATATACGCACTCTGTAGGGAGAGCGGTAAGCTCTCCCCACAAAAAGACATGACGCATAAAATTAAAACAATTGAAGAAAAGTAGACCGATCATAAGGAAGCAGACCGATTAGTTCTCCTGCCATGACGCACCATCGATTTACACCTTTACGTAGGACAACTGCTCGTCGGCTGCTATGCTGCGGTGGCTTTCTACGAATCCGCGGCGTCGTAGCGACGGTTTTTCACTTGTTACATATCTTTAGTCAGGTGACCGTGTTAATATTAATAGAACTGCGAAGATTGACTACTCTGGGCATTGCGTGAGGGCTTCTGGAAGGACTGCAGAAAACCATGCACATTATTGAGGACGCCTTTGTTTCGTAAGTTCTTTGGTTTCGTAAACTCTGTTTCATAATGTCCGTGTTTGCTGATTCGCCAGTACGTATGCGGTTCGCGATATTCGGGGAAAATAAATTTTTTTTGTGAATAAAAGATGAACAGCAAACAAACAAGACAAGCACAAAAAAAAACATTCACATGGTTCCTCATGCAGTTGCCTAAGATGACAACGAACGCGAAAGCCATCATCTTGTTATTCTCTTTCTTCTGAGTCGATTTCATTGATCCGCGTCCCCCAACTCCCGTCCCCCGTCCCCTTCCGAGAGCTTTCTGCACCAAACGTGGTTTCGCACTGCCTCGGAGATCGGAGGCATTCGAAGCTTCCTTCACCTCACGTGGTTTTGCATTGCCTCCGGGATCGGCCCACCTTTGACCAAGCAACGATGTGTGTGATGACGTCATCATGCGGCGTCACGTTATATGACGTTGTGATGATGTCATATACATAGCCGACCTGTGACGTCATGATGATGACAATGGGCGACGTCATCATGCTATGATTGTTTCCTGGATCACTCGCATTGACACTGACGCTGCGGACGGTCACTTTTCACGTTTGATGAGGCATGTAAGGCTTTCGTCGACATCGCAGTGACACTTTCTTATATAGCAGTGTTTCCCTCAGCGTCCAAACCGTGTCAACGGTCTATGTCTTCTTAGCAGGAACGCTTAGCATACGGCATAATCTTATCGCTGACCTTGCTTTGAGAATGCAGAAACCTCCCCAGAGGATGCGCCGACAATGCAAACCTCGAGATGCAGTGCAGCCGACTCTTATCTCTGCAGGAAACGCCTCGCGCATATCTGCCGACCGACGGTGCCAGTCAGGTGTCACATACACAATGCATCCTGCCTTCTCTCTAGTCGCGTCTTTCCAGACCTGCCGTATTAGTATACCCAAGACTGCGCGCGACCTCATAACGGCCTCTGCAGAGATAAGGGTCCACCGCGCGTCCACAACAACTGTCGCTGCGGTTTTTATCGCGGACGCTACAGCACGCTCACAACGAAGGTCTCTTTCTTGGCGTTGGATATAAGGAGAACGGTCACGAACGGCTGGCCCGTCTCTCGTTAAGTGCGTATTAGCATTTGTTTACCTTCCTCCTCGCCATCTGGACTGAAACACCGGGTGTCTAGCCCGTATGAGACAGGATGCGGCTTAAAAACCATCAGTGACGTCGCACGCATACACATTCGCGCTAGTGCAGTCAGCGCAGCGCAACGGACAGGACACACAGAAACAAAAATGTTATAATCATCCGACAGAGGAGTTCGAGCTCTGGGCCTGTTGTGCCGAATGACAACGAATCAACAAAAAATTTATCGTAATGACAACCGTGCAAGTAACCTGAAAAGCATTCGTGAAAAAGGAGCGGAAGAAGACACCAGACAAGAGAGAATGCAACGCTCGTCCTGTTTTGTCTCTCTCTATTAAAGACGATAGTCTTTCTTGGGGAACTTAAACGCGGAAATTTGTCTGTCTGTCTGTCTTTCTTTCTGTTCGTCTGTCACCCGTTTCAGGCAACTGGCAAAAGTTTAACCCCTTCCTGAACGCCCAGCCATCTTGAACTAGTACCGCCGTTCATATTTGTGAACATTGTCGATCAAAAGCAAATGTTACGCATATCTGAGGCGCACCATCAATACGTAAGTATTAGGTGGTGTGTTCCTTTACTAGAAAATACATAGATACGTAATTCTAAAGACCCTAGTGTTTCTTAGGCTGCGCTGAAAATGCTAGTGTTTCTTAGGCTGAGCTGCAAATGCGACGCTATGAGCCAGATGCGGCGATTCAACATAGAGGAGGAGGACTCATGTATATAGTCAACTAGAACACATATATTATACTCATGTAGTACGGCAGGAAGAAGACTATCGTCTTTCGACGACATTTGCAGCGAAGCACGCAGATACGCGGCCAATTTTTCTGCTGTGTCTACTAGCGCTGTTTTTTCACCACTGAATTCACAACTAGCTCGAGTTCGCACCCTTTTAATTATTATAGTACGCACTTCGCCTACTAGAATGAAAGAGAGATAGCTACTCTTTAATGAGAACGAGAGATTTCCTTTGTAGTACGTCTGCCGGGCTTGTGTATATGGTAACGATTCCTACGTAAGCCAAATGATGCGCACAAATCTCCCTCCCAGACAGAACCGCACACACAAAACAAGCCAAAACACAGAAATCTACGTAAAGAGATGAAAACTCCTTCTAGAAGGTCTGTCGCTGGAGCCAATGTTCCAACAAGCGGTCTTCTCTTCTTCGAGGCAGCAATATTTTAAAGAAGGCAAGGCCACTTCTCGAAACGATCGCTCCAGCGACACCTCTGCTGAAGGACTTTTCTTCTACCCGCCGCGGTGGTCTAGCGGTTATGGTGCTCGACTGCTGACCCGAAGGTCACAGGATCGAATACCGGCCGCGGCGGCCGCATTTTCGAATGTAGGCGAAATGCTAGAGGCCCGTGTACTTACATTTAGGCGCATGCTAAAAAACACCAGATGGTCAAAATTTTCTGGAGCCCTCCACTACGGCGTCCCTCATAAACCATACCGTGGTTTTGAGACGTAGGACCCCAACAATTGTGCATGACTTTTCGTCTCTTCAAACCTCCATATTCTCCTCAACATCTGCCATATATACATACATGTTTGTGACAGAGATTGTGCGCCATCTGATCTCCATGAATTTCTTGCACAGCGCCTTCGCATTCGGCAAGAAAAGACGGAGAAAGATAGATAGAGAGACTGCAGCAATCAAAAGGCGTTCACGGTGTGCTGTGTTTTGCATTCGCCGACACCGAGAGCACGAGGAGACCAGTGCCGTATGATAATCCTGGCACGGTCGACGTGGGAGGCAAAATCCGAGACGAGCGGCCCTCGTGCAGTGGAAGATCGCCAAGGAGATGAAGGCGAGAAGAGAAGACGACGACGGGAAGACGCGACCCGTCAGAGACGAGAGCAAGGGGGGAGAGAGCAAGGGCAGACAGACAGCATAACAACGTACGAAATGCCAAAGTTGTTGGGGACACAAAGTGGAAAAAAGTGCATCTTCGCTCGCCACTATGTTTAGTTGAGAACCGCGAGGGACGGAAAGAGCTTCGTCTGCCGCCATTGCAGGAGCTGAAATGAAAACGGGTTGAGGAAGAACGCAGGCAAGGAAAGAAGGTAAAAAAATAAGAAAATTGCAAACAGAAGTAACGAAGGAACGAGTAAACAATGAAGAAAGAACAGAGGAGACCGAAAGGAAGAAGAATGAAAGAAGAGGAAAGATCGAATGACTAAATGAAACAAGGGAAGAAGGACTACGAACGGCAGAACGTTGAGTTACTTGGTACGAACTCATGACGAAAGAAGTGTTGTGCAGACACGTACACAGAGGAGAGATCAGCACAACTGAAACTCCGCAGGTGGAGGACGTAGGTGGCGAGGTCAGGTAGGAGAACGTAGGGATGAAAAGGAAAGACTGACAAAATCTCAATCGTTTTCTTTCCTCTTTCATCCTCTTCTGATCTCGTGGAATCTCGTTCGTTCTTTCGGACGCACGAGAAGCGAGGACGACAAACGAAGTCATCACACATTCCGACAGCCGTTGCGCAGTAAGGCGCCTAAGCAAAAGACAAAGAAGAGAGCCTCGGAACGAGATGATCAGGAGCATCGCACCTCAGTGCCGTATGTTACGTATATAGCCGGGAGGGGGCGCGCGCTCCACATACTGTATACACCGGGACGGCCGCGGACCCGGCGTCACTCTACCGTCGCTTCCTCAATCACCCTCTTTCACTCTCTGTCATCCCTGCCTCACTATATTTCACTCTCGTCAACGCAGCGGTGTTCTCCCCACCTCTGCCTGCCACATCCAGAGGCACGCGCGAACTGCGAGCCTTCGTGCAGACATTTGCAACGTCAGGACGACTGTACCATGACGACGACAAGCGTGCAACGGCAACATCTGTCGCCGCCGCTTGCCGCGACGCTGAATTCAATTTCCGGCAGGAGGCACCGAGCGCGCGCTCTTCTTGCGACGTAAAGCTTGTCACGTGTTGTCTCTCGCAGTGCACATCCACGCTTTCTGTTTTAGAAAGGCGTAGAAACACGTTTTCGCTGCCGAGAAAAGCGTGCATAGTTTTGTTCTGTGTCTAGTTCTAAAGAATGGAACAGCATTGCCGGAAGGAATAACGGAGCGAGCGAAAGGAAGATGGATGCGCAAGTAACAGCAGCTCGCGTTGATGGAAAGTCCTTTGTCGAGACCTCGTTTCGGCGCTGTTTCTTGCCGCTCCCCTCGTTGTATTCGCATTCGCGACCATTCTGGAACAGTTTTGCCTCCTTTTGCCCATCGTGGCGACGGCTGGCGACGATAGGTTGAACGGTTCGGGAGCAAACATGTCAATGAATGGATCGCAGGCAAAGCAGCGGGCGAAAGGTAAGAAAACGATTCCAAAACGGACGCAAAACTAGGTGTTGCGTCCTTTTGTGCGTATACTGGGACGCCGTCCATATTGAAAATGAAGCACATACATTTATATGTCGGTGAGATTGCTGTGTAGTAGAAGGCAGGTTATAGTATAAAAAGAAAACCTAGATGAACAAAATAATGGGAATTTTATTCGAGATGCTCGTTTCTTTGTTAGACAACCGAGTGAATCCAACAGACAGCTACGCCAAGGCAAGCACAGGAGACGGTATTTATTGTTTTTAACTGTAGCTTAATAATTATGACATAAATTGAAATGAATTAAAGTGAAAGAAGAAGCACCTTTTCCGTCCGTGGGTTCCGAACACGCAACCTTCGAATTACGCGAAAGTGCACCCAGTCAAAGACATATTGAAATATACGATGCAAGAATGGCAGACTGGGCGTATTGGTTCAGCATATTTTGAAGTTTACAATTGCCGAGATTGTCAATGTAGTCAGAATTTTCGCGCCTGCTCTGTTGTCGCCAGAAGCCAAGATAAATGGGTGGGATTAATCATTGAAGCAAAGAGAATCATCTGAGCAGGCGACAAGTGTGCTAGCGTGGCTTCAATTTCATTATAATCAAACGAGTTGTCATACTTGAATGCGACTGCGCATTGATGAACTTCGACAGCGCGTGGTGTGTATAGACTGTGGTCCCTTCTGAATAAAGATTGTTGGAGGTGCCGGTCCGCGTGTGTGTATGACTCCCTTTGTCCGTTGTCGTCGTCGCGCCTTACACTTCAAGATGCGGTTTGATGGTGCAACCAGAGAGGGTGCCTCCCCCCCCCCTTCTTTTTTTTATTATCTGAAGGTGGCTGCAAGTGTGCCCAATGCCGTTAGTAAGAAGGTCCTGTCCCGTTAATTTTTTAAGGTGCAGGGTTATGACCATATAGGTTTTTGACGAAAATGGCGACCGAGAACCCTTGATCTTGCATTCCAAGAGCGGTTTACTTCCCACCTGCCCTCGGAAAGCCGTGGATCAAAGGCAGTCCGTTGCGAGAAGCACTTCATCGCTTCCACTGCGACTCTTTCATTCGCACTCGACCAATGGAGGGGGGTGGGGGGGGCTGCGCCACTTCGACTCTCCACCCCCCCCCCCTTATGGAGAATCCTGCGCCCCGCGTTCTTATCTCGTTGGCGGCGGAGAAATTTCAAGAGGGCAGTCCATCTCGACAAAGGAGCCGACTCGAGCCGCGATCGCGCGACGATGAGTCAGAGCACTTCGCACCTTTTTGTGTCTATTGGCCAAAGTGAATAAGAGTGGCTCAAAAAATGCTGTCGTGTGGCTATGTGCGACTGAACATCGATGTTATCTATTAGCGACGACGACATTTTATGGCACACTGTGAACCCAAAGCCAAGGATACTCTCTAGCCTTGAGCGCCACCCTCTTAATCTTCAAAAACTTGCTACTTTGGCGCGAAATTTTCGGCTAATTCTTTCGCTGCTTTCACATACTGTCGTCTAACATGTTACTGTAGGCATCTGACTAGTTGTCGAGTTGTTTCATACTTGGTTAAAAGCGCATAGCGGTGAGTCAAAGGCAAGAATAAGCACAAAGCTGCATCACACTCGACAAGTTTTGTTAGTCAGCGCTTGTTAGCAGCCATTGGCGTAGCGAGGGGGTTTGGCGGGTAGGTTCAGACGCGCCCGAAATCCTTCACTTTTGCATGTGTATATATGCACGCACGCATACAAACACACGCACGAACGTTCATAAAGGTCGGTTGAACCATCTCATCATTTAAAAGAGGCTCCAAGTCTGTCTTATACATTTCCTCAGTCGGACATGTTCCGTCATCACTTAATGTGTATTGTTATGACGATGCATGTTTTTAGCGATAATGGCAGGCACGGACCGCTCACGCTGCGTTTCAAGAAATCTCTTTACTTCCCACTTCTAGCCCCGTAAAGACGGAAACCAAAGGCAGGCCGTTGTGAGCAGCCCGTCATTACTTCATTTTAACATTCTCATCTATCGCGAAGCTCTTTTCTTTCGGACTTGATCAATGAGAGGAAAGTTGGCACTGTGGTGAAACTTTGCCCTTCCCTCCCCCTCTCCCCGCTAACGGAGTACCCTGCGTGCGCTTATGGCGACATCAACACATTACGCGCATGCATCCAACTTCCCGTGTGCGCGCAGCCAGGATCCCTTCGCTCAAGTCGAAGTTATGGACCAATATCGACCTGAGGGGTCTGGAGGGTAGCAAGCTAGTGGCCTTGGCGAAGAGGCCCTTCGAAGCATGGCGAGACGGCGCGCGTCCAGTGTTCCTCCGGCGAGTGCACGCGACGTAATCAATCCCGATCGCGGCGGCGACGCGTGTAAACGCTTCGCCCGCCCCGCGGCGTGCATTATTTGAACCGGTGCATCGTCGACGCCTCTTCCACGTCGCCGACGAGGAAGAGACGTCGAGCATGTACAGGGACACTAAGCACGTCGACTCAGAAGAAAAATAAGAAGACGGCTTTCGCCTTCGAGTCGTCCTAGGTGCACGCATAAGGGACCCTGTGAGTTTTCATTGACTTCCAAACCCAGATCTATCTATCTATCTATCTATCTATCTATCTATCTATCTATCTATCTATCTATCTATCTATCTATCTATCTATCTATCTATCTATCTATCTATCTATCTATCTATCTATCTATCTATCTATCTATCTATCTATCTATCTATCTATCTATCTATTCTATCTATTCTGTCTGTCTGTCTGTCTGTCTGTCTGTCTGTCTGTCTGTCCTGTCTGTCTGTCTGTCTGTCTGTCTGTCTGTCTGTCTGTCTGTCTGTCTGTCTGTCTGTCTGTCGAGAGAGAGAGAGAGAGAGCAAAGTTGAACAAGTGCTTGGCTCGTGACATTCACGTCTCGAAGAAGCGATATCGATCCCCACTTTATCGCTTGCGACATACTTTCGAAAACACGCAGACGGCCGTGAATGTGAAACCAGCTGTGGAACAACTTTCCAGCGTCAGGCCGTAGGTGGTAATTAGTGCCGCCGAGTAATCGAGCGCGAAGATTCCGGAGCTCTCACACCGATCGATACGGAATATTGAAGGCGCGCGCTTGGGCAACCCTTGCTTTACACAGTATGTTTTCTTCTATTGATTTTATTTTTTTTTCTTTGAAAGAACGTAGTTACCTTACACGAAGAGGCATTGTTCGTGAATCGAAGCGTGTAGTGGTAGTTGAGCTGTCGTTGCTCATGCGGGAAAACTTATAAACGGTATATTTGACCACGCCCTACGGTATTCCTACATGACAGCCTTATCTGCAGGTTCACGTATACTTTTCATGTTGATGTTAACGAACGATTTTTGAGAGCGATCACACATGCATGCATGCATGCAAAAAAAAAAAAGAAAAACGTATCCCAGTTCCACCCCGTGTGAAATTTGCAATAACAGCGGAGTTGCGGTGCTCCTGTGTTTCCCTTGTAATTTCCTGTGATTGTCTGTGACGTTTTGTGATTTTGTGCGGGTGAATGTGATTACGTTATCTGTAGAGTAGAGACGCATGGGAGGAGACGTGTGGCGGCCGCTGCCGCACCCACCACTGCTACAGTGGTTTTGTATAGGCCCTATTCACGCTCGTGCCGCCATTCCCCGTTTCACTGTACGGCTACCGGTTCGTCCGCGACCGAGGCAGTTACTTACTCCATCTATGGGTGTATCTGGGAACCGGAGCGTGACATGCGGACGCTCACCTGCGGTCCGGCCTAGCCCTAGAACAGCTCTGCTGTTAATAAAAAAAAAAAAGAAATGCTCGCACCGCACCCGGCCGGAGTAGCAGCTGCGAAGATGACTGTGTTCTTACGCAAGGAGGTTACTTCGGTTCGGCACAACTTCCAGGGGGCAATTCTTCAAGCTTTTACGAAGCATCCAAAATAAGGAAATCCGTCTCGATCCCACAAACATGCGCCTCTCTGAAAGGTATGCGTCCAAATATACATCAAGGGCTTGGTTATGTGCATCACGTAAGCGAGTCGTTAAGACACAATTGCTCCGAATTGCACCAAACATTGAGTGCTGATGTGCACTGCACGACACACGGCGGCAAACAGGAGTCAGAGGAGCTACACATCTACGAATAATGGGCGGTCTGTACAGAACACGCAATAAATTCGCGCGACAACTCAACAAACGTACTGAACTTGTGGGCGCCAACATCGCATTCATCTGTGTTCATGTTAAAAAGACAGGGTGTGCGAACAGGGACACAAGAGAGAACTGAAGACACTTATCTTGACTTCTCGCTTGTGTCAGTGTTTGCACACGCTCTCTTTAAAAAAAAAAAACAAGAAAACCTACCAACTAGCTCAGCTCTCTGTTATTCATCCGTATTGCGTCTTTCACAAGTGTCGCGATATTCGGCGGTGGCACTTCCCACCAGTCGCTGTGCCCCTTTGGCTTGTGACGTAGAGATCGCGCTAACGCTTTTATCGGCAGTTGCCCTTTGGGCGCGCTATGGGACGGAAGCGTGTTGTTCGCTCGGAGGAGAAAGAGCGGGAACTGAAGGTGCGCCAACGCGCACAGAAGCGCGAAAGGGCGCAAAAAAGACGTGAAGCGGCAGGCTTCGCTCGCTGCCATCTTTCGCAGTAATGGAAGGCCTCTGCATTGTTTTTTCTTTGTTGCATAAAGCTCTCGTACTCTATATATAACTGACATTGGTCAACGTGTGTGTGACGCTTGTGTATATCGCCGTTGCTGGTAACAAACGTCTCCTCTTCTTTTTGAATCTTCACCGCTAACTGATAAGCCAAGCCCAAAAAGTACACGCACGGTGCACGAAAAACGATTTTTTTGCTAATATTTTTTTTAAATGCGAAGCATTTCTTAGCGAACCTCAGGCACTTTGGGCGTTTCTATCTACGTATCTATCTATCTATCTATCTATCTAGCCGCCTACGTCTGGGTGCTCTCATGATGGCCTCCTTAACTTGATGTAGACCAAAATTTGCATGGGAGGGTAAGAGGATTTGAGGAATATGACTGCCGGGTCATGACATGAATAACGTTAAAATCTTGTCGCGTACGTCGTCAAACCCTTTCCACTAGACACGTGTGGCACATACCCGTTGACCACGGGCCGCGGTGTACGGGTATGCGCCACAGGTGATAGTGTATATCTACCCAGGAACGGCGAGAACAGACATTGGTAACTTAAATGCTAGAGGGTTCAGGAAAACCAACATCGGCAGCGTTGACTCAACGAATGGAAAGAATAAAAATGAGGATCCCAGCAGGAATCGAACCCAAGCATTCTGCGTGGCAATCAGGTATTCTACCACTGAGCCACGCCAGGTTTATAAACTGTTTTGGAAAAATAGCCTACGCAGGCGTAATATCGGTGCAACGTCAATTGTGGTTGTGGCGCTGGCTATCTAATTTTACAAGAAAGCAATAAACACTACATGGTACTCCTACGATGTGTACTCCTACGATACAGGCGTCATATGAGATTAACGTCTGTAGTTCCAGTGTTGGCTCCGCTTTTATAGCAGTCTAATAAACATTACGTTTGTATTCCTATGATTCAGCAAGCTATATTGAAGCACTGCTCGACCCCGGAGGAATACATTAACGAAAGTTACATATGATATCCACATCACCGCACCGTAAAGTGCACTTCGTCCATCAGAACGACGCAGTGTCCTCTTCATTTCTTACGAGGCTGGGCGATGGCCTCATGCTGACAGAGGATGGTGCCAGATTGATCGACAGCCGCTTTGTAGACTAGGCTACGTAGGCCACATACGCCCAGGTAGTCTACGAATACGACAAACACCATCCACTGATGTTGGTCTACGTAGCACTATCCAGGCCTACTACCCTCGACGGCCTATACATCACCAACGCGAAGGGTGGCTTCAGGTTCCGACATGTCGCCGGCTCTGTCGACAGACAATTTGTCGACGAAATGACCGAGGCATCCACGAATTCGAACAGCTCTACTATACAACATACTTCACTACACATGGACCCCTCGTCACCACGATCACGACAGGATCCTATATTGTCATGACCAGCTGCTGGTGCTCACTGATCACGGTGATGATGCTCTTGTTCAAGAACTATCAAGAACTTCTTGCACACATGCACACGGGTTCGTGAAACGTGCGTGCGTTCTCGGGACACGTATAAGCAGTACATATCAGCTTACCGCTTCTGGTGTTGGTAATACCCACGTTTCCATTGGCAGCGTTACCCAACCGTAAACAACTGGCTATATAACACATATGCGGCTCTTCAACATATATATGTGTGCATATAAAATTTATACAACTCTTTAGCGCCATTTTGTAACGTGTCGCTCAGTAAAAAAAGTTACGCCACAGTCACCTACCAACCGCATGCTTCGCATAACATCGACTCCCACGATACGTGGGATCTGCCGAATTTTTTTTTTTCACTTGCGCCTTTCTGTGGTGTATACATATCAACGAGCGGTGGGGCCGAACTAAGAGCTTTCGAAATCACCGAAAAGCAGCAGGCTTTACTGGAGCCAGTTGAGTTGTACAGAAATGGTTGGGTCCCTATGTATTGAAACGCACGACAGAAAATAAGAAGAAGAAGAGTGTGGAGGAGGAAGAAAATGAAGAGGCGAGTGTATGTCTAAGCTAGATACGCGCTTTTTCTTTACTTTTTTAGTTTTTATTTGTTCGTAAGCTCGTTGCCACAGAATAAGCTGCGTCCTCCCATGCATGAATCATGTTGAAACGCGGATTCCGGGAACTAAGTAAAACATGAAATAAAGAGAACAGCTCCAAGTAGGATGACTCAATAGGAGAACTCAATAAAGAGTTCGGGGCGCCCGTCAGAACCTTCCCTATTGGAGAGCATTATACAAAAGCTAGAACACGGGCAGGAAAATATTGAATTGTATGTATTTCGCTCGATCGTTATTCTCATGCCTCCACTGTGTTCACCCGCACACCCCCAGATTCCAGGATGCTTTTTTTTTTTCATATTCAGTGTCTCTTTTGCGTGTTCCAGTTATTTCGTTCCTCGTTTCAATCCCGAAAAATTCGCTTTCTCCAATACACTGTTCTCCCCTCAGTCGCGGGCCTACCTCATCTTTTATTTCGCTTTCCGATGACGTAACACCAGGAAACGCTCCGGAGCTGCCCCCCTCTCTGAGATACGGGAAGCGAAGAAGTAGGAAATAATAAAATAGGAATACCGAGTAAAACGCGCATGCAAATCGAGATTTGCAGTCGACAGCATCGAGATGAATGTCGGGTGGGGACGCGCTCCACCCAAACAAGAACGCAATTGGTATATCGAATAAAAGCAATCTTGAACTGCGCGACCGACGCACTCGAAAGGTATATAAGGAATGGGGCGGTGCTACTCGACATGAAAGGACTGCGGGGGTTGTTTGATAATACGCTCGCTTTTGAAAACGGCGTTCCCGAGATTGATTCGTTCGCCGCGGAATATTGAGCGTTCTATTTAGTGATGAAGCTAAGAAATCGAAAGGGGAGCGGGAAAAGATAAGCTAAATTTGTTGGGAGCCAGGCAATGCTTGGGGCGGATTCGGTATTGTCAGACCCGATATGAACACGTCAGATCTGAATCAATATCAGAGAGTCGCGGTCTGCTGGCGAATGCAGAGTCATGGCGAGTCGATTTGCTCGACAAAGCTTGCCACGCAAACACCAGTCGTGTCGAAGAACTGCGTGCGCATCATCTGACTCAAGAAAAGGAATAATTGTTGGGGTTTTACGTCCCAAAACCGCGATATGATTATGAGGGACGCCGTAGTGGAGGGCTTCGGAAATTTCGACCACCTAGGGTACTTTCACGGGCTCCTAAATCTAAGTAAACGGGCCTCGAGCATTTCGCCTCCATCGAAATGAGGCCGCCGCGGCCGGGATTCGATCCCGCGACCTCCGGGTCAGCAGTCGAGCACCGTAGCCACTACGCCACCGCGGCGGGTGACTCGACAAAAAATGCATCAAGGACTCGTTTGTCTGCTAGACACAACCTGTGTGGTGGCTGCCCGAGTTCAACCTGTGTCGTGGCTGTCCGAGCTGTACTACGCAGAAGTCGCGGTAAATGTCTCCCGACTTATCAAGGCATGCTCAAGCGTTGGACATCATATTGACGCCACTGTCAGCACAAGTTATTGGTCTATTAGAAAGGGTGACGCAAGAATGCGATACGTGCTGGAATTTGTACAACACTGCCAAGGGAGTCGAACGAGAGTAGGTGCAAGAGGAGCATGTAATTTGTTCGTCATTACCATGTTCCGAAATCGCGCGAATCCACTGCTGCACGTGCGTGCACAGACGCAGGCGCACATACATACATACATACATACATACATACATACATACATACATACATACATACATACATACATACATACATACATACATACATACATACATACCACTTGTGACGCCGCAGTTGACACGCCTTTAACAAGCCTTCGAGACTTGGCGAACTGAACACATCCGAGGTACAGAACAATCTCCAGATATGTCCCCACAAGCGAAGTGATGAAGAACACCATGTGATGATGATAATGTACAGATGATGAAGAAGTGCCCGATAAATGCCCACATACATACATACATACATACATACATACATACATACATACATACATACATACATACATACATACATACATACATACATACATACATACATACATACATACATACATACATGACACATACATACATACGGAATACCCGCCGTAGTAGGGTGTCGCGTTACTAAGGTCCAGGGGGCCATGGCGGTCGCATTTAGATTTAGGTGCGCGCTAAAAAACCCCGGGTGGTCAAAATTAGTTAGGAGTCCCCCAATACGGCCTGCTTCATAATCACATCCTGGTTTCGGCACATAAAACCCCCCAGCAATACGAACGGAAGCATGCAAAATGACAATGTGCGCTTGCCGCCAGTTGGCGGCTGACGCTGCGATGCCGACAAAAATGAGTGAAAATAGGCAACAACAGGAAGAACTTGAGAGAGAGAGAGAGAGAGAAAGACAGAACGGGAGGAAAGAAGGGAGGGAGGGGTGAATGAGGGGGAGAGAGAGAGAGAAGGGGAGGGAGGGGCGAAGCTACAGATGCACATCGCCGAGCACTGTCACAGGCGAATGGTCGCTCGACTTCCTCTTCCTTTCAGGGTGCCAGCTCCAGCAGTGCGAAGAAACCGAGAGAAAAGAAAACAGGAAAGAAGCGACACGATGGCTGCCGCGATGCTAAGAATTGTGATTCGAGACCCATTCTTCGGGTGCGTTCATGCAAGCTGGCTCGGGGATTCGGCCCGAGCCTTCCCTTTTTCGCTATTCCCGTCCCGTCGACCCCGGTCTTCGGCAGCGATGCCTTCGCGTTACTTTATTAAAGTGCCGCGCCAACTCGGGTAGGTTCTTCGTTGTCGCGCCCTCTACATTTTCTTACTTATTATGGTTCTTTCTTTTTTTTCAAACATCCATTCTATATATGCTTGGTTCCATGCACGTTTAGCGCCAGCACGAAAGCTTATTCGATCCTCTCGCACGCATTCGCGCCGGTCTGCATAACGTTCTCCAAGCACGTTTCTTCTTTCAGTCCTTTTCTTTTCTGTCCTTGGAGATTCCCACGAATGATGATCATAGAAATGAAAGAGAGAGAGAGAGAACCGCATGCGCAGAGGGTGCCACATGGTATACACGTAGTCAGACCAAAGCAAAGTTTTATATAAAAAAATCACAGCATATCCACGGAGTGAATGATGATGAGTGGGCGAAGCTGCGGAGGTTCATCGGTAAACCGTGAATCTTCCGTGAATTCTGCCCAGTACATCATCACCGACGTGAGATCGGGCGCGTTTATACTAAAGGTTCGATGAGTTATGACGACTTGCAGCTCACTTTAATTTTACATGTACGCTGTGAATTTTCATTGTTTAGAAAACCATTGCTTTAGAAAACACCTTGCGTCTTTCGTTAAGCAGCTGGCGTCTTTTTCGTTTTGCTTTAGAAACATCTGGCGTTCTTTCGTTTTGTTTTTACAAAACATCTGGCGTCTTTCGTTGGTTTATTTCATCAATCAACGGCGTTTTGAACAAAATTTTTATTGTTTAATCACGCGCAGGAGAAATCTCACCAGGCACTACCTTGGAGGTAAACAATGGCTGCTAATGGGAATGAGAGACAGAAGAAGTCGGCTTTTAGCTAACGCTTACACTTCTACAGAGACAGAAGAATTCGGCTTTTAGTTAACGCGCACGCTGCGAATTTTTTATTGTTCAACAACGTACAGGAGAAATCTCCCACCGGCACCACCTTGGAGGTCAAAGGGTAAGACTTGTTACTCACTACTACGAGCACGACGAGGGACGAACGGGTGCCGCCTTAAGGAGCTTCGCCCCTAAAAAAGAGATTTGGGGAGGGGCGAATCATGTAGGGAAGGGTGTTTCAGCTGCACTAACGTGAAACCTGTGGAGGGGCGAAGCATGCAGTGCGCGCCGATGTTTCCAACAGCAAAATCACTTCTAATGGGCAATGAGAGACAGAAGAAAGATTAGACACAGAGACCCGCAGTCCGCTTTTAGTTAACGTGCACGCTGCGAATCTTTATTGTTCAACTACGCACAAGAAAAATCTCCCACCGGCACTGCATTGCAGGTCAAGATCCAATGCCTACATATACGGGGTGGCTGTGAACGGTTGTGCAGCGCGAGCAGTCGGTTTTCAATCAAGAAACTCGCTAGCAGACGCTGCCTGCGTCGGCGTTGTCTCTCGCGGGCGAGGGCGCGTTCTCGTTCCTTGCGAGCTGGTAGTTCAGCGTTCATCGCAGAAAGAGCGTTTCCCTAGTCAACGCGCGCCATTCGCTCTCTCTCGCCACACGGCGAGCGCTAAGGCTTTGGCGCCCTCTCTTGCTTTCAAGCAAATGGACCGTCCCGACAGCAGACGACGATGCACGCCGACACGCCGAGACCCTAAGGTGCTTCGCTCCTAAAAGGGTGGGGGAAATGCGAGGTCGGGTTTGGGGAAGGAAGCTGATCAGGTAAGGGGAAGGGGGGCACGTAGTGGCTAACGGCGCTACAGACACAGGCTTTGAAAGGCAAAGAAAACAGACGAAACACGGTGCTAATTCGAAAGAAACGAAACGACTACATCCATGCACCACCGAATTGCAATGTGTGTGGGCCGATTTCACGAGGTTTGCGAGATAGTCGTTGGGATGGCTCTGCTGTGGTATCGATGACAGTGATTACGTTCACTACGAGAGAGGACTATCCGAACTTATCGACACAGTAACGTCCAAAGTGGAAGAGAGAATCTTGTCTGAATCCCGTGTTTCTTTCTCGGGTAGGTCATTTATGTTGGACAACGTGAACAGCAATACTGACAATGGGACCATGAAAGATGGTCTTGTCTCGCCCTCTAGGCTGTCCGCCCTATTTTTCGCCTGAAAGCAGACCGAAGAGTTCATGAATGTCGAGGAAACTGGAACCACTGTTCTCATTCGCGGTGGCTTAATGGCTATGGCTTTCCGCTGACGAATACGAGGTTGCGGATTTGACTACTGGCTGTGGTCGTAATAAAAGACACGGTGATTCTGTGTAGATTACCGTCTCTACGCGCGTGAAAGTCAAAGACAACCCAGAGCCAATCAAGCCAACTGCACGTGTTGTTCCTGTGTACCGTTCGTCGACCATTACGGCGCCCATAATAAACCCAGTATTTTGCATTGGAACGTCGGACTTCAAAATCGATCAGAGCATTTTATTAGCACAACGCAAGAGACTGAGATGGTGGCCAGGAAACAGATTAAACAAAGCTCTGAGTAGAATACAGAATTCCAAGGTGAAGTGACCGCACATGGCCGAGACGTTGTAATAAAACGACGCTGCTTTAACTTCGAAGTTTCTGCTTAACGCGGTATTGCAGCTTAGCACACGCTTAACGCGAAGTAGCTGCTTTGCGCTGCTTAACGCGCAGAGTTGGTTTCTCGACTGTCCTTAAAGTAACGCGAAAACGTACAACTGTAGGAGACGCTGACACGTTGCGACTGTCGCAACAACGAACTCGCTCGGAAGTTAATGCAACGAACGGAAACATTCGCGAAGGATTGCCGAATGTGCGTCTTCTCCGCAAGGCAAGTTTCCATACCGTTCGTGTATACGCAGTGAAGCAACTAATGAGCTACTCGAAATGACATCTCAGACATGCTGCAATGTATTCGCTCGACAGATATGTCACGCATAAAAGAGAGAACAGGATCAAACAGAAACGAATCACGGGAAACGTGAAATGCAGGAGAAACTACGAACCGCAGGGAACAGCGTAATAATCTCATTCCACCGCTCCAAAGGCATACGACTGCAACAAGTCCTTATTTGTCGTATTAGTGTTTTTTTTTTCATGCTTATTGCCCCAGCTTGACTTATAGCAAAGAAAAAGCGTTGCTGCGCCCACCGCATTCCGCGCCTTTCGACTGCGTTACTGCTGTGCTCAGCGGTTTTCCCTTTCGCATCACCTTAACTGGCCTTTCGGGTGTTTTTTTTTTTGCCGGTTCTTTCTCCTTCTTCGCTTCTTTATATACTCTGACGCTCGTTACACATTGGCCGGGGGAGTCGTTCGCCAGTCTCTTCCGGGTACTTCCGCCGGAAGAGGATTCGTTTGGCGCGCCACACTACCGCCATAGCCGCCGGCAGCGGCGGTCTGCCCACGTCAGCAGGAGCCAAGTTTTATTGCCTGGGATGCCACTTGCCCTCTCAGCAGAAGCGCGGGGAATTAGCTGGCGTCGGTGCATGCTGCCGGCGGCTTACCGAAGGAGTATATAAGCATCGTAGGAGTAAGCAAACACGATTTCTAACACCGGGAATTTGAGCCGTTCGCAGTGACAGCTACTACGACGATAGCTGGAGGAGTCTCGTGGAACCCGCATACTGATATAATTCAGTCCTTTTACATTGCTACCTTCAGGGGTGGCACCAAGATTTTTTTATAGGGGGGGGGGGGGTGCCGGGTGACAGGTGAGATCCTTCGGCGGAAGAGCGCATCGCGGTGTCCTTGCCTGCCATATTACCTCGAATTATGCAAGCACTGCTTATCTTCTCGCCAGCCGTATTCACTAGAATTATGCAAGCACTGGTTATCTTTATGTAATTTTGGCTAAACGGTCAAGCCAAGGTTTGTGATGGCTGCGTGTTGGCTAGCGTCGCCTACTGTCAGCTATCCCAGTGTTATAACAACAACACTGTCATCAGTCTGTCTCGATCTAGCGATGCTCTCGCGTAGATATAGACAACAGCCGGAGGTAGTACTGCTTACTTTCCTTTTCTTTTTTGCCCTCTCTCTGCGCGTCACCTTCTCTCCCAAATCACGTCCACGAAAGATTTGTACAAAGTACTCGAAATAGATCTTGGAGCGACGCCATAACGGAGAGTAAATATCTACGGGCGCGCTCTTGAACTCCTATGCTTGCTGACAGAGCGTCACGGCTTGGCCTGAACGACATTAAAACGGCCATGACAGAGCTACGCACCTGCTGCATCCTTCGCGAGATGCGTGCGCTGTTCTTGGGAAGAAAGTGCAATATGTGGTACTTTTAAGAAGGGGATTAAAGCTCGCAGGTTTTCATATTCAAATACGACGCGGAACGCGAGAATGCTACGAGTCCTTGGGCAACGTGCTCGAAACGTTTTCACAATCGGCATTGAGGCCTGAAACTTCTCGCCTATAGCCGGCGGAGGAAACCGCTTTTCGTTAGGAATTACGCAACAGAAATGACTTAATCGCGAATCAAAAGCACCTCACTGGCCGGGGAAAGCTTTAGGAGGCGAGAAAGGCAGTCGAACAACACACACAAAAAAAATAGGAACGAGCCATCAGAATCTTTTATTTTAGCGAATACGTGCCAACTCGTAGAAAAATGCGCGAACTGTCCGTAATCGCGACGGTTGTTGAACAATCGCAGCGTTAGATGTGCCTCCAGTATTCTCAGAACGTGATTGACTATTCGTCATTGGCGGCTGCATACGTGAAGTAAGCGTTTACAAAGGAGCTAAGGCAGAGAGGCTAGCCATTGCATATATATGGAGAGAGAGAGAGAAAGAAAGAAAGAAGCGAGGGAAGGCAGGGAGGTTAACCAGACGCACGTGAGGTTTGCTACCCTACACTTGAGCGAGGGATAAAGGGGCGATCATATACATGGAAGGAGCAAGAAACTAAAAAGGAAAGCATTACGTCAGAAAGGCAGCGTTTGTGAAACAGAACCCTTCACTTTAATAGGCACTCTATTAGTGTTCGTTAAAGTTGGCTTGTCCACACTAACATGTACAGTAAGGAGAAGCCCACTTGAATCTCAGCACTCGTTTTTCAAAGGACTCGTTTTTGCTCACTCCTAGATTCACGAATGAAGTAAGAAAAAGATAAGAGTATCGATCGGCTCAACACGTCATCGCCACGTCACAGCACGCGTACAGTGCAAGCAAAGCGGTGCTGGAGGAGAACTCTCGGCCAATACGCTGTCTCTCAGAGGTCACGTGTTCGGTTGATACTGCGTGAAAAACAATCAGTACAATGGAGAGTGCAAGGAAAGCTCGCTTGCCAAGGCTGGCTGCGTGACGTAATGTTCACTCTTTTTCTTTTCGTGCCTTAACCTCACTAAACGCGACAGCACAATGGCGGAAGCACCGACGTCGAGGCAGGTAAACAACACGCACATCTCCACGTGCCGTTAAACCTCGCCTCTGCTGGTCATTGACCTTGACGTAAAACCTGGGAACACGAGGCAATAAGAGAGGGAGGGAGACTCCCCCCCCCCCCCCTGTCGACAGGAACCACTTCTGCTTCTGATGTCCCTTTGCAGACGACAAAGGCAGCGGCGCCAACTTTCGGGCACCCAAAATAAAATCCGCGGTACCCTGTTCACTCTTTCTAAATGTGTGCAGCGTCGTGTAAGCTGGGCCGTATAAGTGTATACCAATAAAAAATAAAAACACATTGACAGAGCGCGCATTTCGGCAGACGCCTCTGCACATCTCGTTCCTTCGCTTATCGTGAGAGTCTTCTCAGGAACTACTGCACCGAACTCTGGCAGTCCCTGAACTAACTTAGGAACGATAGGTATTACATCGATTTGTCTCATTTTAGCAAGCACGTTGCCTCAAATCTACTTGCACGTTGCTTTATTCGCCTTATATATCAAAATTTTCAAGCACTCACGTTGTCTTCAAAACACGAGTCAATTGCTGCTTGCACAGATGAGCGATCATAGCGAATCGTTGCACTTATCATTATAATATGTTTTGTGAAACATGATCAGTTTGCAGAGTCACAAAGCCGGTTAAAGATAGATTAATGAACTTTTGGGCCAAGCCACGTACAAGCAATGGTTATCGCGCAAGCTTACCCCACCAAAAGTGCAGTCAATGTTGAAACTAGTGTCTGAATTCTTTCGCGGAACTCATTGTGGCTTCGTCCGCCGCGGTAGTACAGTGGTTACGGTGTGAGGCTACTGACCCGAAAGTCGCGGGTTCGATTCCGACCGGGGCGGCGCATTTTCGATGGAGCCGAAATGAGCACCCTATGACGTCACAATACAAGATGGAGTGCTTACCATCCTGTATTCCTCTTCTTTTTTAACATTTCGAGACACTAGCATTTTTGAAATGTAGTAGATCTTGGCATCAGTGAATCAGTGCTCATAGCTCGTTAGCTCAAACTCGTCTCGCGAAAGAGAAATCCAACGCTTCCGTCTCTTTAATATACGCAAGACCCTCGATTGACTTTGTACATTGACGACCACCTGTTTGTACAGTCCCCCCACCCCCGACACACACATACACACAAGCAAACGAATGAACAAGTTCGATACACCTGGTTTTTTGGAGTAAATAACTGTAGCTGAGTTTATCCGAATGTACAGTGCTGGCGAACCTCGCTCACTGACACAGACTGATGGCTACTCTAAAACCTTACCCGGAAAAGAACACAAGTTCTAGCGTACGCCTGCAACCGTCACCGGAAACCGCATTATACTGCTTCCCGCTGTTCTCTGCCACCCTCGCATTCTACCAACCGTGTACCCTTTTTATATTCAGTCCCTCGCTTTTGATTAGATTATTCCATTTCCGCGCTACCGCCAGTCCCGTCCACGCACTACGTCTTTCTCGGCTTCTCGTTGCAAATAAGTTGCCACGGCTTGCTGCAGCGTAATTCTTGTACATGAGGTTCTCTTCAATGTAGTAGTAACCTTCCTAAGCGATCGTGGTGTCCTATCTAACTCTTTGTTTTCTGTTGTATTGCGCTACCTTTATTTGCTCCCAACTTCCAGAATCAATCGTGGTCGACAGTCCGGCGCTACGCCTCTCGTATCTTCCCAATACGCCGGCCCGAAACGGCTGCAGCCTTACCTCACGGAACCATCCGCTGCAGCGTCCCCGACTTTGACCGTTTGTTTCTCCCAGTGCGGTCACTACGGGCTTTTATCTTTCCGCGCAACTCTACCAATACATGCGACCTAAAAGCATACACAACCCTCGCTTGAAGAATCGCAACGCAGGTGCATGTTATGCAAAGGTCGTTCTATCAAATTTTGCATTCTGTCAACTACTGCCGCGTCACCAAAAAGGTCACATGTTCCCTTATGCATGCCTAAGACGACTTGATGGCGAAATCTAATTCTTTTTCTTCTTTTTCTTCTCACTCGATTGTATTGACCTACCCTCCCCCTCACCCGAGAGCCTCCTGCGCCGAACGGCGTTTTGCATTGCCTCCGGTACTGGAGGCATCAGAAGCTTTGTGCACCTCACGTGGTTTTGTAGTGCCTCTGGGATCGCCCCACCACCGACCAAGCGACAATATCAGGTGATGACGTCAGCATGTGACGTCATAATGACATCACCATGACGTCACAAATTTCGTTGAACTGCCACTTCATGGTGACGTCATATGTTGACGTCATCGCGTCATGATGTCTTGCATCACTCGTGCTGACGGCGACGGTCACTTCTCGCGTTCAATGAGGCATTTAAAGCTTCCTCCTTAAAATCTGCCACGTCAGCATTCCGGGCCAATCAGGAGACACGCAGCTAACTTCCCTGACAGCTAATCATGGACGAGAGAGAAGCAGTATGAAATACGATAACACTGCGCAGTTATCATAGTTTTCCTGCTGATTAGGCCCACCCGGAACCGACGGGCAGTTCGTGGGATCGATCGCGTTGGGAAAGAGATAGCGGTTCGGGAAAGAAGAAATGAAAAGGTCGCTGTTTTCTGCCTCCGATCGCGTTGCACGGTTTTAGTGAGAACCGCGGAGCGAAAGCGCTCTCTCTCTGTCTCCAACTCTCGCTCCAACTCTCGCTCTGTTATCACGAACGTGAAAACAACCTCTCTTCGCCTCCGCTGCCAACGTTCTTATTCCCTCGACCCCGCGTCTTTCGCGGCTGCCTGCGTCTCTTGTTTTGACTCTCTCCCCTTTCTTCGCTTTGTCTCTGACATCCCCGGCACTGCGCAAGCGAGCACGCAAAAGCTCCCAGCCCTGAGTCGTAAACGTGCGCGCCGCGACCCCGAGCAGCGGTGTTGACAAGCGCAAGTACAAACACACCAAAACAACGACAGAGGCGAGAAGAACGCCTCGGCAGCCACAAACACACGCTCCACGCGGGTAAAGGAATGCTTGAGGCGAGAACCACGTTTCGGGCTGAGATTCTGAAAGCTGAGGAATACCCAGAAGCGGGGAAGGAGCTGGGACGAGGTTTTGTTCAGCGCGATGGATCTAGAGGCGACATCTTTCAATAAGTCTTAGAATGCCGACCTAAACAGTTGTTGCACCGGAAGTCAATCAAGGCTTTAATGAAAGTTTTACGAGGCCGTGACTTGTTAGAGAAGCTAATTTCAATGCAGCATTTTAATGTAACGATGTCATAAAAATATAATTACACAGAGAACACTGAGAACCGCGAAAACGTAGTAATGTCTGGAATTTCGCGTGCCAAAACCACGATATGGTTATGAGGTACGCCGTAGTGGAGGGCTCCGGATCATTCTGACAACCTGGGGTTCTTTAACGTGCGTGGACATCGCACAGTTAATGGGCCTCTATAGTATTTCGTCTCCATCGACATGCGACCGCCGCGACCGGTACCAAGCTCCCGTCCTTCGTGTCGGCAGCCGACCACCGTAACTGTCCTGGGAGACCGCTCCGGCTTAACGCGAGAAGAATCACGGAACAAAGGCCCGGAAAAAGGAAGACAGCAAAAAGCGATGACGTCAGCCTCCAGAAGCGAAGAAAGAGGGCAAGGAAGTTACATTTGCGACACCATTGTCGCAGTCAGTACCGAAAGGCTTTGTGACGCGCTTCCAGCCTTGAGTTGTCTTGTTTGTGTCTAGTCCCCAGTTGTCGCGTGACAGGTCTACGTCGTAGACACATCGTGTCGTCCGCTTCGATGTGGTTGGACAAAATTGGGGGAGGGAAGAAGCAGGCGAATATGAGAGTGAAAGACTGCGAGAGAAAGCCCGCCTTGTAAGCAGTGCTAGATGCACAAAGATGGCGCCTTAGAAGGAATCAAAAACGACAGACGAAATGAAGCAGACGATGCAGACAAGGGCACTGCACTAACGAAGCTCGTCTGCTCGACTGCGCAGACGAATGGCAGACGTGTCGTCTGCGGGCGTGAAATGTCCTCTCTCTCTTCTTCTACACCCTTCACAGGGGTGTCACGCGATTGCCGATTAACAAGTGCTTCCCTTTTCCTGGGCGTCGCGCGTCTAGTAGCGTGACGTTTTGTGAGACCTAAAGACGCGTTGTGCTGAGTGTTGCATAACTCCATAGAGCGCCAGGTGCACGACTTCCTCATAGTCTATTCGCGCCTGGTTTTTCAAGCTTTGCAAAGCACAAGCATCTTGCGAAGCAGACGATGACAAGGACACTGCAATAACGAAGCACGTCTGCTCGACTGCGCAGATGAATGGCAGACGTGTCGTCTGCGGGTGTCACTTGCCACCCCTCTCTCTCAGCTCTCTACTCCTGTGCCCTCCACGTTGTTGTCACGCGATTGTCAGTCAACAAGCACTTCCCTCTCCTTTAACTTCGTGCGTGCGCGTTATAAGGCATCATGGCACTTTGAGAGATCTATCGAGACGCGTTATGCACCGTGTTTTGCTTGACAACTCTATTAGAGCGCCAGCTGTACATGATGACCCTGCCATGTAAGAGACTTTACGAACTCGAACATGCAAGAGAGACGAGCATCCGAAATAGTCATTGAAACGCGCGCCCACCGGAAAGCGCACGTGCCAGACGGGCCCATCAGGCATGCGCGTTTAAGTCTGTGCATTAGTTGATTAGCGCGCCCAGCTTTTAGCAAGAGCGGGCGGGCGGGCGGGCGTCAAGTAGTTCAGGGCGCGCGCGGAGTACATATCGTAACCACGTGCAGAAGAAACAGCGCATAATCCTGAATACCACATACTTGAGGTGGTGGCGCCACACCCACACGCGCACGCATGCACGCACGCACACACACACACACACACACACACGCATATATATATATATATATATATATATATATATATAATGAAAACTCACAGATGATGAAGCCAACGAAGGTATAGGGGAGGTTAATTGTGCTGTTTTAACTGTATCGCAGTAATTATGATATAAATGCGACGAAAGTAAAATGAACGAAAAGACAACTTGCCGCAGGCAGGGACCGAACCTGCAACCTTCGGACAAAGCGTCCGCCGCTTCACCAATTGAGCTACGGCGCCGTTCGTCCTCTTGTCCACTTTATCAAGCAATTATGTGCATGCAAACCTGGAAGTGTTAGAACGTGCCGCTCGTAGCCATGGCGCTGAGTGTGTGAGTGTGGCACACTCATATATATATATATATATATATATATATATATATATATATAACCGGGTCAATCCATGAGTGGATGAGGCTCGCTGCAAGGGACGAAATTGAGAAGGAGAGAATAATGTAGCCTGGGAGAGAGTGAGAAAGAGAGATGCCGGAAGGAGCAGGGATCCGTGATAGCGCCATCTGTCGCCGGCACCTGTGCCAAATGGCATGCTTATCGGGATTCGCTTGCTCCCTTAATGCGCCTGCCGGACGAGCACCCTTCGACCAACGGAACCGTGAGCCGCTGCCAAATGGTCGCCTGAAGTGCAAGCTCGCCCTTGTACACCTACACAGGAAGCATTATTTGCTCTCTTTAGCAGGATAAGAAAATATATATATATAAATATAAGAGAGAGGCTATGGCAGTGCTGTGGTTAAGCGACGGGAGGCTGCCACTTCACAGGTCGGTAACCCCCTCTTCGTTGCAGTATTCCGTGGTTTATATATTCTCATGTCTTTTTTTATACGGTTTGATTCATTCACTGTTATTTTAAAGAGCAAAACATTGATGTCGGAACCACGGACCTGAAATTATAATCACTACGCGCTGCGTTTTCGGAAATTGCAGTGACCAGGTTAACCAATTTTCAACGAAGCATTTGAATACCACGGTATCAATAGCGCGGTATCAATACCACGGTATCAATACCACGGTATCAATAAGACGTAATGTAATAGTATGGAGAGCGGGGCGAGTTGGTTTGAGGACATTCTTGGAAACATTTCGGCGCGCACACAAAAGACGAAAACGAAAGGCGAGAAGACAAACGGGCGCGAACTCACAACTAAGTTTATTGAAGGAAGTACACGAAATATATAAGCCAGGGTAGCTCAAGAGCGCATGTGCGTAAAAGAATTAAACAAACAAACAAGCAAAACATAAGGAAACAAAAGAAAAAACACATCATGACAGTAATTTTGCAGAAGTATCTACAACGTGCAGCAGATTGTAAAAGTCAACTGCTACTCAAAAAGGTGGACTCCTTGTCAGTTTCCAAGAATGTCATCAATACAACGGTACCAATACCACGGTATCATTTCAATACCACGGTATCATTATGATGCACGCCGTAGGAGGGATCTCCGTATTTCTTTTGACCACTTGGGGTTCTTTAACGTGCGTCCATATCTTAGTGTATTGGGGGGTGTTCTAGCGATTCGCTCCCGTGGACATATAAATGCGGCCGCCGTGACCGGCAAGCGCACCGGCGGCCTCGAACTTAGCAACACAGCACTTTGCTGTTTATCTATCTATCTATCTATCTATCTATCTATCTATCTATCTATCTATCTATCTATCTATCTATCTATCTATCTATCTATCTATCTATCTATCTATCTATCTATCTATCTATCTATCTATCTATCTGTCTGTCTGTCTGTCTGTCTGTCTGTCTGTCTGTCTGTCTGTCTGTCTGTCTGTCTGTCTGTCTGTCTGTCTGTCTCTATCTATCTATCTATCTATCTATCTATCTATCTATCTATCTATCTATCTATCTATCTATCTATCTATCTATCTATCTATCTATCTATCTATCTATCTATCTATCTATCTATCTATCTATCTGACACACACACACAAACACACGCACGCACGCACGCACGCGCGCGCACATACGCACACATACACGCACGCACGTACGCACACAGGAGCACCTGTAATCTGCAACGACGTCGTTCTGGGTGCCCTGCGAGTAGCACCACAAATGCGCCTCATATGAGGGTTAAGTACGGGTGAAATGGCGCGAAACGGGCAGCGCAGTCGTATACGTGTTCGGGCGTCGCACGATTAACCCCTTCAAAAGAGCGAGCGTTCTTTCATCTGAGTGCGCAAGTAAACAAAAAGTGACGAAGCTCATTTTCCACTCTGCGCGCCCCTTTCATTTGTCATCGCATGGAGGAGGCTGTTTTTTCTTCTTCTTCACGAGTCAACATGCGCGCGTTTGGCTCGCGGTGGCGGCAGCTTTTGAGATTGCTGCACTCGACTGGTGGCGATGGTGAAGTCGCCGGTTTGCCCAATCACACGCCACCACCACCACCGCTGTCGCCACTTTACGTTACGACATCGTCACGACGCACATGACATATGATGTCACCGCCGCTGCTGGTCCCCTGTCGCGACCTCATGAATGAACTCAAGGATGAACACCGCACACATAAACACGAGAGTGCGCGTTAGTGTTAGTGTGCATCGACGGGTCTCGGAAATTCCCGCGCTCACGCCGGTCTCGTATACTTGCCTAGACATATAAACAGAGGGTACCACCTCCGAAAGAGACAACCTACTTTTCAACTGAGAGCAAGCTCTATATACTATATGCTACCACCAGCTCCTCCGGTCTTCCCACATTAGGGGGCCCCTGCGCGGGCGAAAGCCGTCGAAAAAAAACGCGTTACGACTAGAGTTATGGTCTGGTGCAAATGCGGCCACCTTCTTCGCAACGCGTTGAGCGCGCATACAGGCAAACGTGCGCCTGCGTGTAGGTTTCGGCCCCCATGTTCCTTCTACTCCTCAGCGCTCTCCCGGTTCGCCAACTCTCCGAACTAGCTAACCCTAACAGCTGCTGCGAACGCGTGGAGCGGTGCATGTACGTACGGAGCGCGAGTCTGGAAATTTATGCTGCCGGAAAGAGGATGACGACGTGAGACCGGTACAACACACGCGAGGGAGCAGCTCAATGACTGATGCTCCTCCATCTGCGTGGTATAACCCGTTGCGAGTGGCTAGAACAGCGTCTCCTGTTGGCATTACGTTGCTCTCGCGTTGGATTTTTTTTTTTCCAATATAACGGTTCAAGAAAGAAGCGACGTCAAACTATACGCTGCTTGTGGCCACCGCGGCAAAAGTGTTGAGTCGGATGACAATAAGGCGCGACAGTTTTGTTTGTAGAGTTCTGGACACTATGCATCTTAAGTTTCCCTATAGCTTCCGATCTTTTGACCTCTCGCAAATAGGACTACTCGCGCGCTTGGTGCGATTGGTTTGCATGGTATGATGAACTTTATTCGGGTTCTGAAGATCAACCCTTAGGTTGACGCAGGCGGGTCCCACGTCGGGACAGTTAAGGTTTAACGATAGTTTAATGGTTACAATCGTTATAACAACTCGCAGCGTAACTTGGCACCATCATATGAAAAGCACCAGAGCACCTAAACAAACGAACCAACCAGACTAGTCAAGGCGGTGATGCGGGCTAGTTGGTTTGAGTCACTTGTAATCATATTCGTAGCGCAAAAGCCAGACGCAGACAAAAGTAAGGAACACATACACAGGACGGGCGCTAGCGCCCGTCCTGTGTATGTGTTCCTTACTTTTATCTGCGTCTGGCTTTTGCGCTACGAATATCATTACAAGCAACCAGACTAAAGTTGGAATCTGATTTATTTAAAAGGAAAGAAAGAAAAGTGCCACATATGCAGAGAGATCTCCCAGGCTGTAAAGGCGGTTGAAACGCGTACGGCGGGTCCGCCGCTTCATGAATGCACTAAATAGCCACACAAAATGCGTTTTATTCGTAACTGCAGCGTGGAGATGACCATAAACTCGCGTCTCGCGAAATAAAAGCGTTGACGACTCGGATAATACGCTCGAGATATCTCGTCGCTCCGCCACTTTAACGGCCAATCAATGTTCATTCGAGGAACGGAGACGAATTCGTCGTAAGTGAAATTACACGATAATGTGATTACGTACCATCAGAGCGCTCCTCAGCGCGATAACAGGGCGCCAGTTTTAACAGCGCGCAACTGTCGGCTTGAAACGACTGGGTTAATCGACCGTTACAAAGCGATCGAGCGAGCACAACTTCTCAATTTATTTATTTATACGATCTATAAGTTATGCGATCCAATATATAAGTATGGTATATTAGGGACGCGGCAGAACGCTTTGGCGGCGGCACTTAATTTACATTCGGCTGCTCGAAATCCATTAAAACTGCGGTTAGGCCTAGTTAACGTAGTTAATGCTAACCTGTAGTCTCGCTGCTGAAAATCGTCTGCTCGTAACATGCTCGTCTGGTTCAGACGGAGTGACACAGGTACAGTACGCAGTGACATGTAAAACGGGCCCTATAGATATCAGGCTAGAAAACTTCGTTTCAACAAACCTTGCCTTTACGAACCGAATATAGCTCCCAAAGAAAAACGTTTTTTTTTTTTTGCAACTTCATTCCGAGCTCCACGCTTCAGTTCGAAGCTGGGAACGACACCGGCATCCCGCATAGAATTCCGATCACGTGGTTCCATCGATTCCCCTGTGCGCAGCAGCTTAAACGCTCAAAAAATAGGCGGGCTTTATCTAGCTCCAATCTCAACAGGCATGGCCATCAATCGAGTCGAAGCACGGTTGGAACCGGTCTAATGCTTCGTTAAATAGCAAACTACAACTCAGTGTCCATTATTCTTGGTATTATTAGTCAACCGTATATAAACACCACAGAGAGAGACACAAGCGGGCTAGCAATTGTCTCCCATAGAGCAGCTGCTTCAAGAGTACTGTCGGTGTTTTGGAAGACTACACGCCTGAATGAAACTTTATGAATGACTCTATTGTGTATATGTGTGTGCGCGACTGTACGTACAATTTTGTGTATGTGATCATTGTATATACCATAGTCAACACCTGACACCTGGAGTAGCAAGGGAAGCGATGAATCAGGCTAACGTTTTCGGGGTAATCATTAACAATTGCTATCTGTCTCACCTGCTTCAAGAAAACGTAAAAGAGCAAGAGAAGCAGACCGAGATAGAAAAGGAAAAAGAAAACGGAAAAAAGTGAGATGAAGGCATAACAATATACCTACATGTCTTTTTTTTTTTCGTCACTATGTCACTCGAAGACAGCGCGGCAACTTTGTTTTGGCCGATAGAGTGCGCAGTGATGAATTCCAAACTCGTTAAACCAATGTTAAGCTGCGAACGTACCTTGACACATAAGTTGAGTATATTTGTACAAAACTGCGAGTGTCGCAACTTGAGCCCGTATATTGAGAACTCCGCTGGCAGCCGTCCTGCCTTGGAACTTAACACCCGAACATGATACGGCGCTGCCCGTTGCCGCATACGTAGTTGCCATTCGACGCCCAGCATCACTTGTTTCAGCCGTCCGTGCAATCGGGACGTTCCTCCGAGCTGACAGGCCTTCCTTTCTTTTCAAAACCCTCCAATTTAAATATAATTGTTGGGGTTTTACGTCCAAAAACCACGATATGATTATTAGAGACGCCGTAGTGGAGGGATCCGGAAATTTCGACCTGATGGAGTTCTTTAAGGTGCACCCCAATCTAAGCACACGGGCGTCTAGCATTCTGCCTCTATCTAAACGCGGGCGCCGCGGCCAAGATTAGGTAGCGGGACCTTCGGGTCAGCAGTCAAGCACCATAACCACTAGACCAACGCGGAGGGTACACCCTCAAATATAGCAGCATTTGTAATTATTTCAATTCACGCTGGCCATGGACCGCTGTCGATGCGTGAGAAGCATGGAAGTATATATCGACAGTAAGCCATATTGGGGCAAACATCAAGGTGATTAACATTTGTCATATACACACAGAAAAAGGGATTTATTTGAACGAAAGAGGCATTATTTAACCATGATGTCACTTCAAAAAGGATAACTGTCCTAGCTAATTCATAATCATTCGTCAGTTATGTTCCTTCACATAGCAGCTTTTCACGCTTCATGAACTCGTTAAAAAAACAAAAAGCAAGACAATAATCTCTTGCATGCATATTAGATTAAGCACAGTTTCCTGGCTTTGCACACATCATCAGCACGCATCAATAGTTACAGCACGATCTTACGTTTGGTCAGGCAGCAAGCCATGAAGCTCTATTCTCTTACCTAAACCGAGCCGTAAGTTTCGTATTGCCTATAATACATAAACAGCGCACGCCATCACGGTTCATTGGAATCACACATTGTCACCCAATATGACGACGTCGTCCAGCCTTTCAAGGAGAAAGCCTTAGATGCCTCATCAAACGGTGAAATTGACCAGGGGCGTAGCCAGAAATTTTTTTCGGGGGGGGTTCAACCATACTTTATGTATGTTCGTGCGTGTGTTTGTACGTGTGCGTGCCTATATACGCAAGCAAAATTGAAAAATTTCGGGGGGGGTTTGAACCCCCCCAACCCCCCCCTTGGCTACGCCCCTGAAATTGACCGTCGGTGTCGACCGCCATCCCGCGGCGTCGGCGTCAGCACGAGTGATGCCAAAAATCCTCATGTGATGACGTCCCCATATGACGTCAGCACCACGTCACAGATATCTACAATTCGTGACGTAACATGACGTCATCACAGGAAATAGTCGCTTGGTCAAAAGTGGGCCGATCACGAAGGCAATGCGAAACCAGGTTAGGTGCAGAAAGCTTCGAATGCCTCCGATCCTTGAGGCTGTGCAAAACTGCATTAGGTGCAGAAGCCATATTGCTTTTTTAGCGCAAAAAAACGACACCACAAGAAAGAAGACGGAACACAGCGCTGTGTTCCGTCTTCTTTCTTGTGGTGTCGTTTTTTGCGATAAAAAGGCAATATGGATTCTCACCAACTAGCCCGCCAGCGCATTCTGTTGAGGTGCAGAAGCCTTTCGGAGGGCTGTGGCGAAGGATCGATACATCCACTGAGAAGAAAAAGAGGAAGGATATTTCCTTCGCCTTCCAGTCGTCGTAGGCGAATGAATAAGTGACCCTGGGAGTTTATTTTTTTTTTTTGCATTCTGTACTCCAGGAACCGCGCAGTTGCAGGGTGCCCTCTGACGTCATCACATCATGTCCTCCCCAACTACCCGGACCCTCGTGTCACGGTCAAGCACATATACCCAGCGGCACCTTTCTCGTTCGCTGAGGCCACAGACACGCATGACGGTCGTCTTCAGCTCCCTTGGCGACAAGCGCAGAGGACGACCGACCTCAAGCGAGGGTGTCCCCCCCCCCCCAAAAAAAAACGCGCCACCACGCAAGCGTGCTCCCTAACAACGCTCGGCCAATTAAAAGCGACAGCGTGCGTCTTGTTAATTCCGACCAATTAGTTTCGTCAACAGTGCGCCGCTATTACGAACAATTACGAGGCCTAATTCGCGTGTCTTGCTCGGCTTCTCCCGAACAAAGGCGGGTTTGCTGTCTGCTTCCTGCATAATGGCGGCGACCGACGTCTGGCCGCTCTGTGCGTCGTCTGAAGCGCGCTGGGTAGCTGGCTTGCTTTGAGACGTGCTTCCAGTGGTGATGGAAGCCACGGCAGCGTCGGAAAGGACGCTTAATAATTCGGGGAGAGGAGGAAAAGACGCGATGCTGCCGCAGCCGCCATTCGGACAGTTTCTATGGCGCCGCGTCTCTATAGTAGCGCGCAGCGCCTGTTAGGACACTTGACAGCAGCTGACGCCATCTGTATGGCCGAGGCAGATTTCGCAAGACCGCTAATGCCCGTACAATACGGTTTGGGTGTAAAGGGCGCCATCGCTTACCGTATACCCCGGTAATTACCGTGAATTGCTATAAACTGGGCTAATTAATTTATCTAACAAACAAAAAATACAGAGAACAAGGCCAAGAGAGAGTGAAGCGAAGACAATACTGCAATATGGTGATCCCAATAGTTTAATTAACTAGAGTTGGTTGATCGGTCGGTCGGTCGGTCGGTCGGTTGGTTGAAGGTGGGGTTAGCCTGGAAATCTGAGCCGGCACTTGCTCCACATCTGCAGCACTTTCACGGTTAGTTAATCTCCTGCCAAATGTCTGCAACTTCGGTGCCGCGTAGATGTCTGAGTGTGTAAGGCATGATATCTATTTAGGAGCTATTCTTATCGGTCGTTCGAGGAACAACATTCGCTGCTGAGACGCTTTCGAAAACACTGTTATTTTTACTACATACCTAGACCTACCGCGGTGGTCTATAGTGGTTATGGTGCTCGCCCGCTGACCCGAAGGTCGCGGGAGCGCATCCCGGTCGCGGTGGGCGCATTTCGATGGTGGTGAAATGTGAGAGGCCCGCGCATACCTAGATTTATGTGTAGGTTGAAGAACACCAGATGGTCGAAATTTCCGGAGACCTCCACTACGGTGTCCCTCATAATTTTATCGTGGTTTTGGGACGTAAAACCCCAGCAATTATTAATTTATATAGCTGCTCAAGCAGAGTCTTCCGTTCGACAATGAAGTGCCGGCAGGACCTAGTGTACAGTGCCACACTTTGTCAGTTTCTTCACTCTCTACGCGTAACACCTATAACTCTAGATATATCTGGCAGCTTGCGACTTCATGGTTAGAAAGCATTGCCAGTCACGAGCATTGGCTGTCATTGGCTGTCATTTGGGGACGAATGAACGTCCCGCGAATTTGACATCCTCAATGATGAAATCACTGCGCTCTAGGCTGCAACAACGCTGCACGCTTTTAATGGCGAGTTAGTGCGGCGTATAAGTGGCGAAACCGGGACCGTGAAAAGAAGCCTTCTTCGCAAGGTGTGACGGCGCCCCGTTCACATGCGTCTAAATGCGCTCGCGGCCGCGAATGCTCTTTCTTTCTTTCTTTCTTTCTTTCTTTCTTTCTTTCTTTCTTTCTTTCTTTCTTTCTTTCTTTCTTTCCTTTCCTTTCCTTTCTTTTTTTCGTTACAGCCTCTTTCTCGTGCGGCATCGCGGATCCTTCCGCCTTTCAGCAGCGCGACTGCAGGTTAGCGTCATTATTGAGCACGGCGTGCGACCAGGTTTCCATTATTGTGGCTTTTATTTTGTTCGCAGAGATATTTACACATAGTTTTATTGTATCTACCTACTTTCAGCGTCCTCTTTTGCGCGGCACTTGTTTGATGCTACCGTGCTTCCCGCTATAACACCCCCCCCCCTCCTTCACAAACAAGCGGCGCCAGCATTGCCATCAACTTCTCCGTATATACATTAGCACTTACGAATGCACGCGGAAGCGAATGCGAGAGTTGTTTAGACGTGAGTTTGTGTGTTGACACGTGCGTATACGTGCTAGTGTTTACGTGTTTGTTTGTACACGAACCCGCGCCGTAAACACGCAAAGTGCCGTTCTTATGCTGCCTGAGGGGCTTCAGGTTGTTCTTTCGCATGCAATTCTTTGTTGTTCCTGTTTCGTGCACATACCAGCGTCACTCTTAAGAGCATTCAGCAATTTAATGTGTTTCAGCATTTGAACAGAGTTCTTCCGCAGACCCGCCCCGTTATACTACCTACAGCCACGAGGGGGCTACACGACAACGCTGAGTTCATAGTGTCGAAACTGAAATGCCTGGAACAAGAGGCTAACGTGTGGACCGCTAATGAGCCTGCAACTAACATAACTGTTCAAGATTCCCTTTTAAAGCAAAAGTCTTAATAATAATAATATCTGGGGTTTAACGTCCCAAAACCACGATATGATTATGAGAGACGCCGTAGTGGAGGGCTCCGGAAATTTCGACCACCTGGGGTTCTTTAACGTGCACCTAAATCTAAGTACACGGGCCTCAAACATTTTCGCCTCCATCGAAAATGCAGCCGCCGCGGCCGGGATTCGATCCCGCGACCTTCGGGTCAGCAGTCGAGCGCCATAACCACTAGACCACCGTGGCGGGGCAAAAGCAAAAGTCTTGGCGTCAACACTAAGTGATGTAAGATATCCTCATCGTGTGATGCTGTCATCATGACGTCAGCGATCACAAAAATTGTTGACGTCAATATTGCGTCATCACATGACATTGTTTCTTGTTGCAAGGTGGGCCGATCCCAGAGGCACTGCAAAAGCTTCCAGCGCCTCCGATCCGGGAGGCAGTGCAAAACTACGTAAGGTGGATCAATACAATCTACTGAAAAGAAAAAAAAAAGAACAAAAAGAAGAAGATGAACACGAATTTCGCCTTTGAATCGTCTTAGGTGAATGCATAAGCGATCGTGTGACCTTTCTTTTCCAAGTACGCCTTAAAGTGAGAAATATAGAGCAACCTACTTCAGCGTCCTCTTTTGCGCGGCACTTGTTTGATGCTACCGTGCTTCCCGCTATAACACCGGAAGGGGCACAGCTACTATCTGTGTTCTTCGGGAATGAGGCAATGACGTCCGTTGACTGCAGATACTGAAATAGCTAATTTTGAAGTGCGTTGTTCACGAGCTATATTATTACGGTCTTCAAGCTGGTCGCTTCCCAAGCTCGAATTAAGCACACATTCGCGCTCTGTCCTGGTCAAAACTTCAGCTAGCCAGGCTCTCTTGCAGGGATGAATATCATGGCCCGTATTCACACACACACACACACACACACACACACACACACACACACACACACACACACACACACACACACACACACACACACACACACAAAAAAAAAAAAAAAACCGTCTTCCAATGTAAATAGTCGTTAGATATAATACTTCCAGCCAATCCTAACGCCTGACATATCATTAGCAAAAGCAGCCGGCGAATCGCCAAGCGTACAGTCGTGAGCAATAAGACAGGGAACACCGAATTCATACTTGTAATGTACCGGTATGAATGTGACGTACTGAATTGCAAGGAATATCTTTCCGCTTGAGCATTTAGTGTTATCAACACTTTCGCGCTTGCCAACTCTGTTTAGTCGCTATCACCTTACGTTTGAAAGGTAATTTCAGCGTTCCGTATGATATTGCTGACGACTGTACGTGCGAACAAAAAGCTCTGTAGATTTGGCCACAGGTTAACCGGGCTTTTGTGGCTGGAGCCTGCACCGAATACTAAGTTTATCGCCGAGTGTATAGTAGTTTTTCTAGAGGAAACTCCATGGAGCTGCCGCTAACGCGCGCGACGTGCACAGGACCGGGTCTGGCTGTCGACGACGCCCAAGTAAGCGCGCGTTTACGCAGCAAACTAATAACTCAACGCGCTTTCGCTTGGCACCGTTTCATGAATACTATATCACACGTCGGCCGCTATGGTGGGATCTGGTAAACACGGTCGCGGACATGAAGCGACGCGAGATAGTGGCAACAGAGGCCAACCCACGCCTGCACGTGTTGAGCGAGATAAAACGAAAAACCGGGGAAGCGACAGATGCAAATCATTTGATTGTTTCACGAGACGTGTTACGTGGGTAAGCGTTTTTTTTTCCTTAAAAACATTTCCCGCGACCGGGCACGCACGTGTGTGTGTGTGTGTGTGTGTGTGTGTGTGTGTGTGTGTGTGTGTGTGTGTGTGTGTGTGTGTGTGTGTGTGTGTGTGTGTGTGTGTGTGCGTGCGTGTGTTTGTGTGTGTGTGTGTGTGCGCGTGTGTGTGTATGCGCGTGTGTACGTGTGTGTGCGTGTGTGTGTATGCGCGTGTGTACGTGTGTGTGTGTGTGAAGGGCAAGTTCTATGCGCAAAAGGACGATGCGCATCGTCCTGTCTTCACTTTGTTCGTCGGTGTTCTTCTCAGCGCGCTACAAGTTTCAACATGTTTGCAATGTAGTTGGGGCCGATGGCACCAAGTATCCGGCATCAACCTACGAAAAAACGAATCTGAATAGTTCTTCTGACATTGTTTCATTCGACGTCAAGTTGCCGAATTTAGGGGAAGAAATTTATCGATAGATTTCGAATAACTCACAGGTTCCTTTATGCATCGCCTAAGATGACTCGAAGGTGAAAGCCATCTTCTTTTTCTTTTTAGTCGACGTATTGGTCCTCCCCCCCCCCCCCCCAAAAAAAAATAATAAAATAGTTCTGCACCTAACGTAGTTTCGCACAGCCTCCAGGATCGGAGGCATTGCAAACTTTGCGCACATCACCTGGAATTGCACTGCCTCCGTGATCGGCCCACCTTCGACCAAGGGACGATATCATGTGGTGACGTCATTATGTGACGACATATGACGTCATAGTAACGTCATGAGTACACCACGAATTTCGGCGATCTGTGACGTCACGATGACATGATATGGTGACGCCATCCCGTGATGATGCTTTTTTACATCACTCGTGTTGACGCCGCCGATGCGGGACGCCGACGCTGCCAACGGTCAATTTTCGCGTTTGATGAAGTATCTAAGTCTTTCGCGTCAATAAGTACTGCATGGCCAATATATACGAGCATGGTACTTCTGTTGTCCACCTTTTTCTTCAACACCACCACCCACTCGTTCCCCATTGTTGATTTGTTAAAGCTATCTTGAACATACTTCCGCCTCGATATCTTTAGAACGACGTAGCTGTCACCGTCCACTTGAGCCCATTCGTCGATGCCAGATAAGACAAAAAGAAAGGCAATTAGTTTCAATGCCATAGACAGAGCCAAGCGGCCGCAATAAGATCGTAGTAACGAACGGTTGCAAGCATACAAGCTCCGTCTTGTCGCCAGCTAACTAAAACACAAGCACAAAAGAAAACACAAAGGCAAAACAGAAATCGCGAGGACGTTCGAAGGCGACCTTGTTGAGATCCCGGTGTTTGGGATCGCTAACCGAATCGCTAAGCCGCTTTACATATATAGACATTAGCAGACACGAGCATGCGATTCGGATCTACAACAATTCTCGTGTGCACGTCGATATTCCACAAACAAGAGCCGTACGCATAATAATTGTTGGGGTTTAACGTCCCAAAACCACGATATGATTATGAGGGGCGCCGTAGCGAAGAGCTCCGGAAATTTCGACCACCTGGGGTTCTTTAACGTGCACCTAAATCTAAGTACACGGGCCTCAAACATTTTCGCTTCCGAAGAAAATGCGGCCGGTGTGGCCGGGATTCGATCTCGCGACCTTCAAGAGCCGTACACATCAACGCGAGAAGAGAGCGGTGCATTTCACTAGAAGGGCAAGCGGCAACGGCAACAAACGTCTTAATCTATCTGTGCCTCGGGAGCGAAGGACTCCGCTATGCAACAGCACGGCGCCACACCGCCCGAGCTCGGCTCACGAGGGACAGCGGCGCGATTAGATAAGGCGCAAAGCGCTTGCGCGCAATCTAATACGGCCCCGGCCATTTGCACACATATGAGAGGCAACAAATGTGTAATGTACACACATACATACATACACACACGCGCGCGCACACAGATAAACGGTACATCCTCCCCTCCCCCCCCCCACACACACAGAGACACCAATTAAGACCAGGCGGCCTGCGGGACCACGATGATATCTATGAAGAATCTAAAGGTTTTCTGGAAATCGACAACAATTTATTTAGGAGAAAAGGGAGTCGATTTTAGGTACTATGTACTCTAACACAGTCAACGTCAATGTACACAGTCAACGTCAAAAGTTCAGAGACCACGAGACACACACACACAAAAAAAAAAACGCTGACTATTTCCACCAGTCTTGAATGTGGAGAGAGAGAATAAGCATCTTTATTTCGGTATCATTCAAGTGTTGTCTTCGGGGTGGTCTCCCCCTTCCAGGAAACCATAGGCTTTGACCCATTCAACAGTGGATGTCGCTGCAGCCAACGTTTCGACAAGTGCAGTTGTCTTCTTAAGTTGCTTCCTTGAAAATGACTAGACTACCTGCTGAAACGTTGGCTCGAGCTGCATAGACGCGTGCAGGGTTTCCCATAAGGGGGGGGGGGGGTGCCTCCCCCCCTACTAGGTCAATGTACTAGGCAGATTCCCCCCCCCCCCCCCCACCTTAGGTGACTAGGTGATTGCCCCCCGTGCGCACGCCTATGTGCAGCTGCAACCCCTGTACAAGCATTTTTCGTTCCTCGAATACATAATATGCATTTTCCACACAGCTACATTTCACGGCAAGTGCTTACGAACGGGGCTTAGTATATACGCGGCCGAATCATTTCTTTTGTGAAAGAGGTAAAGTGCAATATTGTAGTCTTTGAATAAGAATGGATATCATGTCGTTTCGCTTCTCAATATTATCTATCGCGAGCCGTTCTCCTGATAGCGCGCGCTGGTTAAATAAAAATTATGGCAGCTTCGCAGAGAGGTGCCACTGCCTGAAGGATGAGCGCAGCTGGGCGGCCTTCCATGTTTCTCTTTATTTTTCTCTTTCTTTCTCCTTCCTTTCTTTCTCTTTGTTTATAGTACCTATTTTCTGTGTCTATTTATTTCTTTCTCACTCTATTTCTTTCTCTTTCTTCCCTTCCTTATCTGGCTCTCTCTATTTATCGCTACCTCTTTCTCTATCTCTTTCTGTCTATTTATCTTTTTATGTCTTTATTCCCCGTATTTCTCTCTATTTTTCTCTTTCTTTATATCGCTTTCTTGCTCTCTCTCTCTCTTTCACGTGCTCGTTTTCGTTTGACACTCGCCCCTGCTGTACACGGTAGTGGGGTTTGCCCAATTCCCGTGGCGCATACCTACCTGAGGAGTTTTGCACGACGGAGCACAAGTTACCGATAGCTTCAACGGCTTCACTTTTAATATCATTCGGAAAACTTTTCGCGACGCTCCGGCGCCCGTGAGAGAGCGACCCTGGCGTACTAATAAAGATGTTCCCGCGCAGAAACTCAACGCCCGTCACGCGTGTAATCTTCACCGCCACTTGAAACCCCCGCCCCTGTCAGTTTAGAAGCAGCTCACAACATCCTAGCCGTCTCTATTGCAAAGACGCGACGCCATATGTTCTCGCGTCATAAACATTTTATTGCCTCGTCGTTGGGAAGCTTCCGCAAAACACATCTAGACACGACTATAACTCTTATCGCCATCACGTGACAAGGGCAATTAATCCACTCTTCTTAGAGAGAAGTGGCCCCCGTTCATAGGCGAAACCCGACACAACCAACTCGACATGTCCTTTCGGCACGAGGCTGCACGAGCTAGCAGACGACAAGCGCATCACGCGCGCCAGACGATCACGGGAGAAAACCAGACGGATCACCGGCTCGAGCCAGACGATGTCGTCCGGCACGCAGCGTTTGCCTATTTTTCTGACGCACAGAGCGTGGCCGTCCTTGTAGGCCACAGCGGCGCACGTCGCTTTCTGACCAGGCCCACGCGTATCGCTCTCTTGCCGCCCTCAAATGCAAGCGCGACGTTGCGCATCTCACAGAGGCGGCCTCCAAAGCAGTCGCGTTATACTTACGGGAGGAGGGCGCGCCCTTCGGCCACGCAAAGGGAGTTCCTTTCATGTCTTCCTGATGAGGCATTTCCCTCGTCTGCTACACGCGCGCGCTCGTCTGTCTGCTACAAAGCCGTCGTCTGCTACACGGTCGTCTGCAACGGCCCGCGCATATAACGACGGCTCTACATACGCGCCGCCCCCGTCTCTTACCCAACAAAGCACGCACCGCCGTAACCTGAAACGCCTTCAGCTGACTCAAATTTTCTTTTTCTTCGCTACGATGTCCCAGGGTCGCGCCGCCGCTAATGTCCTCTTACACACCTCTTCCTCCTCGTTTGCCGCCGCTACATAGCAGTGCGCCATTTTTTATATGCTTTTTCTATGTCCGGCGATCGCATAACCAGCATAACTTCCTCCTCAAAGCGGCGGCGCGTTGCTTTCCAGCGCAGTCGACGCAGAGTCGCAACGGTACCAGCGCGCTCCTGCAAATAATGCATATGCAGCGACATCACTTTGCTGACGACACATTTCCAAGACATGCGAGACATGCAAGACAAAGCCAATAAGACTGATCCTTGGCAGGCTGTATGGATAAGCATAGACTTCTGAAGCCTGTTGATTTCTGGAGTATCGTCTTTTGCAGCAGAGTCGAATTTCAACCGTGTAGGTAGCAGTCCGACTCCATTTCAACAGCGTTTTCAGCTTTCAAGCTCGACCGCCATCTTGTTTGTGTGTTTGTGCAGCGCAGTATCCTGCATCGTTTTTCTCATTGATACTGTCTTCGCGAAGGTATCCATATTGTCGGCTTCGTCAAGGTTGAACTCACGCTTGAGATGTCCGCAGTTCTCTTAGCTGTCTGTTTAGCCGTCTAAGTTGAGTATTGGAACGCATCCTGTATGCTTACTCTGCGGTTATTTACGGCGACCGCGTAAATGGCGAACCACAACTCCCACTTGTCAACGAAATCGCTAAGAGTCGGTGTACAGGCAATACCAGTGCCGACGTTTGGGTGGGAGCTTCACGCTAGCAAGGGCTTCCCGCCGACATTATACATGTCTAGGGCCTGCATTTCTGACGTGCAGTGGGCGCGACAGCAAGTAGAATGCTTCGGCTGGCTTGCGTGATGTGTGTGTCTGTGTGCAGGCTTATTTTAGGAGACATGGTCGCGCCACCCGTTTGGCAGTGCCGCCACAGCGGTCAAGGTCGTCACAGGCAAGGTCTCGCAGATGCTATTCCCGGTACGAGCCGTCGGCGCAAAATCTTCCCGGCCTCGCCTAATTCTTCCCGCCAAGTATGCTCACAATGATCTCCGTGTTCTGAAAAGGTATACGCCAGAGAACAAACTTACAGCTCAACCCGCTTCTGCGAGTGCGACAGAGAGCCCACAAATCTTGACGTCGAAGTTGGACATTCGGTTCAATGCGCAGAAGCTCGATTGCAACCAGTGAAGCTAGCTCGACTTAAAATGGCCGCAGTTCGCGAATCCATGTACTTACTGCCTATCACTCTACGTAAACTAAGCGTTTGTACATTTCAGCCTAGCTCCTTCCCTTTTAAACGCGATAGCGTTACAGAGTTCATTTTTGAAAATGCCGCAGTCATTGGTTGTGAGCGAAAAGTCGGCGTTGTCCTTTAAGCGATAAATCGAAAAAGATGCAAATAAATGTAAAAACATCCTCGGTTCAAGTGGGATTCGAACTCAGCCCTTCTACGTGACAGTCGGGTGTTCTACCACAGAGCCACGCCAGTGCTTGACGACGGCCTAGAAAAACAACAAAAAAAAGCCTGTACAGCCGTCACGTAGCTCTGGGGATTCCCGTTAACGCAAGTAATTTGCGTTACAGAAGCGTAGAATAGCACCAAGCGTTGCACCATGTGAATTGCGCAACGAGTCCAACCCATTACAGACCAACCCATTACAAAGCGCCGAGGAATAATTGATAATCATCATCAGCAGCAACGGCATCAGCAAAGTGGGCAGCTGTACGCAGTGGCGTAGCCAGGGGGTGGCAAACCGGACCCGTGCCCTTCCCCACCCGAATCTTTTTTTTTTTTTTGCCATGGCATACAGAGCACAAAATGAAACTCGACCACATCTGACAACGCCTGCCCGGCCTCCACTTCAGATCAAGAAGGTGCCCCTCCCCCCCCCCCCCTGAAAAAAATTTCTGCCTACGCCCCTGGCTGTACGTATTTCTTTATGGACGCGTAGTGGGTACTTCGCTGATTCGCAATATGATGAGTTGTGGCGTATTGAGCCCTTCACAACTGCACTTCAAGCGGACAGTTGTTACGTACACAGACGTTCCATTCCATGCGGTACGGTTCAGGTGTCGTCTGAGAAGCGAAGCGTGGCATGCGAATGAGACTACTATGCGAACGGAGCGCTACAACGCTTTCGTATTTTACTCTTGAAGGCGAAGCATAAACGTCCTCAAGATTTATTATCTTGTTTGTGCGTTTTCTGTAGTCGTTGAATATTTGCTGCGGACGGTGTCTGTCTTGCCTGTTCGTTAATTAATGTAAGCTATGTTCAGTTCTTCAGAGATTAGAAGACGATAAAACTTCAAGAAATAACGGTTGCTTTTGTTTTCCTTAGCTTTCACTTATCGACGTCAGGTCGCGACCTGTCGCGCAGACGTCATCCAGACGCGTTCCATTAACTCGTACTACTGGAGCTCGATGCTGTCTTCTAAGCCGCCAGCGTAGACTCTCTGCGATGCTGTCCAGAATTGGAACACAGCCTATACCGCTGTGGTGGGCGACGCCGCCAATAGGTGATGTATATAGTGCTGCCAAAACGTGTTGCCGTCGGCTGCCAAAATTGAAACCGGCGCTTGCGGTAGACAAAAACATAGCTTTTGAGATATGTGACTGAGACTCAGAGATGACCGTCACTTGGGGCACAAGTTTGGAGGTCATCTATTGTGTTTTAAAAGAGAGAGAGAATAAGAATAAAAGAAAGGCGGGGAGGTTAACCAGGGATGAGCCCGGTAGGCTACCCTGCACTGGGGAAGGGGGGAGGGGAAGGAAAGATAGAGAGGAGGATAGAAAAGTCACTCTTTCAGCCTGGCGTAAGAGTTCTGCGTTTGACATCACAAACGGCGATCATCCGGTTCCTTCAGAAAACGCAACAGCGCTTTCGTTGCCTTTCGGAACTGTGATGGGCATCCCATGGTCCATATTTTCGCGACAGTGAAAGCGCTTCCGGCCATTTGATTAGTGCAGTGCTGAGGTGAAGCCTCTCGGTTGCGTATGTCGGGCAGAAACACAGAAGGTGCTCAATCGTTTCCTCAACGGCACAGGTCGTTGCACTCGGCGTTGTCGGCCATCTCTATCTTAAATGAGTAGGCGTTGGTGAACGCTACACCCAGACGCAGACGGCACAACACTGTATCTTCTTCCCGGGAAAGACCAGGTAGTAGCCGCAGTCGTAGAGATGGGTCGAGAGAATACAGTCGATGGTGTGTGAACTGTGATGTTTTGCCACTTTTGCAGTGTCATGTTCTGCGCCAGCTTATTTAGGTATCGAGCCGCATCAATCCTAGATAACGGTATAGAAACAAAGTTCGTCTCTACATGTGCTTTTCTGGCAGCTTCATCGGCGAGGTCGTTGCCGGAGATACCGCAATGACTTGGTATCCACTGAAACACAACGTTGTGTCCTCTTTCAGTCGCATAGTGCAGCATCTCTCGTATCTCCCACACAAGTTGTTCGTACGATCCGCGACGAAGTGCCGACGAAAGACATTGTAGAGCCGCCTTTGAGTTTTAAGGTTTTGTTATCGGTAACGAGAGTGTCTAACGGCGCGATTTCGCCTTTAATGGCGCCTTTCATACGGTGCCAGCTAAGCCACAGCGAAGGCATGACGCAGCAAGACATTTTACTTCTCGCTCACGCTGACACTGTGGTCTCCGAAAGGTGTAAAAAAACAAGTTCGATGTCCCAGAAAAGCGCAGTACAGACCGAATTCACTTTTTCTTCAGAACGGCTGAGTCATCGACTGCAAGCTACGCATGCAATGTCACGCAGAGATTACGGGATCTGTCGGCAAAGAAGTGCGAACAGCTTTCGTGTCGTGGCCCTGTTAGTGACGTATAGTCCGTGTTCTGCCTTGCTCGTGGTTCGAGCAATGCTGCATAATGTGACCGGAGTGGGAGGGGGGTGGGTGGATGCGCAGCCACCGCTTGGGGGCTGCAAAACCTGCATATCGATAAAGGTCACGGGTCATGCAGGAATTTCACACGTAACAGCTGTGAGCACGCTTATCGTCAATACGGGTGCGCGTGCCGCATGGTGCTATCAGCGACAAGCTCTGCGCAAGCGCAGTTCATTTGCGGTGTGGTCACTTTACTGTCATGCATAACGCGTCACAGACGACCGCTTTCGACGAAGCTGCCCTTAGATAACGCGGTGCGGGCGGCGGTAAAATAATCTCGTCGCTAACGTAGCGCGCATGCGCTGAGCTTCACGTTAGTGCAGGTAGCGTGTCGCTAATATCAGAGTGCACCATGCGTTCCTGCGTTGACGCTGTCCTCAAGTCTGTACTGTCACAGTGCACTCTCCGCCAACCCAGCTCGACAGTAGCAGTCATCGCCTGTAACGGCGGGTGCGTTTCCGTATGTTTGTACTAAGAAAAACTTGCAACACTCAAGATACTACCAAACTGGAACGGCTAGTGTTCAACGCCCGACCGCTTGGCTGTCCACCTTGGGTGAGTGTAACCCTTGATGACGAAAGTTGTATAGTTGGAAATGCTCAAATGATCAAACATACCTTGCCCATGTAGTCTATGTTCGATGGTCCGTCGCGTTCAATCTGCCATGAATAATTCGAGGGCGATCTTTTCGACTGCAATTTTTGGTGCTCCACTATTGGGTCACTTTCAATGACTGTTTAATAGGTGGATGAGTTTCGTCCGTGGGTGTTGTCGAGGGCAATCTTCGTGGCTTTACTGTACGATCGGCATGCTTGAGTAGCCAGTATTCGGTGGCCATGTGTTGGCACTCAGTTACAACTGTAGAATTCTGCGTGATAGTTGCTCGGTAGTCAACCATTGGTACCCAAAAATTATTTCGATATTTTGTCGCAACCAGGTATACCCTTAATTCGTCGGTGAGATGCAGTGATTAGTGTCGATATCTTTTTGGTAAATGCGCGAGACTTGTATAACTGTACTGTTGATCTTTTTCCATGTTTTTATAAACCGCTTCTGAACATACCTGCTTTCGTCGCATTAATTAGTCTATCAATCAGTTTTTGTGTTGCCTATATTTATGCGTTCTTATGTATTTTTTATTTATTATATTTGTGAATGTATAGTCAATTCATACATATATAGTGAATGTATTCCTGTGCTTACTAAATTTTTTTTTGTACAATTCTTGTATGAGGCCCCCCCACAGTTCTTACATTTGGGCCTCCTTCTGAAAATGTTGCACCTTCATATATGCATTGTATTTTGCGATTCTGTTAATAATAATAATACACCACGAACCACGGATATTCAAATGACAGAAAACCGATTAAGCAAACGCCCTACATAGCGACGAATGTGAAGTATCAGTTCAGTTACAGCAGTACGCGACATACGGCGGCTGACTTTGCAGGCACCGCCCGTTCAGTTACAGCTAAAACGAAAATAGCTTCCCAACGCTAACTCTTCCGTTGCAACTCAGACGAAGCCTGCTACCTTGAGTGTGCGCGATTCTGCAGAACCGAAAGGCCCATGTGTCAGACTCGAATGATATGAGGCCGGCCAGACCCATACATTTTGAAATGGCGTACCCGGTCGCGTGCCAAGAAACACTCTTTTAGCCAATCGTCTTGACGGAGAGCATACACTGCCTCGCGCTACCTACAGTTTGTCAAAACCGTCTGCAGTGCCGCAAGCATCGTCTGCCGCAATATTCGCAGTCGTCCGCTGAGTGCTTCAGTTTTTAGCATGCGTCAGTTTTTAGCATGCGGTACGAATGCCGAAAACCGTACAACGCCGTAGACGATACGGCAGGCCACTATAACTTCAGCCAAGCATTGTCAGCTGCCGTATTTGGGCGTCGTCAGCTATAGGCGCAAGTGTCACTTAGCATGCGCTACGAATCCCAAATGCCATGCAACATTGTAAAAAAAAAAAAAAGAAAAGTTGTTTGGCTCGGTCCTTGCACGACGTCAGCAGTAGACCACATGCCTGCCGGTCATGATTGTCGAATTTTTATAGAACATAAAAGCAAACGAACACACACAAAAATGCTGAAATTATGCCTTTGTAGTGTTCCTTGCGATCATTGTGCCAGACTTCTGTACGTGTGTCGTTATTTTCTTGCGTTTTTGTTGTTGCCGCTTTTTTTTGTGGGGGGGGGGGGGGGGATTACATATTTCCTGGATCCATAGGCGTCGCTGCGGTGACACTTCGCTCCCCGTAAAGGAGAATCCAGGGATACTGCGAGAATTATTCAGGCGAAAGCATTAGATGTCAAATGCGAATGTGGCTCTGAGCGTCGAGCTGGCATGTCGTACAAAAAGTCAGTTTCGCCGCAACGGCGAAGCAGTGAATGCGATAGCAATAAATTGGAATGTAACGCAAAGAACGGAAAGCAGCTCGAAATTGCCAGCGCGTCGCTCGAGCCCAAAGGACGCACGAAAAGAACGCACAGAGGACGAGCGCGAACTATCATGCGCCACAGCTCGACACTTGAAGCGCACTGCTCAAACATAAAGCAGGACGCACGAAACGAGACTGCCCATATAATTGCTATCGCAAAAAAAGTCACTCGTCCACACGCGCGCCTCGTGGATCGAAGCGCGCTAACAGCCGGGTCTTGACGGAAATGAGGCAGGCGATGCTGCCGCCCGCGCGCTTACTTATCGGACATCGCCTAATCCACAGGCAGCTCCAGAACCCAATTTCAATCCGGCCACCACCTTTAGCGAGATCACCTCTCATTATCAAAGCTCCCATAGCCTCTATCCTCCCCCCAGTAGCGCTAGCTTCTCCGCCTCTTCTCCAATAATGTACTGTGTCCGGCAGTACATAAATACTTCAATTCTGCTTTCTCGGGCGCGCGCCCGTATTGTGAGGGGGTGTTTTCTGACACCTATCACATAGTGTGGGCATACCCATCCGTTCCTATCTACCCACCCCTACGCCACTCGAGAGGACTGAAAAGCTGTCCTACTCGGCTGCTCCGACTTCCAAGCCCAACAGGCATTGGTGGATAGAGCTCGGGCTGCCGCGGAAGCTGCAGGGATCCCGGACTAGGGATTCCTCTTGGTGTTTGTGAGGGGCGGGCCCTTCCGACTCGCCCCCATGCACACCTCTCGGTGTAAATAGATAAATAAAAATTTCCCGCCATTATCACGGCTTCGTCTGTGCGTCATTCACGTGACTACAAAAATAAAAAAGAAGCGTCGTTCGCGCGATATAATGTACACGGTAATATAGCCACACCGGATGGCTCTCACCTGCGAGTTATCTTAGGCGAATGCATGAAGGACTCCTGTAGCTTTTAGGCGCGAAAACCTTATGGCCTAGGCTTGTCCGTAGTGTGGTGTCCGTGCTCAAGGTACAGCACCATTTAAAATCCCCTAAAAAAGGTTTAAGAATAGACTAATATCAACAATAATTGTGACAGAACAATATAAAACACCTAGAAGCACAACGCCTTTATACTAGTCGGTGATTTCAAGGTAGACATTATGGACCTTAGGACCCAGCTTCGCCCACTCGTCATCATTCACTTCGGGGAGATGCGTTAATTTTTTTTTTTTTTTTTACATTCCTCTAGGTGCGAAGCACTTTATTACTCCGTGCACTTTATGCGGTCGGGCTGTCGGCTTCTCCTGTCGTCGCCCGTCATGGTAAAGCAAGTGGCAAATAAGACGGCGCGTTCGGTCAGGAAAAGCTCGCGAGAACGCGCGCTCGCCCGCGAGAGACAACGCCACGTGCGCTTCTCCGAGTGGCAAATAAAGCGGCACGTTGGCTCAGGGAAAGCTCTGTTTCTGCGATGTACGTTGTCTGCGATGGGCGCTGGAGGCTGTCTGTAGCAATGAGAGGACGCTGTCCTTTCATTACTACTGACGTGTCCCTATGGGAAACACCAGTGACTCGCACCTCCCCAGGCTTCACGTTAGTGGAGCTGTCTTGTATGGTACGGTATAGCAAGGAGTGGGAAAGGGAAGTGAGAGTAAGGAGGAGAAAATAAAAAGAGAAGGGCAACGCCACTAGCTCCGCCGCTTTTTTTCTGACTGGCAGACGAGACTAGCCTATAGCTTTTCTCCATACTTTACGCTGTTGTTGTAGCGGAGTGTATCCTCCTTAACACGCAAGCAACTGGCTTCACTTCCATCTCCACTAGTCTGACACGTGTCACAAGACGAGAACGCTGGTGGCTTCTTTTTTTTCTATGCCTCGCTTACGCGAGACGAGGTCCAGAAAGCAAGTGACGCAAACTAGCACTTAACTCTGACTGAATCCAAGTGCGCAAGCCGCGTTTAACGGGAGCGCCCCTGAACTCGGCAGACACGCACAGTAAAAGGAACACAGGAAATACAACTTGCACAGAGCCTCGCGCAACCCCAAAGGCTGGCTGGCACTTCTGCTGGGACTACGCTATAAACATGGGTGAGTGACATTTGGACGGCTTTTTAGCGGCTTAAAAAAAAGAAACAAAGAAAGAAAGAAGAAGCGCATGAGCGTCAGTTGAGTTGTTGACTTGAGGGAACGCGTTTTAAAGTGACTGGTTAATGCATCTCACCTCTTAGTCGGTTCAACAGATAGAGACAGGTTGGTCGTGGTTGTGACAACAGCAAAAAGGAAAAGAAAGAAAGAAAAACACTGACTTACGCAAGCCACACTTCCAGCAAACCAACCTCTGTTGTATAGGGCACATTGTTATTATTATTGATAGAGGTAGTATTGAGGCGAAAGCCCTAGATGTCTCATCAAACACGAAAATTGACCGTCGGCGTCCTGCGCCGGTGGCGTCAACACGAGTGAAGCAAAAAACGCCAGGCCTGCGCTGAAACCGCAGCACAGTCACTGCGAAAGCTGGAAGAGCGGCGTTTCTAGAGCCCGTTGTAAGCTCTTTGGGGCTACAATACAAGACATAGAAAGGTACCCACTACGCCAAATCACAATTTTTGTGAGTTGGGAAGATCTTCTAAGCCATTATTTGTCATTCTGCGGAGAAGCGAGGCACCAGCTACACGTCTGTAAGGCATTATGTGAACTTTGTTGACGCGACGACTAATGACGATGAAGAATTATGGCTCAGCTCTTGTAAGGGGTTGGAAGCTTTAAACCGCCCACCAGTTTTGTAATTTGCATTGGGTGAGGCCCAGCGCTATTTGTGTCATGTCACTATGCTGTATAACATACGTTGACGTGGGAGAGAGACGGGGGGGGGGGGGTGAAGAACTTTACTGAGACCCCGAGGACATGGATCATGTGCTTATGGGCTTCCTTGGCAAGCAATACAAGGAACTTGCGAGGAACCCACTACGCTATAAGTCATTGTATTTTTTGAGAAGTAGGGCAGGCACTGTGCCATTTTTTCGTCATCCATGGAGAGCGTTGGTACCTGCTAAAACGCATGTAAGGCATTATGCGCACTTATTGATGCTGTGCCTGATGACGATGAAGAATTATGGCAGAGCCCTTTGTAATGGGTTGGAAGCATTCAACACTACTCGTGCGCAGTCAATCGCCATTGTGTGACGCCTGGTTACAGAATTCGCGTTGTGCGACGCTTGGTGCTTATTTTACTCTTCTACCACGCTTATTGCATTTGCTAATGTGGTTCCTTCACCGACATGAATGCTGTATAGGACATTTTT
>NC_051179.1:29070711-29245323 GCF_013339695.2 Rhipicephalus sanguineus
GGGGTCAGCGAAGCTGGAAGAGCGCGGTTTCTAGAGCCCGTTGTAAGGCTCTCTTGGGGCTACAATACAAGTAACACTAGAAAGGTACCCACTACGCATAAATCACAATTTTTGTGAAGTTGGGAAGATCTTCTAAGCCATTATTTGTCATTCTGCGGAGAAGCGAGGCACCCAGCTACACGTCTGTAAGGCATTATGATGAACTTTGTTGGACGCGAACGACTAATGACGATGAAGAATTATTGGCTCAGCTCTTTGTAATGGGTTGGAAGCTTTAAACCGCCCACCAGTTTTGTAATTTGCATTGGGTGAGGCCCAGTCGCTATTTGTGTCATGTCACTATGCTGTATAACATCGTTGACGTGGGAGAGAAGACGGGGGGGGGGGGGTGAAGAACTTTACTGAGAACCCGAGGAAATGGATCATGTGCTTATGGCTTCCTTGGCAAGCCAATACAAGTGCACTTGCGAGGAACCCACTACGCTATAAGTCATTGTATTTTTTGAGAGTAGGGCAGCCATGGCACTGTGCCATTTTTCGTCCTTCCATGGAGAGCGTTTGGTACCTGCTAAAACGCATGTAAGGCATTATGCGCACTTTATTGATGCTGTGCCTGATGACGATGAAGAATTATGGCAGAGCCCTTTGTAATGGGTTGGAAGCATTCAACAACCTACTCGTTGCGCAGTCAATCGCATTGTGTGACGCCTGGTTACAGAATTCGCGTTGTGCGACGCTTGGTGCTTATTTTACTCTTCTACCACGCTATATTGCATTTGCTAATGTGGTTCCTTCCCGACATGAAGTCTGTATAGGACATTTTTGCAAAGCAGTATCAAGCACCGGCATGGCTCAGAGGTTGAATACTGGGCTCCCACGCAGACGGCCCAGGTTCGAATCTCGTTCCATCCTGGAATTTTTTTTCTTATTTCGTTTTTTCTTATTTCGAGCGATACTGGTTACGGACACCGGCGGCAGCGGCGGCGGCGGCGGCGGACAACTACGGCGCCAAAAACGGCCGGTGAAATGATCTCATAACAGCTTTCGCTGTAAAAAAAAAAATCACCGTATGACGTCATCATGACGCGACAGCTCACCAAAACTTGTGATGTAATCGTGATATCACTTACATCAGATAACGTGACGTCACCTGATGACGTCATCACATGGCATTGTCACTTGGTCAGAAGTGGGCCGATCACGGAGGCAGTGCAAAACTAGGTGAGTAGCAGAGAGCTTGCAATGCCTCCGATCTTGGAGGCAGTGCAAAACCACCTTAGGTGCGGGAAGCTTTCGGAGGAGAGCGGGGGACGATCTATACATTGACTGAGTAGGAAAAGAAGATGGCTGTCGGCTTCAAGTCGTCTTAGGCGAATGCATAAGGGACCCTGTGAGTTTTTTTTTTTTATTCACGTAAAGATGTATAGAAGAAGGGTACGCCAGCATTTCAGCTATTTGGATTTCTTCGATTGTTTCTTTCTTTTCAACTGTGAGAAAGCTCATTTCGGTTTCTTGATATACATCGACTGCGCTGGAAGTAGAACTGCTACCTCGACCGCTTCGCACACCAGAGCTTCTCGGCCTACTGACAACGTGCAAAGAACGACAAGAAACTTCGAGACAAATATGTGCGCCATAAATTGTTGCGCACACAAACAACCAGCCGTCGCGCCATGACTTTTCTGCTAATAGGAACGCCGCAGAGAACGTAGTACCGTCTACGGGAAACCACAAAAGGAAAACAAACCAAATTTACCAAAGTTGGAAACGGGATGCTGAGATAAAAAAAAGAAGCGGGAAGGGGGGGGGGGGTAGTGGATACAGCACTACGTTTTTCATTCAGGCAACGTCGCCAGCAGCTGCGAACAACGAACGCTCCAATGCGCCTCACGTACTCGCCTGGTACTGATGAAAACGGCAACGTACGCTTTTCATGGGATTTTTTTTATTTGCGTACTTTATTTTTACTTTGTTCTTTTTTTTTCCTGTCTCAATGGAATCATCTTCTTTTTGTATCCGGTCGTTGGCTCAGTTCGAGAAAGGCAAAACCATCGACGGTGAAGCTCGACTTCTTCACCTCGTCTTGTTTATTCAAATTCGAAACAGGACAATCAACAAATAGAGAGAGAGAGAAAGATGGAAAACGCTGCATAAGTTTCTTATACAGTACGAGCTGCGACTTCATTTGGCTTCGAGGATGCGCGATGAAATGCCAAAGCAGCCTTACGCTCTAAGCGTAAAAGTGGCAAAGAAAATAAAAGAAAAGCAGCAAACATAAGGCGGGCTTCTTTTTCGGAAAAAAGGAAAAAGACGCAGAGCACACTTCACGTTTCAGACGTTCTGCATCTGAAAAAGTGTGCTTTCTTTATCGCTTAACGATAGTTTTGATGAGATACAATATTTCATTCTAAAAACAGTTTGAAAACGTTTCCACTGGAGCACTGGCCAATAGCAGCGCTCCAGTGTACACGCGTACTTTGTCGTCTCCTCTTCGTGCTAGTAAACCTTGCAGTGTATAACGACAATCTGCCCAAACCGAAGTACTCCTCAAGAAAGCAGCAGGGAAGAAAGAAGACGGAAATAAAAAGGAGTTAGACATTTACGCTTACAAATATTCGTAAAAATAAAGAAAGAAATCTGTTAAGCTCTGGTACCTCTATTCGAAATTGTTCTGGACAGGTTATTAAAAAACTCACAGGGTCCCATATGCATTCACCGAAGACGACTCCAGTGATGCTACCGAGGACTTCTGATTTGGAGCAATTTTTGGAGCAGCAAAATTTCCGTTTTGGAGCACTTTGGAGCAGCAAAATTTTCATCTTGGAGCACTTTGGAGCAGATAATTTTGCATCTGGGAGCACTCTGGAGCAGCGAATTTTACATCCTGGAGTGCACTACAGAAGCATATTGCAATAACAGTCAAGCACAATATGGCGGTAAGGTTAAACCTTACTGTCCCAACGAGGGAGCCGCCTGCGTCAACTTAGGGTTGATCTTCAGGACCCGAATAAAGTTCATCATACCATACCGGAATATTACTATGGGGCTTTTATGAAGGCTAGAAATATATTTCGATTCATTGCAAATCTCATGGAAAAAATCATCTCAGGAGAACTCCATACTTCACTCGCTAATGAAAAAATAAGGGCTCATGCAGTTGAGTGTTCTGAATTAACCTCTTCGGCAATTATTTTCGACACTAGCAAATAAACAGAATACCAGATCAATAAAATTGCACTTTATGAAATAACACTCTAAATACATCTATGTGGTTATCAGCAGACATTGTAGACAAACGCCGTGATGTACAGCAGTGCCTCAATGCCAAAGAGCCACACTGTCCCTAATGCATTCCCCTAAGAAAACTCCAAGGCGAAAGCCAGGTTCTTTTTCTTCTCGATCGACGGGTTGATCCTCCCCCTCCTTCTCTACAAACTATCTGCACCTCACCTTGTTTTGCGCTAGCTCCATGATCGGCGCACCGATTACGGAAGCAGTGGAAAGCGACGTTGTCGTGATGGCGTCATCACGTGACATCACGATATATGACGCCATGATGACGTCACAAGTTTTGACGATCTATGACGTGATGATGACGCCATCACGTGATTATTTTTTGCATCAATCGATTGAAGCCGCCGACGGTCAATTTTCGTGTTTGATAAAGCATCTGATGCTCTCGCATTAATATTGCGTATTGAACGTTAACAACCTGGCCTTACATACCAAACTGTCCTCCACCATGTCACCTCCTTGCCATGCGCGAAACAGCTTCGCTAAGGAGTCACTTCACAGAGTGAAATGGCTCCTAAACTTTTTTAAATGTTTATTGTGATAACAATTATATGGACGCTCTCCGCGGATTTTTGCCGTCGCAATTGCCGTAATTTTCTCTATAAAGACCGAATTAATAACATCACCACGCGCATTCTAGCCGCGGGCAAAAGCTCGCGAGCGCTGGCGACGAACGCGGCTGAAGCGGAGATTAAGCTAGCCGGCCGTCTGTCTCCGTCGCACGGACAGCGCATGAGATAACATCTTCCCGCGTGCGGACCTGCCGTCGATTGCTCATCAAACAAAGAGGAAACGCCCCGCCCGTCTTTCGTAAGGAGCATGAAAGGACGCCAGAGGAGCGGGGGGGGGGGGGGCTAGGGGACCGCATCGTTCGAAGGGCGCAGTCGCTTGCGCGCGCGCCATCTCGAGGCATCAGGAGACGGCTCGTAAACTTGCTGTGCTCTCAACGCTTACTTCGTGTTTAGAGAACTCAGAGCAAGAAAACGCTTCGGTTCCTGGAGCGGCCATATTCCCTTAAACCAGTGTTTTGTTGAGTTACGCGAGATCGAATCCAAAAGAGTTAGCTACTAGCCTTACTTCGTTTAACAATACAATTTGTTGGTATCGCCTTCATTGCTTCGCCCTTAAGCAAAACTGAGGTTTTTTACCCGTCAGCTATTGACCGCCGAAAGCGAGGGGCGGACGTGTAACATGGGGTAGCCGCTTCACTGTGGGCCGTCAGCGACGGGCCCGCTACTGACAGCTGCGTATTTGCGGCTGCTCCGACCAGGATATATGCTTTTATTAATGAGATGAAATTTTTAAAAAGCAAGCAAAAAATTCGAATTGGAACCCTAGCAAGTGAGCTCGAAAGGGCAGGGCCTTTTAGGGGGTATTTGATTTGACGGTGATAGACGCCTCCAAACCCAAGACTTTGGCGCAGTTTGGCGCAATTTTCGTCGATATTATCAGGATGGCACAGTAAATACAATTTGGCGCACTTTGGCGCAGTTGGCGCAGGAGTGGAATCACTGCGACTCGAAGGCGAAAGTCATCTTTTTCTTCTCAGCCGATGCATTTATCCACCCTCCGAAAGCTTTGTGCACCTAGCGTGGTATTGCATTGCCTCCAAGATCGGAGGCACGTCACCTATTGTTGCACTACCTACATGATCTGCCCACTTTTGAACAAGCTGCGATGTCACGTGATGACAGCATCATGTGAAGTCACGTGACGTGTTGTCCCCGACGCCGCGGGACGCCGACGGTCAATTTACGCGTTTGATGAGGCATTTAAGGCTGTCGCCTTAATACAGCACCCTTGTCTGATTGCGCAACCGCAAAATAATTGCAGTTTTTCTTTTATATATTTTCTTTTCCTCCAATCCTTTCTCATTTTTCAAAGTATTGTGCATGCATTCTCCGTATATAAATATGAATGCTCAGATGACCAAGCCTTGGCCAGAGTGAGTATATGCCGTCTGGATGCACTCCAAGAAAAAAAAAGGAGTATGTGTGACTCCTTTCGGGTAGTCCTGACTCGCCACGTATATGACTCTCTTTAAAGAGTCACGTTAACGCTCTTGTAGGTCACATGACTCTCTGAAGAGAGTATAATGACCTCCAAAGGGAGTTCGCATGTCTCTTTAAATAGAGTCATATACGTGGAAAGTCAATACTCCCCGAAAGGAGTCAAAAAGACTTTTTTTTTTTTTTTAGAGTGTGGGAAAAACAAAACGAAAGGAAACTTAGACCGGCTGACAACCCTGTGCAAATGAAATGGCGTGAACGGAATAGAAGATATATAGGAGAAGCTACCCAAAACATAGAAACGCGGAAATAAGAAAGAACGAAAAAGGAGGTATTTCCTCCGAGTATCCATTCTCTTATTTTAGCTATTTTTTGTTTCTTTTTCGGCGCTGCACAGCCGGTATGATCTCTGATGCGGCAAAGTTTTGGGGGCAAGCAATTCATACACGTGCGCATGCTCGCGATATCTGAATATGTATATACTTGTATACACCGGCTCCCGCTTCGGTCGTTGAGCTGCTGCTCGCTTATTTCTCGCTTAAATGTGTCCGGTCCCTTCATGTGTACCCTAACGACGCGTTTTATTTATTCGTTTTTTTTTCTTTGCGTTCAATCGAAGTCGTACACCCCCTTCGTTCTGTTTTTGTACACCAATATCACTTCCGCGGAAAGGAACGCTCAGTGTAGCTTCTTTGTTTAGTTACACTATTGGCGGGAAATTACTTAATGTAACATTTTTTTTTTTGTTTTAGGTTTCACACAGCTGTAATGACACACCACGAAAGAGAATAATAGAAAAGGGTTCCGCGCAAAAGCAAATATACAGCAATGAAAAATGAAAAACGTTTTTATTCGTTAATTTGGCGGCCTTGTGTTTGTACCTCTGACGCTCTGTTTATATATACAAAAGAGGCAAGAGAAACTAAATTACTAATACGCATTTTCTACCACAGCCGTTCCCTCTCGCACGCGCATTTTCTGAATTCTTTCTTTTTTATCTCATGATTTTTTTTATATTGCCGATATGTCACAAGATCCCTTTTTAATGTCTTTTTTTTTTTTGTCAATCCTCCAAGTATCCGTTCTCGTTCCGCAGCGCGCTGGTTAACAACGAGCGTTGAGTAACACAAGTCACCCAAGGCGGAGTTTTCGTTATTAACGAACTTTCGAGGATTCTTCTATCCATTTTTCTCTAACTTCGTCACTTTCACTGACGTTTTCTCGTGTTTCACAAGGCGCGACGATATCGGCGCGGGTTTCGGATCGCAATTCCCTGAAAACAACCAACGGCAGCGCCTGTTGGCGATGAGAGCAGCCTCTTTACCTTCTGCGCAGTAAAAAAAGAAAAAAAAAGAAAAGAAAAGAACTTTTCAAGTCTCACACTATAAAAGAAACTCGATTCTGTGCGTGGTTGCATTGTTTGCCTAATGCTGCGTTAGGATGAAGAAAGGAAGCTAGAGCGGTCAGAACAAAAAAAAAAAAAAAATAAAGGAAAACTCGGAAGCGATTTTTTAAACATTTCTTTGAGCCGTAACTAGCGTATGTAACGCGGTGCTTTACAAAGGGTTAGCGGCCAGAAACCGCATCTTTTTCAACTCAAGGTTGCTTGCCCGTATGATCTGGTTTTGTTCTAGCAACGATGCCCGGATGACCTCATTTGAGTGCCCGGATGTCTTGTTTCAGTGCCCGGATGTTCAAGTTTGAGAGCCCGGATAACGACGCTGCCTTTTGGCTCAAGGTCCCTTGAAGGCCGGTAACAACGGGAGCTAAACAAATGCATGCTTAAAAACTAGAAATAACTGTAGAAACGCACATGGCAACAGATACAACGTGATCTGTTTTGAATTTGCATATACAGCAAAGCTATTTTTCGCTGCATATCGAAGTCGTTTCTGCTGGGCTCGACGCTCGTTTTGTTCCAACTTCTGTTGCTCTGTTCAGAGTTCGCTTGTACGTCCCATGTGGAAGAAGGCTGCATCGCATCTTCGAAACCAACCGGCCTTATGAGCTGTTCGAGGAAGCAAGCTGGCTTTCTTCGTAATTCGTACCGGTTACCCGGCCTCACCTTAAAAGCGCACGTGGCGTAATCGACAGCGCAAACTCCTTACTACTCCAAAAATAATCATTTGACTCTTTTTCAGGAGTCCCGACTGGCCACGTATGTGACTCACTTGAAAGAGACACGTGATGATTTCTTGGAGATCAAGCCAGGACTCACCGAAAAGGGTAACATACACTGTCTTTCTTTATTTACAATGTATGTATCAGAACTGCCATCTATATTGTAACCACCTCCCTATCTGTGTGCGACTATTAGACAACAAATACTATCATCATTGAGCATAAACGCGTTTTTTCCCCTTCCTTTAGCAAGAATATCATATCATTTCCGAATACCAATGAGAACCTAGACAAACATTGCTTCGCGACTAACTCGGGTATCATTGACCGTTCAAATAGTTGCCCTTGTTCCGCGTCACACAACCAACAATACCGCCATTTCGTGAATTTATAGCTTCTCCTATTATTCGCTCTATCTCCTTTCCTGTTTTCGCTTCGCAGAGTCATTGTGTCACAGTTGACGACGACGTCTTTGGGAGCGTCCAGTTCGCTCGAATCGCTGCAGCCCGATAAACAGAGGCAAACACATGCGTCCGCGCGCGCTCCTCGTGCATCTGAAAGGAGAGACGGCGATAAGGGGGCTCGCGTTCTAGAAAAGAAACGAGACGGGAGCTGTGGAAAAGAACACACAGAGACGCGCAATATGAAAAAAAAATGCATACACAAATAAAAGGAAAAATGCTGGCTGCGTCGCTGACGTCCGCGGTCGAGTGCGGGGTCAAGATAGGGAAGACAGTTGGTTGTTTGGTGCGCGAGAAAAAAAAAAACAAATATACGAACACGGCTGCATGTAGTGCTAGCTGAACCGTAGAGATAAGTCGATCTCGTCAGCTTATACGTCAGCGAAGCACGACTCTGTTTTGTTTTGTTTTTGTTTTTATCTGCGGTTTGGACGTTGCCATTGTTGCTGCTGCCACGTGTGCCACGTCGTAGTTGAACGACGACGAAGAAGACCCGACGTCCGTCGCGCTGGAGGTTGTTATCGCGCGGCCGCTGCACGTATATATACGAGTACAGAGCAATCGTTGGAGACACGCGAGCCCTGTAGCTAGCTGGACGGCTCGACGTCGCGCCGCTAACAATGTGCCCGCTGCAGCAGCAACGGGACAAGCGACGAGCACGACGTGAGGTCAAGCATACACACAAAAGCGTGTGCACGTGCTTCTATATAAAAAAAAGGCCCATACGTACGCTGCGAACGACTTGACGGAGTGCAGGGAGAAACCGTGGAGGCTATTAGCTGGCGTTCGTCACAAAAAAAAAAAAAAAAAAAACGTGAAGACAGTCTACTTTTCTTTTTTTTTTTTGCAATGAGACCGATGTGAGAGGAAGTTACGAAGGGGTGGATCTATACAGGCCTGCAAATGGCCTGCCGGTAACTGAATGAACGCTGTGCCACGCACGTCTTCACGAAATGAAAGAAACAGAGTTCTTGAAGAAAATGCACTTTCAATCGTGCAAAAAGAAAAAAAAAGAGCGAGCGGCAAGCACAGGCGCTAGCCTGCAACTGCAGCCGTACTGCAACTCTACTGGAACTGGAGTTACAGTACAGCACCTACGTTTGTTCTTGTTTGTGCGAGTGAAAATGTCACCTCTCGAAAAGCGCTGCTTCTTCCATACCACGTAGCTCACTAACCGTCAATTTCTCTCTTGTACACTCTGAGAAAAAAAAAAACAGTCTTTTGACTCCTTTCGGGGAGTCTCGACTAACCACTTATGACTCTCTTTAAGGAGGTACGTCAACTCCCTTTGAAGATCATTATACTCTCTTCGGAGAGTCGTGTGACCCACAAGAGAGATAACGTGCCTCTTTAAAGAGAGTCATATACGTTGCAAGTCAAGACTCCCCGAAAAAAAAAGAAAGGAGTAACACACACTCCTTTTTTTTTTCGAAGTGTAAATACGTCTTCGTGTGCCTGCGGGTATGCCAGCGCAATCACCGAACAGCGAAGACTTAGCGATATAAAGTGCGTTGCGTGTGCGAGGTACCGAGAGCGAAGGAACGCAAAGCGTGAACGCCGATATCGATTGCAGCGAACGTACGCGTTGTGGTTTATCACTGAAGGATTAACCCGATCAAAGAGCGCGGTGATATGAGGACGCCTGAATGAATTGCTCTTGAATCGCCGACGTAGTACCACAGTAGGTCATCGACCGCGCACGTAAACGAAGTCGCAAGCGCAGACTTCGGTTTGTAAGTGCTTCAGTGTATTGTCATATATTAATATGTGGATTATCACGACGGACATTCGCACGCAGTTTTAACGATATGAAAGGTGCCACAATTTCGAATTTCTCAAATAAATCCGTAAGGATAGTTATCCAGAGCGACGAAGAAATCTTGTGACCAATCCACGCATCCGCGATGGAATTTTCTGAAGATAAATACGCGTGCAACTGTCCCCACACTGCTGTTGCTCAAGAACAAGTTCAAGTTGCAACTCCAGTTTGTATTGACAGCCTGTTGACGTGCCGGCATTCATCCAAGGTCACTGGAAGGTTGCGCTGAGACAATAACTAGGAAGTTACCTCAGCTCCCCGCCCCTCCTGCGATCTCTAAATACGAACAGAAAACTGCACAGCGCACTGGCACCTGTAGAAACGTTGCAAGCAGTGCACTTCCTGGATTCTCTAGCAGTGCCGCTGCACTCGGTGATGCGTGAACGCGTACGTATGGCTTTCGACGAAACGCGTCTAATTGGGGGGTGTGTGTCGTGCTCGAAGCGCTCTCGGGGGAGACAAAGCGACCTAAACGAGCCCCCCTTGGAAACCAAGGGCGAAGCGAGCGCTCCGCGTCCAAATGCGCACTCATGTGCGTCGCGTCTATCTCTGCCTCGCAAACGTAGCACGTAACCCCTCTCACCTCCCAGGAGGCTGCGAGAACAGCGTGCTGCGAGTTATTATACAAACACAGAACAGAGAAACAGCGCGGAGCGTTAACAGACCACAACGAGATCATGTGCGGCCGTCCCAACTTGCTCCGCGTCCTCTCCAGAGCAGAAGGACAACCAGCAGCAGCAGACGACAGCCGCACCAGAAGCAGCTGATTGCCGCGCCACACATGCACACATGCACGCCCTCCACCATCATGGCTTGCTAACGGAGGACTGCGCGGCAGGGCGTTTGTCATTGTTAACTCTAAGTGACACGCGTCGCGCGCCGTCTGCGCAAGCTGCCGCGTACGAAGACGGCGACGTAAACTCGGGCAACAAGACGCCTTCCCCGTCGCTCTCGCCTGCCGGCGGCAGCCGCCAGAGAGACAACATGCGCATCACGTATGCCTCTGTCCCCTTAAACACTATATAAGCGAGCTGCGCAAGACAGCCCCCGCTAACAGCGCATTGTTGTCCCGGTCCCCTTCTACCGCCTTCTCTCTCTCTCTCTTTCTCTCCTTAGGTCGTGCTAGACGACTGTATAGTTGCAAGGGGACGCAGGTAATAGCAGCAAGGTCGAACTGTTTTTCTTCGCCCTCTCCACTCGCGTAACATCATGCGATTCGACTTCCTCAAAGTCACGCCAACCCGAAGCATAGGTCGGTAAAAAATGTGGAGCTCACTCAGACTCACTCACGGAATATATTTTGCCCTTGGGGCTCACTCCGACTCAGACTCACCAAAATTTTCCTCAACCGGACTCATTCGGACTCACTCACTAAAAGTTGTCTGAACCGAACTCACTCGAACTCAAACTCATCAAAATATTACTCGCCCGGACTCACTCAGACTCAGACTCATGGCTCGATCTGAGTCTGAGTGAGTCGACTCATGAGTGAGTTTGCCGACCTATGACCCGAAGTGACGGAGAAAGACTCGTGAGCAAAACGGTGCAGTGTAGCTACTCCTTGGTTTCATTTCAGACTCGCCAGGGAGGCAGATCTTAAGTTTATAAGTAGAGTAACTTTATATGCATACATCGTAACACTTTGTGGCGAATCAGTTCGGTGCAAGACCGCCAGGCGGAACGAGGTGAATGAAAGCGAACGTATGGTACCAACCCCTGCTGCGGCGCAATGCCAATAGGAACTCCTTACGGTTCTCGACGAAAGAAAACCTACAAGTTGACAAAAAACACGCTTACTTGTCTGAGATTCAAACCTGGAGCCAACTCAGACAAACTCCACCATCTGTGCTAACCAGATGGCCAGCAGATCACAGGGCGAGTACGAATTAGCCGACAACAGCAAGTGATAATTATGGTAATTCTATATGCGGCTAAACCAAGAGAGATGAGACGGACAGTAATGACGGGGGCAAGGCTTAGCTTGCCGCTCTTCGCTCATCAGCAATATGGCTGAAGGCTTCAGCGAAACCTGTGGAACGTAACGTCATTCATGCAGTGTGGCAGCCAGATGCAGAAGGACCTCTCGCACATTTCAGCCTTCTGAGCTATGTGCTCTTCATCGGAAGCATCCTCATATAAGTGCGACGTAGCATCTTGGAGTGAAGCCAGACAGAATATATTTCTGCCAGCTCGTTCCCTCTTTTTCGTATTTCTTGTCGTTATATCTAGCTAGTCAAACAAGGCTACGCAGGAGAAGAATGCCGGACAGTGACGCTCTGTGTTCTTTCTAACTTGATTATCAGTTGGGCGCCGCTTGTCAAGACTTTACTGAATCCTCAAACCTACTGACGTATAACGTCCACCCATCCTAATTATAGAGCTTCATGAAATGCGCCAATCGCAACGGTAGCACCCATTCAGATACCAACTATCCTTCCGACCTGCCATGGTCGTCTAGTGGTTATGGTGCTCGACGAATGACCCGAAGGTCGCGGGATCGAATCCCGGCCGCATTTCGATAGAGGCGGAATGCCTTGTACTTAGATTTAGGTGCCCGTTCAAGAATCCCAGGTGGCCGAAATTTCCGGAGCCCTCCACTACGTCGTACTTCATATCGTGGATTTGGGACGTAAAACCCCAAGAATTATTACTATTTACCAACTATTCTTCACTAGTGGCATCTTGAAGACTGTCCCGATGTTCAGCTGCCGCGCATGTACAATTCCATGTGGATATGTCCCAAACCACCCGCCCTACCTCGACTACCCAATCCCTCCTCTACCCAGTGGGAAGCCACTCTTTCCAGCACAGCCTTGGACGACCAGCGAACACTGATTGACCAGGCCAGCCGGATAGCAGCAGAAAATGGGGCCCTGGACTGAGGGCTCCACCCTCTGGGACTTCACCAGCAGAACGAAAAATGTTTTCTACCATTACTACTACTACGACTACTGCTGCTGAACGCAACTAGCGCGCGCGACACGCAGAGTACATGTGCAGGCACAGCTAAGGGAAGCCGGGGAGAGGGAGCCAGGCACTGCAGTGCGCGTCGCGAACAGTGTTCCTGCAGCAGCGCCCGACGTGCCACCGTTGTCGGCCTCAGGCCTCCCTCGGTGAAATCGTCGCCGCAGTCCGCAAATAGAAGCTTCCCCGGCCAGGACGTCCCGCAAAAGAAGCCGCCGCTGTTGCTCGACGGAAAGGGGTTGGGAGAGGAGGTTGAGGAGGTGGAAAGAGCTGTAGACAGCTCGGGTAAAGCGAGAGATGGTGAGAGATGCGAAAACAATGGGAGGAAAGACGTGAGCTGAGACGGACTGTGCAGCGAGGGATGACAGCGAATAAAGAAAGCAGCAGCGGGCGGTGTGCGGTGGCAGGAATGCCCCCGTTTCGCAACCTGACAAAGTGGTGTGCACAGAAGAAAAGAACTTCTCTCCCCTCTTTCACCCTCTCTTTCCACTTGTCCTCTTGGAACGCGAGCAACGTGCCGTGTTTTCTCGAAAGAAGGTTCGAGTCGAAAACGACGACGCGTCCGATGACGCCTGTATACTCGTATTTAAAAAGAAAAAAAGAAAACAAGAAGCGCTTGTCATGATATCTGTCTCCAAAAACGTTTCTTACTCGGTACTCGTCTTTCAGTGTCACCAACTTACGCAGTGCGGGGAGAACCATCAAAGCACTGAGATGTCTTGATTTTGTCCGTCGCGACGAACATAATTAGACTGTTGCGAAGTATCATCAAGTTCTTGGAGACTACCTGTTAACAGAACGAGTAGCTCAGCCAGACATTTCCTGTGGCATGGGAATATCCCCTAACCATATATTGATGGGTTGCCTCGGTCTCTGTTGTGCACTTTGGCTGTCCCGAATTTCTGTTTCATTAAACTGGAGGCTCGCGTGAGATGGCCAAATAAGAAAGCTCGAAATAATTATGTAGCGTGATTAATTTCACTAACTTGAGAGCATGAAGCCGGCTGTCCGGTACTTGGTTGTTGTTACGATGATTACAATGATGGTGATAACAGAGGAAGTGCAGCCAGGTCGACCGTGTGAGGCGCACTGTACGTTGCTTTGAACCGAGATGAACTTCTATCGCGAATTCATCTTCGCCACTATGCACAGTAGTGTAGCAGAGAAGCAAACCTCTAGCAATGCATGAATCTGAAGATGCGATCCCGTGCCGAAACGTCATAGACACGCCGCAAAATAAACGGGCCCTAATTCTTAAAGATGAGACGAAGCGATTATCTCAACAAGCATGAGAAGCAGTGCGGCCAAACTGCGCACGTTGGAAAACTTATCCAGCACTCATGTGATCTGTACCACCTGGTTCGTACCACTACACAGTAGAAGTAGAAGACTGGCGATGAAAACTTATTTACGGGGCAGAACGGCGCATACGTTTTCTCCCACCTTACCATTGTGTTCTGTGAAGTTTGAGACAATGCAATAATTTATTTTCCGCATAGTACGTACACACCATTCATTATAGTCAACTATGCAAATTTCGTATATAATGGGGCTCTATGAACAGGTAGATAAAAACTGGTGTTATTTATCGCTTTTTCTTATTATCAGTTTCAGGCGCGCTTGGAGTTTACATCTGTACATAACTCGAATGCGCAGCGAGGTTTAAGCAAAGAGCAAAGTTCTCCGAAAAGGTGCAGAATTAACGAGGAGGCACGTCGTTATTTGATAAAGAACGTGAGAAACTACTGCTTTCGTTTAACACAGTGCCTGTTATCAGCAGCGCTGAACAGTTAAAACCGTTTGGAACTTACCGCGCGAATCATTAACCCTACAACGATAAGAAGGCTAGTCGTTTCCGCATATAAGCGTCGAATTAATGTTCGGTAGGCCTGAGAAGGAGATTGCGCCGAAGGCGAAAGTGGTTATATTTGATCACCGAAGAATAAGAGTTTTCTCTATGTATGTATGTATGTATGTATGTATGTATGTATGTATGTATGTATGTATGTATGTATGTATGTATGTATGTATGTATGTATGTATGTATGTATGTATGTATGTATGTATGTATGTATGTATGTATGTATGTATGTATGTATGTATGTATGTATGTATGTATGTATGTATGTATGTATGTATGTATGTATGTATGTACAGGGTTAAAAGGAACAGCCAGCCATTAATAAAAACAACATAACTAAATTATTTTCGCACTTCTATCAGCAAAATCCCCTGCTATAATCAAATAAATGCTTCGAACAAATGTGTGTTTATCTTAGGATCCTTGCAACCTATCTCAATGATAACATGTGGTTAAAAGAAATAGAAATTGTGTTCGCCTCAACTGTGCAGTAAAACGAAAAAAAAAGAACGAACTTTCTTACGGTGGCACCTAATTACTGGCCCTCACCCTTAGATTGCAGTGCAATTACGAAGACAATGAAGCAGGTACTGACTGAGATTACAACAGATGCTGTCCTTTCCCACGTGCTACAACAATCTTCACGCGCACTTGTGAAGGAGAGGGTAGGGTAGGGAGGATGTGTTCCTTTTGTTTTACTCCAGTGGGTTCCCGGGAGGCTTGTTTGATAACACGCTCGACAAAGCCCCGTAAATCACAACCTTCCAATATCTTTTCGCTCCTGCAAAACACAAAACAGAGGGGGGCGGCGAGCGAAAATGCGGCGCCATATTGAAAAAGGGCCGAACGCAACGCGCCTCGTATTACAGCTTCACTAGAAAAACCGTGCAGTGTGCTCGGAGGCAAAGACGTAAACCATTTCAGTCGGAGGCTTCATTCGCAACGCTGTTTGCGCTGTTGCGAACTATTTTAGGATTGTACGTTACTTTTGAGAGTCAAGTCACTGGTGCATCTTGTCCCTTCTTGCTACAGTTCTCACGCGGCCCTCGGATGATTAGACAGTGAAGGTAGTGTTTCTTTACGTCGAACCGGTAGATCGGTAGATGGCGAGGTTCTGGCGGATCGCGTCCGTAGACAAAAGATGCGTAGAACAACAATCCTTGGCGCCCCTCATTCCCTCGCCTGTCGCCCCTCGCCACACCTGCCCTTCGCTCCCTCGCCACCGCCGATGCCTTTTTCACGAATGTCGCGATACTCGGCGGCGGCACTCCCCACCACTCGATGTCCCCCCCCATGTCTCGTGACGTTGAGATCGCGCTAGCGCTGTTATCACCAGTAGCCCTTTGGACTCGCTATGAGACCTACGCTTGTCTTTCGCTCGAAGGAACAACGGCGGGAACTGAAGGAATGACAACGCGCACAGAAGCGCGCAGGGGCGCGAAAACAACGTGAAGCCGCCGTCGCGGGCTTCGGTCTTGTCCTTGCGCTTGTCCTTGTCTTCCTAAGTCCCTGTATAAGTTACGCGCTCCTATTTCTAAACTTCCCTCTTCACAGCAGTGGAAGGGCTAAGATTTTTTTTCTGTTTGTTTGACTGTGTATGGTTGCAGTTTCGCGTTTTCAGGGTAGCTAACCGGTCCGCTTCCCTGCCATTCCATTATGACCTCTCTCCCTATCTCTCCCTCTCTCTCTTTTTCTGCCCCACAAGGCAAGATATAGAATAATTTCCGCTACTTATAGGTTAAGTCATGTTAGCTACGACGAAATATGTAGTGTTTTATTATACATTTCATGGGAATTCATGCGTCAAAAAGAACAGACCCCTTTGATCCCACACATGCTAGCCGCACTGCATAGAATTAGCGATCGTCAGGAAACGTGCGGTAGCAACCGCTTTCGCTTCATTTCCTCGCAGCTGGCGTGCGGGTAAGCCATCAGCCTGGCGTGTTCCGTTTCGGGATGAGCTCTCGTATTTCTTTTCTTTTTAATTTCATACTTTGTTTCTTTCTTTTAACCAGTAATTCATGCAGCGAAGGTGTGTGCGCGTTCGTGTTTGTCTTGCTGCTGAACTGCATGCGGCAAGCAAAGGGAAGAGGGAAAGAGAAAGAATAACAAGGAATAATGAGCAAGATGCGTAAAACAACGCGATACTTTATGCTAATGGGGCAAGCATAAATTATTCGTGATGAACAACAACGGGGGGACAAGCATTCAAAAGGCCCGTGCACCCGGCGTTGGGTGCGCCGTGTTAAGGTGTACCGGATGCGACACGTTATAATATGCAGAGGACACCGGATGCGCCGTATTTCTAGCCCCTGACCATCAGGGGTTACGCATGTACGTAACCATCCACCGAAACCTTTGGGCATTAGATAGATAGATAGATAGATAGATAGATAGATAGATAGATAGATAGATAGATAGATAGATAGATAGATAGATAGAAGATGATGATAGTAGATAGATAGAAGATAGAGATAGATAGATAGATAGATAGATAGATAGATAGATAGATAGATAGATAGATAGATAGATAGATAGATAGATAGATAGATAGATAGATAGATAGATAGATAGATAGATAGATAGATAGATAGATAGATAGATAGATAGATAGATAGATAGATAGATAGATAGATAGATAGATAGATAGATAGATAGATAGATAGATAGATAGATAGATAGATAGATAGATAGATAGATAGATAGCACGATTTGCAACGCAATGCTCTAGCAATGCAGAAGAACAGCATGCCTGCTCCGTTGACATTTTGTCCAGAAAGAATGATTACGTAAGTCGAAGGGAACAATTTGACTTTACGCTTCGGCTGGTGGGCCTACCTACTGACGAAGTCTGTAAAGTCGAATTTAAAAAAATTGCTTCAAAAAAATTGCCCCGCCCGAAAGAAACTGCCGGACAGACATCAATTAAAGTTCGTTCATTCATTCGTTAATTCAACAACGTACGTAGTTATTCCTTGTTGATGCTTAGAACTAGGCCTGAACAGGAGCATGTCGTTCAGCCTACACCTTCGGCGAAGCAAAACAAAACTAAAGACCACTGGCATACTTCTTGGTGTTTCGCGGTTGAAGCTCGCTGAATAGATTTTCCGACACGCTTCACTTGGGATCTTTCTAATTTTCCAACGCCAGCGTGTATATAGGCTCGACAGATAAAAATATAAAGCACAGAAGATGAAATTCTCGGCCTATTTCTCTTTCCTTTTGTACTTCCATCCCGGTATGATGATGTTGCTATGTACAGAAAGTAGAAATCGAGGAAAACGGTTTTATAAACGGAAATCTAATTACGTGTGGGGCGAAGGAAATTCGCGAGCGTCAAGAGGAATTAAATTAGGTCAAAAAGGGAAGAAAACTAAAAAACGCTTCAAAGTTCGGAGGGCGCGTGGGGAAGAGACTAGAGAAGAGAATTCTTTTATCGAAGAGGAAAAGAACCAAAAAAAAACCCAACCAAACGTTCAATATGAGATCAGTGTATATAGGGTGGGTGGCAGATTCGAATACCAGGCACGTGCCCGTTGCTTTAAGAGGCCGCTAAAAAAGTACCCGATATGAATAAATATAGCTACGCGTAGCTTGCAATAAATTAAAGCAGCGGCCACGCATTGCCTGTACACTATAGAGTAGCTTGCGCGCATTCATAAAATAGTCTATAAAACAATTTTTTACCGAAACGTTGGCACCAGCGACACAACCTGTTAAAGGATTTTTCTAGCCTCTATCTTCTCCTCAACTTCTGCCTTGTTTGAACTAAGTGAACAGAGACTAGATAAAATATATATGAACTAGATAAACCATGCATGTAAAGAATGAAATGTGCATGTTTGAATTTGAGAGACTACATAAAATGTGCATGTCGCAGTACGATGCACCAGATTCGCACGCGTGAAAACAATTCTACGGATTCATCTGAAATTTTGTCCCTTGGTCTAGTTTCACGTCACGGCACGTAAAACTGTGAAATCATTCGCGGAAAAGCCCAAGATGGCGGACCCCAAGAATCTAAAATAACGCCGTCTATCGAACCAGATAACAGGAAACACGCTTCCGAAAACAGGTACGCGCGCGTTCTAAATGCAAGCGTCAGTCTAGGCGCGAACGCTATACTCTAAAATATGCAGCACACGCTTTTTGGGAGCCATTGAAAGCTGTGCATAGCTACGTTTGTGCATCCCAAATATTTTTTATTTGTTTCGCGGGCTCTCAGAGGCAACTGCCACGTGCCAAGTTACGAACTTTATATACGTGAACTTTGGTGTTAGGAGGCACAGGGCGAAATCCCGAGTTTTGAAAAGAACCAGATCCGCTAACTGAGATTATTTTTTTCTTTTACTGCGTTTGTTTGTTCGGACAGTGCACGCGGGCGGTACAGCTCGGCCAGACTTAGCCCGTTAGCTTGCACAAGAGCCCGGTGTGGGTAGCGGATTTGAATTTGAATGAAACGCAAACAGAACGCTGTGAAAAGCTGAAAGCTCGAGCGCCAGCCACGTTCTGTGCACTCGCGCCTGTGCATTGTATAAGCGCCGGGGTCTGAAAGAAGCAGAGGGATTTTTGTTTTTAGCAAGCTTCTTGTTTCCAAACTTACGCTTATCTCGATATGACTATGCGCATTAGAACGAGAGAATACATAATTATAAAAGTTTATGTGTGCAGAAAAAGAAGGATATGCATGTGAAGAAGAGAAGATTATGCACTAAAAATCACACCATCTCCCGCTAAAGGGGACCGTGAGGCGGTGCGAAGCAGTGTTTCGGCATGTAGAGCCTGCGTTTCAGAGGTAGAGTGGTGAGGGGGAAAGGGGAGAGGGGAAGTGGAGAGGGGGAATGGAGAGGGGGAGGGGAAGGAAAAGGGGAGGCGGAAGGGGAGAGGGAAAGGGGAGAGGGGAGAGGAGGAAGGGTAGGGGAGAGGAGGAGAGATGGGGGAGCGGAGGAATGGAGAGGGGAAGTGGGGAGGTGGATGGGAAAGGGGAATGAGGGGGGAAAGGGAAGGGGAAAGGTGATGTGGAGAGGGAAAGGGAGAGAGGGAGTGGAGAGGGGAAGTGGGGAAGGTTTGCGCATGCGCAGTAAGGGTGGTCACGCCGCACACCACCACCACCACCACCACCACCGGATTGAACTCCGCTATATAATGCTTCACATCTAAAAAAGCCCATATGCCTGTATGTATATGCCCGGCGTATACGTGAAACTCGCGTTCTTGCGCGACTTATAGCCTCGTGAAGGAAAAAATTGTAGCGCAAAGCAACACACGGACAGACAGAGAGGACGGGACTGGCGCTACAATTCTCTGTCTGTCCGTGTGTTGCTTTGCGCTACAATTTAAACCCCTAGATATTAAACCCCAGGACGTTAAACCCCAGATATTATTATTATTACTGCGCGACTTATATGCCCTACGTAATCCTGTAGTCTCGTCGAATCAACTAGCCTGGCAAACGCATTGTTTTAAAGTACGTCTCGCAGAGGTCTATTTTACGACGTTCATTAGCTGTCTTACGACACGCACTATGCGTTTCAGAGCTTCAAATGCTGGATTAGCCTTATCAAAACCCATCCCCCCCCCCTCTCATTCGGTGGAAATGATAGACGTTGTACAGCAGCAAGAAAAGAAAAATCACACAATCTCTCGCTAAATGTGACCATGAGGTGATGCGAAGCAGCGTTTCGGCATGTCGAGCCCGCCTTTCAGAAGGGGAGTGGATAGGGGGAGGGGGAGTGGAGAGGGGAGGGAACGGGAAAGGGGAGGGGGGAATGGAAAGGGAGAGGGGATAGAGGTAGTGGAGAGGGGAAGAGGGGCGTGCAGAGGGGAGAGGTGGAGTAGAGAGGAGGTGTGTGGAGAGGGTTTGCGCATGCGCAGTAAGGGCGGTCACGCCGCAGACCACCACCACCAGTTTGAACTCCGCCATAAGATGCTTCGCATCTAAAAATCCAATTCGTCGACGATCGTCCGACAGTTCCAATTCGCTGGGAGACGAGACAGCTCGAAATCGCTCTTTTCGGCTTGAGACGTGAAGTCAGCGCATCGAGCAAAGGCAACTAAATAAGGCATATCTCATTTTCTCTGACACCACAGTCAATAATTTATTTTATATGCAGCGCCAATCAGAGGGATGATGAGAACTTAGATTCTACTAGCACTATAAAGCATAAAATAGGGGTGTGCGAATATTCGTCGAATATTACATTCGGAATATTCGTATTCTATTCGAAAGTCGTGTATTCGAAAAGTTTCGAATATTCAATAACTTCGAATATTCGAAAAATTCGAATATGCGATTCGATTATCATGCATAAAATAACTCGTCTTCCACATTTCTGCTGCGTTCGTATATCTAAAAACGTTGCCGAGAGGAGCGATAAACATCGTAAGTACACGGAGGCACGATATCTGCCTGCGACGAGCGTCCCAATACGTATGATTTATTGCTGGTGCATCTCCGACGTGCAGCGCTGTTGGCGATCATGTAACCATACATTTTCAATATTATGGGGCCGTAACGTGCCGCACTACCACTCGTTCAGTATGCGGGACCACTTCTGAAGAAAGACAGTGACCCATGTGACTGGTGGCGGACTGTAGGCACCTTCAGATACCCCAGTCTGGCAAAGCTTTGCCCCATGTACCTCCCTATACCAGCCACTTCTGTTCCAAGCGAGCGTGCCTTTTCAGTGGCAGGGGGGTGTCTCTATTAGAAGGGAGCGCCTGCTGCCTGATCATGTGGAGCAACTCATATTTCTTCATGATAACATCTAGTCATTATATACTTTCATTGTGCCGTGATATTTGCTTGTGTTGTGATGTGCATTGTGCTAGCCTGGACTTTGTGTTCTGGAGATAGCAGTGTATGTTGTGTTGCCAGTCAGGCTGTTAATGTTTCTTTTTTCAAATAGCTACATGTTAAATAAAATATTGTTACTGTGGAGGCATTTTTCCTTTGATATTCGATATTCGATTCAATATTCGAAGGTGGATACTCGTATTCGATTCGTATTCGAAAAATTTGATATTCGCACACCCCTAGCGTAAAACAAACCTCACCACAGCCGGCACCTGGCCTATATGCGGTAGATATCAGCACAATATTCCGACAGATTTAATTTCATTTGCAGTGCCCCTTCATGACCTGTTACGGTCTCTCTCTCTCTATATATATATATATATGCGCGATTTAAGAAAACATGAGTTCTGCTCTCTTTCATGCCAAAAGAGATGATTATGAGGCCTGCCTACAAGGAGAGGGCGGGACGGGGGGGGGGGGGGGGGGAGGGGTCAATTTTCATTAGCTGGGGTTCTTTCACGTCCGCCTGAATCTGAGTCCACGGGGCTCTCTTCTATTTCTCCTTTCGACCCAATCGAAATGCGGCCGCCGTCGCCGGTATTCGAACCCGCGCCCTTCAAGCTATACACACCAAAACCGAAGCCCGAAATTCCTGTTGCGTACAATGAGCTCACCGACCCTTGATGTGAACGGTACAAAAAAATGAAGAATATCAAGAAAAGGAAAAAAAGCAAGTTTGGAATGATTGCGCAAGACATCGAGAATTCGTTTTCGCAATAAACCGCACGTCAGATGGCGGCGGGCTCGCGCATTATCTCGCCGCTGCCGCCGCCGCCTGCGGATTCGATGATTCGCGCCGTCGCCACTGTTTATACAGCGCGTCGCCTGCTGCTGCTGCTACTGCTGCTGCTGCTGCTTGAATAATCCCGAAGGCTGAAGGGGGAACGAAAACAAAAGAAGCCAGCGAGAACGACGCATGCGCAGCAATCGAAAGTAAATAAATAAGTGAAGGAGCCAAGAGGATTGGGCCCCGTGAAAGAGATATAGCGACAGCAGCGAGCTGAGACGGAGAAAGTGGATGGCAAAACCTTCCAATAACACGTCAAAACGTGGGGCTTTTAATATTCGTCGACTTTGCTTAAGCGTATTTACTCTGAATTTGTCCGCAAGCAATGTATGCGCGCGCGAGTGCGGGTGTATGAGTAAAAGCATGCGTGGCACGAAAAATACGCCCACTGAAGCTTTTTCCTTTTTCTTTCTTGTTTTTGTTTTTCTGCGCTCATAGGTGTGCGGCGATAATATTAGCATGACTGCATGGACATATAAGGCATTCGTCTTAATAAATATGCCCTTCGCTTAAGTGGGCCCTTTCCATAACTTCACTTGAATTTAGATAGATAGATAGATAGATAGATAGATAGATAGATAGATAGATAGATAGATAGATAGATAGATAGATAGATAGATAGATAGATAGATAGATAGATAGATAGATAGATAGATAGATAGATAGATAGATAGATAGATAGATAGATAGATAGATAGATAGATAGATAGATAGATAGATAGATAGATAGATAGATAGATAGATAGATAGATAGATAGATAGATATCTGACATACGAATGGTGAGAGAAAGTGAGAAATGAAGGAACAGAGAGAGTGAACTGGCTTGCTGCATGCGTTGTATTTTTATACTGCACCACAACACAGACTGCTTCAGGTCCGTGCGTACCCTAACCCCGCACTATTGCACAAGAGCCATCCAGAGGTACAGCCAACTAATACACGTTCATTATGCGCGGATATAGCCAACTTAAAACATATGCTCTAGCGGTGGTCCGCGTTACGCGGCGGCAAAAGCATCACATCGTCCAAATGGGAGGCTGCTGTTAGTAGCCCCGGACTCGAAAAACAGCTATGGGCAGTCCAGCGGGCCCACAACGCAGCAGAGACTTGGAATTCCAGTTCCTGCTCGACCCGATACGTACTTGAGCGCGTTCCGAAGGTCCTTAATACTGCTTTTCCTTCCATTCATATCCATCACAGACCCGTCGAAACTGTAATCCAATCGCTGTAATGCCAAGCCATCTGTAGTAATTCCACGCTTAATGCGGCTTGGTCTACTTCACAGCAGCTGAACGCGATAGACCGACCGGGCACTTAGCGGCTGTTCTCCGTCATAGAGGTTCGTGCCGGTCCTTCCCGTACTGGCTCGCGTCAATGCGCGTTTTCATAACACTGCACGCATTTAGAGCGACAGCGTTAGAGACACGTGACCGTACCCGAGCGAAGCAATATTTATTTATTCATGACTGGTAGCGGCACTCGCTGCGCGGGGGTGAAAGAAAGATCCGCCCATGACGAACAAGTGCGGTCTCTTCGACTCTTTTGCATACGCTCGTCGCAATGTATATGTAGTACGTTTCTGCACCTAACTTGTTATTACTATTCATATTTGGTCTGATATTCTGAGTGGAGTGCATCGCGATGGGCTTCTGTGTTTCTATTTAAGATCGACGTAATCAGCATAACCACCAAGGGCTAGAAGTCCTCAGAGCCGTGCAGCTTCGTGAAGCGCCAGCACATAACTTTACTGCTCCTATGCTGCTTCGTTATTATCTGTCAAGCGGGAATTTCAAGCAAATAAAAAATCAAGAATTTGTAAATCAATGAAGCCTGTTCTTCAAGTGCGTCAATAAATGCACAGCACGTGCAACTTCGAAAACACCCCCCCCCCCCCCACACACACACACACGCACACGCAAACACGCAAACACGCACACACACACACACACACACACACACACACACACACACACACACACACACACACACACACACACACACACACACACACACACACACACACACACACTTTATTTAACTTTTTTTTTACTCGAGCTTAAGCGGCCCGAAACTGCAGATAGTTCGCCAAAGACAGCCATATGTCCAGCCAAGAGACATTCTTAACCCCTGGACTAACAATGCATGTGCGTTTCACGCAACGAAACCAACAAAAGTACTTGCTGTTGGGGTAGTCGGTTCATACTGTGCACAGACCATAACGCTATAGGGTCACTTAGCGCAAAACAACGAAAGAAAGGAGGGAAAAGTATAAACGCTAAAACTGGTGCTTTCCCTTATATTTTTTGTTGTCTTGCGCTAAGTGACAATAGTTTTATGGTCTCTACACAAGAGCAACTAAATCACGCAACAAAAGCACAATGGTGTGTTCTGTCGTATGTTATGTATCCATTACGCACTGTTTGCATCACTGGGTGGCCGTTCACTGAGCTGTCATTCTGGGTGGACCACCCAGCAAACCTCCCTCTCTCTCTCTTTCACGAAAAAAACAGAAAGAAGAAAATAAAAGAAAGCAGTCGTCTAATTTGTGGTTGGGCAGATCATTCTTTTTATAACGTGCTATGAGTGGCAGCCACCGAAACAACAACGGCTCCTACGATGGAACGCAAATTCATCCATCCACAACGTTACTCGGCCGCTCAACCGCGCCTCGCTCTTCTACAAAGAGAGAAGGCCCGAATGTTTTATTATAATTAAAGACGACGTCATCTGATTCTCGGCTGCCGCGGCCGTTCATGGATTGGCCACATGTAGAGTGAGGCTTTACCGGCACGTCACAAGACCACGCAGCGTAGCTTATTATATTCGATAAGCGTAGCGCCGCGGCAGCGGGAAAGCGCTAAGGCGTGTTACCGGAGACGGCTCTCGAAATGAGGATATATGCGTGGACGGGAGAACACGAGGGTAAAATACAACGATGAGCCGCTGATCATATTGCCACGGAAGTGGCAATCGAAGCAAATCGCATCACCTCGAGTGGGTTGCAGTGGCTCTACGTTGAGCTGAGTGGGGGCCGCTGAGGGAAAAGAAGTGCTTTTTGCGAGAGAGCGTCTGCCGAACGTACAAAACTTCTAAACCCGCTGGGGCGTAACGTCAGAGAGGATTAACGACTACTTATCTACGAGTTCAACTGTAAAAGTTTCGCAAGCGTGTGGAACCAACGGGAACGTTAAGATATCCTCTCTCTACACCCTCTCTCCACTTCCCACCGCAGCGCATTCCAATATCGAATAAACGTGGTTTCATTAATTCATTCATTCTCTAGATTCAACGGGTGTTACGGTTGGTATATAAGGAGCTTGGACCCGATGAATGCATTAACCGTGTCTGTTCATGCATGAAGGCGTACGTGCTCGCATTTCTCGCACCGTCAAATAAATCACTCAACCGTGACGGCTGATTTTGCGATTTGCCCCCCGTCGAGACGCGGCCGCCGTGGCCAGGAATCGAACCGACGTCCGCGAGCATAGCAGTGTGATATCGTGGCCGTCAAGCTACGATGGGTGGTCACGCAGTCGGGTAAGAGTGAAGCCGCGTATTCATACAGCGAACTTCGGATCAGTTCTGACTACCTCCCTGCAATGTGTAACAAAGGCGCCTCACAAAAGGGGGAGTCTATTTGCACCTAATCTGCTCGGACGGGACCAGAGCAGAAACATGACGTCATATCACTGGAGAAGCTTCTTTTTTTGTCTTACTGTGCAAGCATCGAGCGCATGTTATTATGGCATTGCATTTTCCACTCTTGTAACATCCCTACAGCAGGGCTAACAGTGAGTTTGAGTTTGTTTATTTACCACATACGGTTACACAATGAATGAATGAATGAATGAATGAATGAATGAATGAATGAATGAATGAATGAATGAATGAATGAATGAATGACAGAGTGGCGTGCGGCTATCGACCCTGACTCTGGCAGTAGTGATGCTGGAAAAATAGTGAGACGGGCCAACCGCTGACACTGGTAAAGCAACGATACATACGCAACGTCAGGCAGAAGCTTTCCCTTTCATTGAAATTGCACGGGGGTGGTGGTATGACGTCATCCGGGACGTTTCTGCCCACGTCACGTGACTACGAGCTGTTGAAGTGCAAATAGACTGTGTGTTGAAGTGCAAATAGACGGATTTCAAAGTGCTTTTTTCGTATTTTGGCGACATTGGTTCGACAGAATGTTGTAAAGTTTGGTATGTTAAGTTTATGGCCCCCTCAGAGCACAATGAGCTTCATATTTACCTATTACAAGCTACGTAGGTTCTACTAGACGTCGTTAAAATCTACGACCTCACGACGATTGGTGCGTGAACTTCAAGGTCGTGTCGCGAGTCGCATTTTCTTTTTGCGCGTTTCCTCGCTTACAAAGCGTCTTCTCGCTGTAAGAGTGGTGATATTGGTATTATGAAACAGTACTTTACTAATACGAGAAAATCTGTTTTCTCTTTAGTGTCCCTTTAATTACAATGCTGCGCTACGTTACACGAGTCGTGTTGTAATCCCTTCATTTATTTTTTTTTTTTTTTCGCAACAACACAGACGTCAACTGGGGCATACACTCGAGCAGCTTGTTGCGACATAGCGAACCCCTCTCGACTTCTTATCTGCCGCCGCAGATAAGATATCCCGTCGGCGTCTACAAGGGCGCATACATGCGGCGATGAATATGCGTGGAAAGCTCGCTCCGGCCCTGCGGCATGTTCCTCTTGCGGTCTATATCTCCAGTAACGTTTTCAAGCAAGCAACCCGGACAGTGATACCACTCAAAATAAAGCCGCGCAACCCACTGCAGACATCGCGTATCGCTTTGCTTCGCCCAGCTTCTGCGGAGCAGCCTTGTGCCGCGACTCACGGCGCTTAGATTACACTGCCATGCGCCGCTTTAGAATGTAACGAAAATGCGCATATAACAAACGTAATATAATATCTGAGGTTTCACGTTCCAAAATCACGACATGATTATGAGGCATGCCGTAGTGGAGGGCCGCGGAAATTTCGACCGTCTGGAGTTCTTTAACGTGCACTGACGTGGAACATTACAAGGACCTCTAACATTTCGCCTCCATCGAAATCTGATCGCTGTGACCGGGATTGAACCCGCGACCTTCGGGTCAGCAGCCACGCACCGTAACCACTGTACCGCCCCGGCGGACCCATGCGCACATAATCATTGCATTCCGCTGCTACAGAAACATGTCGAGCTGGCTAACAAAGATCGTTGAGAAGAAGTTGAGGACCGCGTCTCAAGGACCTCACTTCGTTTATTGGCGTTGTGGTGCGTTTTGCGCCTGTTCTATATCTGTCGCGCATGCTTCATACTTCATGCTTCATCAAAACTGGTGTAGCATACCAATGCGCACCACCGCGCAAACCTCTTCAATACCTATTAAGGAAAATATCTATCTCTCTACCTGTATGGTCTGTTAGTCCCCCAATAAGTGTCAAGAGAATGGAAGCACAGTAGAAGACTGCTAAATAAGTGTTGCGACGTTATTTCTAATTTTACATTCGTTCATGCGATTTATGCGATTGTATGACAGCGTATGCCGGCGCATCGTTAGCGTAGTTGAAGATAAATGGTAGAGACGTTCCTCCAGCTGAGAACATAAACGACGACGATGATGATAATGATGATTATGATGCACCGCATATGCAAGAACCTCCACTCAGAAGAGTCGCGTCCTCTGGGGAGCCTTCACGTCCCACAACAATAGTCGTCGTCTGGCTTGCTTGCGTCCCCTTTCTTGTAAAAAAATGCTGTGCCCACTTTACCATGAATAAGGCCACGCCACACCACATGCTTGCGCGCGTGCCGTTCGCAGCACTGGTCGACCGAGCCCGGACGGCGGCAAGAGCCAATGGTCTTCCGGACTAGGAGGTCCAACCAGTAGAGACTCCACTTGTTTGCCAATAAATGTTTTATTCTCTCTCTCTCGCTGACCTGGAAGTACCGAGCGTTTCACGCTACGGAATAAAGACACGAGGTATAGGTGACGACGATTCCTGTGTGACGAAAAGACTCCCAAATGAGTGCAACTCTCTTTTAGACAGTGTACTTCTGGTAATGTCATAACAAAGCCAGTGAAATGCTGATGTGGCTAGCTGGTCGTGTATATCTATACTAATGAGCTTGTATATAGTATAACTGGTATAACTTCCTTGATCTATACAGTATCGTACGCGGCAACCTCACGCCCAAAATCTCACGCGAGGAATATACAGGGGAAGAAAAACAAGTGGTGGCAGAGGCACCGCGAAAGTGCGACGTGCCAGAGCTGCACGCATTCTATGTTCTGTATGAAGGCTTTCCACGTTGTTGTAGCCTCCTAATGCGCGCATTATAAAAGGGCGAGGAATAAGAAGAGGGGCGCGACAGCGACGCGCGAGGTGTGCTCTCCGCATGGTTGAAACAATGAGAGCGAATGCGCCATATTTCGCGCATGACTGCCTCGCCGCACGGTAGCTTCGCGCGCCACGCCCCGAGGCCTCTGATTGATTGCGCCAACGCGGTTCGTCGATGATTATGCGGCTGCTGCGGCGCTACGCAGGAGGGCACGTACACAGGGCGCGTTGCATGCGTGCTAGCGTGATTTCAGGCATGGCGCGAGCAGCAGGAAAGACGTACGTAGCTGATTGTTTTACGTTTGCCCGGGAGTGGATACGCGGGAATGCTATCGCCGAAAAAAAAAAAAAGATCTAGAACGTCACCAGCGTCTCTCAAGACTAACAATAAAGTTTTACCAACCAACGAACCAACCAGCGGGAAAACACAGCGTAAAGAGGAAGAGGGGAAAAACAAGAAAAGGTACGTCCGCTGGCCGAATACGTTTTGGCTTCGTGGCAGGACTGTTATACCAATGGACGTGACCCAGTATGCGAAGAGACCGACAGATCGACAAGGTGATGGTCAGATTTTTCGATAGATCGATTTACAGATGTAGATATATAAATGCGTGTATATACGTAAAACTGCATTTCGGGGATGTTTGAAACCACCCCCCGCCATCCCCCTTTACGCCAGTGTAAATAATATACTCCGGCTAGCGTGGCAACTCTGCACTTGTAAGGATCTCTCCGACAACGATCAGCACCGCTTTTTCTGAAAACCCGGCCCGACTAAAAAGAAATAACAGCAGAAAGAAAAGCAACTCCCAAAGAAAAGGCAGCCGGCAAGATAAGAAAAAAAAAACACTGTCATCATCCGCTTAGCGTCTCATATTTACTGTTCTGTATACCCGTGTCTCCTTTCTCAAGGACGCTACAGCTACTCCCTGTCGCTCAACGTTTATGTAAGTAGATACACCCGCCCCGTTCGTATATACAGCCTCCTATCCTTAGCCGTATTTTTCAGCGCTCAATTTCCGAAACAGTTGATTAATGAAGCCGCACTCGCTTTACCCGACACCCCTCCACTTTCCCTGTGCTTTTTTTTTCCCTGTAAAACTCGTACTGCTTCAGGAAACTGTCAACCTCACGTATCCTCAGGCCGACAACTCAAGCTCTCCGATCACAGCGACGCCGCTCCCGCCAAAATCAATCAATAAAGTAACAATAACAATGATAAAAGCGACGAAAGGGGGCCCTGTTTACTTTACACTGACATTATATTGAGTTTCCGCAACTTCCCCTTGTGGTATCACCGGAGAATTTATTGAGCGTCAGTGTTGGCTTACCACGGAGTTTGCACCGTCCTTCCTGTCACCTCAGTTTATATCTATTTTCTTCTCCATCTTTTCGTCTCTTCGACTTCCTTGCAAGCAGAAAGTTATTGATTTATTATTTTTGTACTTATTAACATGTTTGTCACTGCTTTTTTTCCTGCGTTAGAACAACGAGAAACGATGTGCCCGCCATGTATACTCTTTACCTCAACCTCTTCACAGAAACAAACGTATATCAGGGTAGCGCAGCGTCGATGAAAAATTAAAGAAGCACACCGTTCGCATCATGTTGACATTGTGTCACCCTTATGCCGCCTTCAACGTAGTGTCATCGGAGAACTCTTTGTCCGTTTGTCAGCCTCGTGTACGTTATGTTGATATTCTATCGAGGATACACCGCTCTCAACAAAGACAACACGAAATTCGTCGAGGCGTCGGCGCTAACGTTTGCCAGTAAGATTGTGTGGTTCACCTTTTCCCCTCCTTTGTTGTTTATCCCATCGCTACCCAGTGCTCTTCAGTTTATATATAAAAAGAAGGACAGTGACTAAATGATAATATCGTACGAGGGAGTACGAGCTATAGGAAGAATGTAACGTCTATAACGCTGCACTACAGGAGCTTCTGACACGTTGCTCGGGAGCAGAGATGATTTGTTAGCAGGAAAAACAGCAGCCGCCACTCTCCTAAACGAGGAGGGTACGGGCAAGCAAGTCGCGAATGCGACGGCGTAATAGCAAAGCGTATTATATAGCGAGAAATAGGAAGGAAAGCTACCGAATCGACAGCGCTTGCGGGCGCGCGTCTGTGCCGACTCGCGTGCAAATGAGGATAAAGTAAGAAGCAAAATTACCTAACAAGGAAAGATGAAAAAAAAAACATGAAAAGAAAGGAAGACAACGCCTCAGCGGGTCGTCGACGAAGTGACAGACGGGGAAACGGAAAGGCCTGCGCAGCGTCGGCATCGCGGAAAAGTCGACGAGATTGACGTGACGCGAAAAGTTGCCCGGGGTGGGCACCTCTGTGTATGTGTGGGAAGGTGACACTTGTTCCGAGGAGGTGCGCCTATACGCCTCCGCTGCGGCGACGCTTTGCAGCGAGCGATATGCGCGTGACATAACGCACGCGCATTGCAGCTTGCCCCTCTCGCCAAGGCCGCCGACTAGGAGCTATTCGCCGCGCACTGCCGTTTTAAGGGCCTTTAGAGCGAGCCGCGCATACCGTGAGTACGTGAAGCATTAGTGGAAAACCGTGCGGAACGCGTCGCGCAGACCTGTTCCGTCTCCTGTCGCTGCCTGACGACACGCGTCCGCTTCGTTCATTCACGAATTCGCGGCGCGCTTCGGAATGTCGCGAGAGTTTTTAGGCTCCACGCCCCGCCACGGTGGTCTAGTGGTTATGGCGCTCGACTGCTGACCCGAAGGTCGCGGGATCGAATCCCGGCCGCGGCAGGTGCATGTTCGATAGAGGCGAGAATGTTTGAGGCCCGTGTACTTAGATTTAAAAGTACGTTAAGGAACCCCAGGTGGTCGAAATTTCCGGAGCCCTCCACTGCGGCGTCTCTCATAATCATATCGTGGTTTTGGGACGCTAAACCCCCAAAAATTATTATTACTTAGGCTCCACGGCTCTCACGTTGTGGAGGGCTTACGTCAGAGACGGCAAGGTTCGCTTGGCTACGCCACTGCTCTTGCTAGCTTATACTTAAATAACGTTAATGGTTTAGACAACCTGTTTACCGTTCGATAGACGTTTTGCGAAAGTCACGATCACTGACACCGTGCGTGACGCAAGCGGTAGCGCTTTTTAAAAGTTCGTCTGAATCCATAAAATCAATAATAGAACAAAAGTAGCGCCCTCGCATGAGCCGGTCTAATTCTCTTTCGCAACTGCGCGCGCCCCGTCGTCGAAAATAAATCGAGTTATGAAACGACGTGCGATGCAATATCGTCCCGCCGAATGCGAGAGTGGCGCTAAAATTGGTTCGAAAAATGCGCAGCACGTGAGACGTGTGGAGTTAAGGTTGGTGCCGCCTCACCTGGAGGCTGTGTGAAAGTAAAGCCATGAATATGCAATGGAGAGTTTTGAGTTTACCGTTCGCGGTTTACTAGGTTGCCGGGCCAGTGCTTGTCACTAAAGAGTAACAGACTGTATTCAAAAGAGAAGGCAAGCGCGCGAGGGGCAGGCATAAATTCAGGTGGGCAGATGAGATTAAGGAGTTTGCGGGGATAGCGTGGCCACAGCAAACGTTATCCCCGCAAACTCCTTAATCTCATCTGCCCACCTGAATTTCTGCCTGCCCCTCGCGCGCTTGCCTTCTATTGGAATACAGCCTAGACCGAGTTGATAGGCGAAACATGGGATAGGCCTTTGCCCTACAGTGGGCGTAGTCAGGTTGATGATGATGATGATGAAGTTACCGTAAAAGCATGGATGTATGGATGAATATTGTACTGGGTGTGTCGATGGATGTATGAATGGATGTTGGGTGGAAATGGGAGTCGGGGTGCAATAATTTACGTAGTATAACATACGTAGCAAGTCATGACTCACAGAGAGAGTCTCAGAGAGTGATAAGAGAGTCATAATATACGTGGCAAGTCAGGATTCAGAAAAAAGAGTCAAATGACTCTTTTTTGCTTTTCTTGGAGATAACACGACGCCCTGGATTTTTACGGAACGCGCGGGAAAAGTGAACATGCCCGCGACATAGATCATAACAGACATTTGTAGGATCGGTGGCTAAACAGCGGAGTCCGTCCGTCCGTCCGTCCGGCTGTTCAGGAATCGGGATACGCCGGTAATCCGGTAACGTTATAAGAAGCTTACGTAACAATCTTAAGCTCTCTGATAACGGGCGAACCTTCCACGCCAAAGCAGACAGTGCTTTCGATTCGGAGAACTTTTGAGAACGTGCGCAGATGTACCAAAAGCAAAACGAAACACGCACAACAACCGCCGTATCCAGTATCGCTGTATAGGCTCTCACACGTGTGCGGAGCTAGAAAGCGAGAGAGAGCCGCGCACGGTAAAGCATTACACAACGCGCACGAAGAAGCTCCTGCAGGATTCGCGTTCTTTTAAACCAATTTGTTAGCGACCTCTTATTTCCTTTCGTGGCCATTCTTTCTTTCTTTCGAGTTCTGCAGAGTCTGAGCAGGTGAAGTGCGGAGAAAAAAAATCCCTCAAGGTGCGCGGGTGGAGCGCCTCTTTTGTTCTTCAGACATTAAACAAGGCACTTCTCTATTTTGCGCAATGCTTCTGTTAACGGACGGATGGTTTCAGCAACAAACTTCGTTTCAAAAGGCGTTCTTAACGTATCGGAACTTTCGCAATCGCTGCAGGAACGGCGGCGAAAACGGCTAGGAAAAAAGCCTTTGGAGCAAGTAAGACTCTATAGTTTCTCTCTAACGCGTTCTGAAACCCCTAGACACACGAAGTCCCCTCCTTGTGCACGGAGCTGCGTTTCGTAACGACGCAGGCGTCGTCTCGTGGCGATAAGCAGTGTACAAGTACAGAGTTCATGCCTTAAATGATGACGAAGAGTTCTCGGCGTGAATATCTCGCCGCATTCGATTTTTCTCTACAATGCGTGGATTGTTGGAGCGAACCGGAAGGACGAGCGCCACTTCGATTCCGAGTTCGAGACGGAGCAGATGAGACGAGTCGATAGCTACCGTTTACTTATAGAAATTTCCAGGTAAAACAATGGCGCTGGGATCATTGATTTTAGTGATGGTTAGTGAATGTTTTCTTTTTTTACGTAATCTTCGTACTCGTAGCGTAGAATGGTCTTACGATGATTACTTACCGCTTAACCATTACAAATATTTCATTACTTGCAGTTGAGAGGTCTGGCGTTGGGCCTGTTTGTACATAGCTTGAATGAACTACGACACCAATATTTAAAGACGCGTACACGAGACAAACGAATTGCGCGAACACACACCGGGACTAGCAACAGAGCAGTCGAGGCGGACAATCTTTATTGCAATATGCAATCTGTGACTAATTCCTGGCGTTGTAACGCAACACTCATTCGAAAACGATCAATTTAGAGAGATACAAAGGTTCTGCAAGAATAACATTCATTCGTACAAGAGTCTGGTGTTGGGCCTGTTGGTACATAGCATGAAAAATCGACGAACCCAGCCTTTAAAGACACGTACACAATAAGAGAAGTTTTGACGACACGCACGTCTTGAAGACACACACCCAGCGTGTGTGTCGTGAAAACTGCTCTTCTAGTGTACGTGTCCTTAAAGGCTGGGTTCGTCGAATTTTCATTCATTCATTCATTCATTCATTCATTCATTCATTCATTCATTCATTCATTCATTCATTCATTCAGCCTCTGAGAAAACAGGATGTACCATTGGCTAAGAGAAAGGAGTATGAGGGTTGGAAAGAAGGCAAAGATGGAAAGCTATGATCGTAAACATGCTGATGACAAAAGTGGCTCGGTATTACAGGAAACGAAAGGAAAAAGGAGAAAATAAAAATGAAACACACCTTTCTGTGTGCGGTGCCTCTCAGTCTGTGCTAAGTGTTACTTAACGACCGTAGTGGCGGCGGTATCTTTTCTGTGCGTGGTTCGAGAAAAAAAAAATAATAAAAAAAAACCTCATCGCAAATCTATAGGGGCCGAAAGCAGGCGTTAGGACGCGTGCGGAATCATTAAGCGCGGCTTTTCCAAGTGGCCAAGCACACGCAGCCGTAGTCTCGTGGAAAGGACGTGACAGCACTATCCTCTCCGTATTATATGCGCAATCACATGACTTCGCGAGGTACGTGCGCCTTGTCATCGCAAGCGTCGGCGTGCCGGTGACGGCACGCACGGATTTCACTTTTACACTCCGCAAACAATGAGCCAGTGGCAATCCCCTTAAAGTAACAGAGTAAAGAAACGCTAATAATCGTTAAGGCGAAAGCCTCAGATGCCTCATAAAACGCGAAAATTGACCGTCGGCGTCAACACGAGGGATGCAAGAAATCATCATGTGATTACGTCGCCATGTGACGTCACCGTGACGCCACAGGTCACCAAAATGTGTGACGTCACTATGACGTCATATGATGATGGTATCCGCAACAGCGTCGCTTGGTCAAAGGTGCACCGATCCCGGAGGCACTGCAAAGCCTTGTGAAGTACAGAAAGCTTTCGGAGGGGGGGGGGGGGGTGTTGCATCAAGAAGGAAAAGAAGGTGGCTTTCGCCTTAAAGTCATCTTTGGCGAATGCTTACGAAGCTCTATGCCAGAAATAGAGCCAGCTAAAGCACGTTCATTATGCGCGGATAACGCGAATCTAGAACCCATGCTCTGGCGGTGCCCCGCGTTACGCTGCGGCGAAGTCATCACGCCGTCAAAATGGGAGGCTGCTATTACCAGCTCCGGACCGGAACAACAGCTACGGGCAGTCCAACGGGCCCGCGACGCAGCAGAGAGACTTGGTCTTTCTGTTCCGACGTGGGAGCGGCCCGCAACGTGCTAGGGCGCGTTCCGTGGGACCAAAATAAAGTTTATTCATCCATCCATCCTTCTTTTCTACTCCATATCATTACGTCTACTTTTCTGTTGTCTTTATTAGCTATAAATAAAGACCTGTGTGGGACCACTGCACCCATGCTCGAGTGAATGCGGATGATCGCGAGGCAGATTTCTGCACCGAAACTAAAGGTCCCACAAATGAAACACAGGGAAAGGCTGCTTGCGAAATAAGACGTCGCTTACACAGTACAGCCGAGTCTCCTGCAGATGGAGTTACCGATGGTGCCTTTACATAACCGTGGCCATTTTTCTCGATCCGCACGGTACTGTAATGGTCGCGGTGCTGCGAAAGAAATGCGCCAATAAAACGAAAAGCAACTAAGCGATAAAGCATCAAGCGCGCGAGGATACGGTAAACGAAAAAAGAGAGAGAGAGAGACAAACGAGCTTTCTTTCACGAAGCTCGTCGTTCACGTCGGAAAGTGTGAGATAAAGAGAGAGAGACGGGGGAGAAGCTAGGAAGCTCAGCGGGAGGTCATTAGCGCAGTGGACAGTTTAAGCGATAGCGTGTGGTTGGGCAGAAGGGATGCAGGCTGGAAGGTCGTCTTTACCGTCCGCGCTTACACCGCAGCGGATTCGGGAGTGCAGTCAGCGGCAGCCCATGGGTCGTCGTCACGCCCCGTTGTAGCTTCCAGCTCGATTCGTGCACAACCGCTCCGAGACCTCTGTTGGAGAGCCAGATATCCCTTATCTTTCAGGGCAACTGAGTTAGAAACTCTAATACAGTCCTCAACGAACCCGCCACGGCGGTCTAGTGGTTATGGTGCTTGGCTACTGACGCGAAGGTCGCGGGTTCGATCCCGGCCGCGGTGATGGAGGTCCATGTGTTTAGAACTCTGTTGCACTTATCAACTTGATGTTTGACGCAGCTCTGAATGACGAAGAAACTGAAAACACAGGACGAGCGCTGCCTCGCAACTGAAAATTTTATTCCTAAAATAAACACAAAGAAACAAAGCAGAACGCGGAAAATATGCGCAAACAGTGAGAAAGTCAAGAGGATCATCTACACATGTCACTTTACAAAGCGCGTGCTAAGAACATATGTAAACTATATGTTAACAATATCGACGCTTGACTTATGCATGCGTGGTCTCCCATATTTTGAATGTGAAAGCCTTCGATTACTACACGAGTTCCTTTACACATATGTCTATAGATAGTATCTCCGTGTCTACAAACGCAAGAGAGCAGCCACACGTATTGCAATGCGACGCATGAGTAAGTCAAGCGGCCATATTAGTGTACACGGGCGTTTTCCGCATTTCCTACCCCCTCGAAACGCGGCTCCCGTGCCCGGGAATCGAACGCGCGACTTCGAACTACTCAGCGTGACAGCACGAGAAACCCGATTTTCTTCACACGCGAACGTAACTTGAAACCAAGGACCGCAGTACAAACCTTGCATTGCGGTCGTTCCACCAAAGAGTCCGTTATCTTGAGCTCGTATGCGTCTACATTACCGAAAATTCAGTTGTTTTTCTTTCGGCAATCCAGTAGTATATATAAACTTTAGCTCAAGTCTACACGGACAAAAGAAAAGTTCGCTTCAAAACGAACGGGCTATTATCTCGCGCCCAGGCTCACAAAGAGATGACCCGGCGCGACGAAAAAGCCACGCAAAGCCAACGCCACGCATGGCTATTATGCGAAGCGTTGGTAAATGAACGGTCTGGAAAGAATGGAAGGCCTATCAGTTCCAGCACCGTGCGCAGACTTTTTTAAAGCCGGGCCCCGTTTGACGCCCAAGCATATGCATGTATACACAGCGTAGCGGTTGCGAAGAGAGCGAGAATAATATAAAGTAAAAGGTTTAGACGGTGATGTCATCCGTCCTTGGCAGTCGCGAACCGTACACACACAGCGCGTCAAGACGGCGACCAGAGGGCCACAAAAGGGTGGCGGTGGCGCTATAAGCGCGGGAAAGATAAGAAAGCGCGCGCTTTTGTTTACGCGCGAAAGACGGCCCGCCACTCCTTTGCTGCTGTTAACAGCTACTGGTGTAGCCGTCTGCGTGGCTTGGCAGCGAAAAATAAAAAAAAAAAGGAAGTTCTCTCGCGGTGTAGTGTGAATTCGTTATGGCCAAGGCCGGATGGCGTGAGTGGTGTGGTTTGAGAAGTCTACGTCGCGCGACGTGGGACCACCGCGCCAGACGACGTCGTCCTATTATGCATTGTGTAGCGCGTGATTTCGAAGCGTCCTGAACGCGTCCTGGATGCTCCTGGCCTGAATCATGGACGGCGAATTACAGTTTACAGAGGTTTGTGTACTGAAGTACGACATTTTCTCGGGCTAGTTGGTCCATATCGATTCGGCGAACGTGTTTACACTGCCCGAAGAAGACAACACGTCAGAACATAAAAACAGGCACACACATCGGATCGATTACAAAAAACGAACCTGCGTATACTTAAGCATTTTTTAAAGAATTATACGTTGCTGAGGGGTTGTTGGCGCGTTTGTATAACGCTCGGCTACTCCTTTTCATAGATAATAGGATACGTTAAGATCACAGGAACAAAAAAAAAATTACATAATGTGGCATCTAGAGACAGTTTACGTAAGTCAATCAAGCCATAAAGAATCGCATATTTACGAAGTCCATTCGCGTAGCGACACGAAAGACAACACGAAATACAGTCCAGTCACGTAACGCTACAGTTACCATAAAACGAAGTCATACGAACACGGAATATGTTGAAAATAACGCTACGCATAGCGTCCAATCATATAACAGCATTAAAATTTAAGCATTTATTTTGGCTAAAGACAGGTATGCATTCTAAATAAAAGGCCCTTTCTGAGTGTGTGTGAGCTTGTCTTCGTTCCAGAATATTGCTGTGCTAGCTTAATTAATTAATTAATTGATTAATTAACCAGTTATCGAATCAAGCGACGTTCCTGACACGACTTGCTTTTTGAAGTAATATATTGTACTCGTTCACCCGCTGTCGTAGCTTACAACGTGAAGTGTCGCGCTGCTAACCTCAAGGACGTGGGTTCGATTCCCGGTCATGGCGACCGCCTTTCGATGGGGGCGAAATGCAAGGAACACTCGTGTACTTCGATTTAGGTGCACGGTAAAGAACCCTATATGTGGTTGAAAGTATTCCGGAGCCTTCCACTACGGCGCATCTCATAATCATATGGCGGTTTTGGCACGCAAAACACGCGAGCAATTACTACTCTACTCGTTTTACCATCTGTCATCAACACCGTATACCCCCGTCTTACTGTATGCCATCTCCACGCTCTTGACCGAAAGCCGAAGCGAAACGAATTTACAACCTGGCAACGCTGTGTAGATCGGGCGCGATAAGCCTGTTGTATACCAGCGTATACACAGCTCTTAAGCGGATGTGGATACTAAGACGCAGTATCAACTAACTCGAAACAACAGTCATTTCTTTGCCAGCGCTTCCTCTTCAAGGACAGCCCACAAGCGGGCACGTATCGTTGCGCTGTTCGCGACGCGAGCGCGGTGCTGCGTCTTCCCACTGCGTTGGCTACCGTGAAAGAGTGTCAATGTTACAGCTAATCTTTTCCGTGCGTTCTTTTTTTTTTTTGCTTTGTTATCGCATCTCACTTCAGGTAAAGTGTCTCTTTGATTTCCAACATGGTCTGCATGCATTAGACCGCCTTTACACAGAGGTTTGCCATCTACCAGCGACCAAATGTTAGAAATTCGCATATATCACACAATTCAAATTTCGCAGCGCCAGCAAAACGAAAAAAGCTTGTTATTTTGGGACGTCTTGCGTGAATAGTATCAACAGTAAACTACGCAGGAACGCATAGAGAAGACGGGCGCCCGTCCTGCCTGTGTGTTCCTTTGTGTTCCTGCGTGGTGGTGCTTATGGCGCCAAGTTCACTATCGATACCAACCGTGCTACAGCGATTACTACTGGTGTGAATATTTAGGTCACAGTGCGGCATTCGTCTTAATTTCGAAAAGTGTGTTTGCACCATTTTCAAAAAGACTGTATTTAGAGACGTTAAATCCCTTATTGTTAATGTGCGAACACACGAGTTAGTTAAGGTCGCATAGCACAAGCACGCAGAAAAGAAAAATGAAAAAAAAAAAACAGGAACATTGGCGTAGCCAGGGCGTGAGTGGGAATCCCCTCCGCCCCCCCCCCCCCCCCCCCCCCCCCGGTATTTTCTCCATTTTACACGTGCACATGTGCACGCACACACTCAAACACACGGACGAACATACATAAAGGGTGGTTACCCCCCTTCCCGAAAAAAATTTCTGGCTACGCCCCTGTACTGAACCCTGCGGTTCTGCAGGGGCGTAGCCAGACAGAAAATTACCAGACAAAAAAATAATAAAACTGCTACGACGCAGGGCCGTTTCTATCCAACTCACAAACGTTTCGCCACCGCCAGCGAAAGCTAGATCCAGGCAAGCCATTACAATTCAGTCTGCGCGCCGCTAACGAGCCCGGTCGTTCACTGCGGGCGAGGATTGGAACGACCACCGACGCTACATATACTGTGTACACAACACCTCGGATCGAAACGACGAGACGTTATAAAACGAGGCACGCACGCAGTGTTACCAAATCCGCGGTTGCTCAGCCACCTGTATACAGGCCTACAGCGGCGTGCACAGGACACGTTTCATCATATCCGCCTGGAGTAACACGCTCGGCATGCCGCAAGGCGAAACTCTGCGTGACCCATTTAAGGGCACTAACCAGCCATCTATATGTCTAGTGGAAATGAAAAGCTCGTCGTTACCACCTGAAATATGTACGGCTGTGCAGTGATGTTAGAATCGCTGACGAAATATGGAGGACGTTCAAATTTCAGACGTAAAATGAGCGACACCAACGCATGACCGTACGGGAAAATCGGCTATCTGAAACACGCAGACACTGCCGGACGACACACGTAGTGAGCAAAAGCGATTGGGTTGAATGCATATCATTTCTGGATGGAACAGCGATGTCTCTGGGCGGAGCCTATATTTATTTTTCGGTTGTAACAGGTCCGCCGCGGCAGTCGAGTTTTACGGTGTCGGCTGCTGACGCGAGTGTCGCGGGATCGATTCCGGCCGTGGCGGCAGGGTTGCCACTCACTTTCGAGTAAATGTCGCCAAATGACGAGCAAAAAGTCGCCAAAAGTCGCCTTTTTTTTTACAAACCTCGCCAAAAAAGTCGCCATTCTAGATATGTGCGTCATACCTAGTAATAAATAAAATTTCCTCTCACATATAGCCCCATAGAATACAGTACCATCCAAGACTCCTAAATTATATTGACGTTTCTCAATGCCAGTCGTATCGCCCGCTCCACCATGGAGCGCATGGTCTGCTTCTCCGACTAGCCGCAAGATAGATGTGCGTGGTGGCGCAAGGGTGAATGAATGAAACGCTCATGATATCCTTCCATCCCTGTCCGCTCGTTTCAAAGGTAAAAGTGTCGTAAACCTTGGGCGAAAACCTTGAAAGTGTTGTTTGTAGACAGCTTTACCTACCCTTATATGAATTAAAAGGATTATAAAAGGTTTATTGAAGGTAACACGACAGAAGTCTTAGAGGAACCAATCATTAGTGAGTCTTACACCTTTTCAGTGTGAACTAATATGATACCGGACGCTACCGACCCTTTCTTGCAGTCACTTATATCTACACGCGTCAATCCGATGCGTTATTAATGAATAGGTAGGCAATGTAAAATGTTGTATAGCAATTGTTGTCATTGCACACGCTCGCCGAGAACAGTGGAAAATGCCTCAATAAATATTCTTTTATTGCACAAATAGCCGCGTATCCTCCTCTCTTCGCTATTCCAAAACAGTCTTTACCAGCTGTATTGGGGTACTGCAACAGTGAATAAGTCGCCAAGCTATTTAGAACAGTTGGAGCTTTGGCGGAACAAATGGTCGGAACACGCGGCCAACCCGTCGCCTAGCCCCTTCAGAAGCGAAACTTTAGAGAAGCTTAAAGCGCCGAAAGCTATTAACTTATAGTCAAACACTGCCCCCTCGCGGTTTACATTTTGCTAGAATGTCTCTAGGGGACGTTCCCGTACCTCCTGCCTCTAGGTGAATTGAGGAGATACACACGAGTTACAGGACGGACATACGGAATGACGTGTAATGTGCACATTCTACTCTTAGGTCTAAAACCAAGAACAATACAGTGAATGTTGCCGCTCATTCGTTGCGAAGACACTGAGCTTAGGATGTATAACTCAGCGGAGACCTAAGCCGAAAATCGCCAAAAATTCGCCATGTCGCCATTCATAATTTTAGGTCGCCACGGGCCCCTCAAGTTCGCCAATTTGGCGAAAAGTAGCCACCATTGGCAACCCTGCGTGGCGGTCGCATTTCGACAAGAGGCGAAACGTTAGAAGCCCGTGTATACTGAGCGATGTCCGTGCACGTTAAGGAACACCAGATGGTCTAAATTTGCGGAGCCTTCCACTACGGCATGGCTCATAAATCATATCGTGGTTTTGACACGCGCGGCCCCCTACCGGACGTTTACAAGGACATATGTGACCAGTAGCGGACTGGGCGACCTCTGCTCATTTGGTGCCAGTGTATACTTAGGATGCCACCTGCATAAGTGGCGAAACGTCTATGTTATTTTGTTATTACCTGTTGAGTTAAGTCGGAGTAAATCTTTTAGAATCATGAATTCGTCGGGCCTTTGGCACATTTTTGCCCATAAAAACCCCACAAATTATTGTTAAACATTTTTGGTGTGGTCGCCGCACGTTGAGCGGTGGGTAAAGAACAAAAACCGGGAACCAGAGAAAGAGGCCTCAGCGACACGGGGCCGCAACCGAGTGCCGTGGAGAGTTGGTCGACCGGGTTTCCTGTAAGGCGATCATCATCGCCGCATGCAGCGAGCGAGCAAACGGCATACGCGTTCGCGAGGAGACCTCCTCCGTAGGCACGCGAGGACGCCTGTCCGCCGGCGACGCAACGCGATACGGCGACTTCGCGTCTTTCTCAGCGCCAGAGCGACGCCAGCCGCGCGCGCGGGCGCGTGCGACGACGCGAGGATGGAAGTAAAACTAAACCAAAACACGTGCGACTTCGTCGGCGGCGCCAAAACTCCCGCCCAATGCCATGGCAGGACGTCGTGAGAGTGCGCGCGCTCGCAACGTGTGTCTTCGCCAAAACTACGCGCGCTTAAAGAGAGAGTCAGCGACCGACCCGCAAAAAACAGCGCGCGCTCTCGAAACCGCGCGTTCGCAATCGAAGCTGTGTATGGGGCGCCACCGATCTCTTCATATTGTGCTGTTAAAGGGACACTGAAGTGAAACACTTAATCAGTTTGGACTAATAAGTTTTTCTTTCAGAACTCTATTGTCATTAATTTCGCCGTGATAGCTTAATTACGAGAAAAACTGAAGTTCAAGAGGCCATTTTTGAATTTCGCGCCGAAACTTCAACGCGTGAACGTCACCATGACGTCACGAATTTTAATGTCTTTTTACGTATTTTGGCCACATTGGTTCAATGAATTTTCCCGAAACATGGTATGTTAAGACTTTGGGCCCCTTTGAACACGGTGGAAGCAATTTTTACGACAAACGATCACGTAGGCACTACAGCAGACGCAGTAAAAATCTGTGACGTCACGGCGAGCTAATTCGGGAACTTTAAGGCGGCCTCGCCACCTGTGTTTTATTATTGCGCGTTCTCTCGTTTACCAAACTTCTAGTCGCGGTAAGAGTGGCGGCCTTTGGTATTGTGAAATTCTAATTTACTAATTCGCGAAAAAGTCGGTTTTCTCTTTAGTTTCCATTTAATGAACATAATCTCATAGTCATTTTAAATGTAAGTGCGTGAAAACTATTAGTACGGACTCTATCCGAGGTAATCTGCGTGACCTTGTATGTATTGGACTCTGCCCTTAGAGGTTTTCTTTTCTTAATTTTTTTTTAGAGACCAGTAATCGTAAGTGTACACACTGCTTCTGATAACGTTGTTCTTGTTATTATTTTATACTTGCTTGCTTTCTTGTTTCTGATTGTTTTTCAAATACCAGTATAATGACGTTGGGATAGCCAGCTCTAAAGTAGCCTGTCTTTACAAATTAATTAATTAATTAAATAAGTAAGTAAGAGAGTTGCGCAAACAACAACAACGAAGAAAAATCTGTAGCAGCGCGGATGATAAACGACCGCAGGCGAGATTACCGTCCGCTTATCAGCTGGAGTCTTTCGCCCTTAAAGGCACATTAAAATGTAATATTATCTCTTTCAGTCGCTGTATGTGCAATTGCGCGCATCGCATCCCACTTAAGAAGTAAGGTGCTGGTTCGGGCCGGCTGATATATCGTGTTCCATAACTGTAGACATCTTGCGTGCAAATAGAATAAAAAAAATACAGTAGATTAGACGCAAGCGCAATGTCCGTCTACTCTGTTGTTTTCGTCGTGCGACTTTTGCGCGAGAAGACCCCGTTTTGAGGGAGCGATGGTATTTCATAAAAGCAACGCACTCACTGGAGTGAGATTTAATGAAAATACCACTGCCGTTATGAGAGCGGATAGAAGCGATTTGTCGACATTAGTGAACAGTGATCCCGTGCCGGCAGTGTAGTAATACAGTAGTTGTATTGGGTCAGGAATTGGACACACCCAGTTATAGAGCGTAGTATGGGAAGGGGCGCATGAACACACTGTCTTCAAGAACATCGCATAAGCCTTCAAGTACTACTGATTAAATTACATCCTGGGGTTTTACCTAGGGCTTCCCCTATAGGCTCTACCGAGGAGGTTTAAAGATGAACTCGTTGGCGTTTACGTGCCGAAGACACAATGTGATTATTATTATAATGCAGGACTTCGCGTACGAGCCCTGTTGCCGTTCTTGAGGGCAACTGATGAATTGAGTGATCGCCTGTATATAAGCTGAAGGGTGCACGTATGTGTATTGTGAGTTGTGTACACTCGTGATTTCTCTCTCTCTCATTTACCCTCTGTCTCATCACCACGTGTAATCAGGTCCCGCTTAAAGTGCTGGTTATAGGCAGGACAGTAGACATTTTTCGTCTAGTTTCCTGGCCATAGCTAGCCCTTTATCCGGGACTTCATTAACAGTGTAAGGTATAGCAAACTGAACATAACCTAGTTAATCTCCCTGCATTTGCTCTACTCCCTCTGTCTCTCTCTTCGAAATACTTTCGACCACCTGGGGTTCTTTAAAATGCTCCTAAACCTAAGTAAATTTGCATTTTTCATTTCCTCGCCCACGTCGAGAGTCAAACCCGCGTCCTCGTGCACGCTTAGCAGTGAGCGCAACGCCATAGCCGGTAAGCCACCACGGCGTGCACTGCTGACTGGACCATTACTGTATATTTGATGACAACTTGAGCGGTGAGTGACGTTCCAAACTCTCGCGGGAATATAATGAGCGCAGCTCACTTTGTCGACACACTTCGGGGGACAGACTTTTGGGCTAGTTGGTTTGTTACGTTCATTGAAGCCATAGCGCTGATAAGACACACTTCAGCACATTCAAAATTAGTGAAGCGCGCTATTGCTAACCTCTGTTTCGTTAATGCATTGCGCAAGTCTTGCCCCCACCGAATGCAGATCAGCTTCTGCAGACAAAAAGAGCGGCCGCTGGATGCAGGCTATCCTGCTCACGTGCTCCTGTCAGTGGCTGAGAAGGCGTTATGAAAGTTAAGAGAACCGGCAAGCTCGAGCAGGCACAATAAAGACAGGCGCAAGTTCGTTTCTGTGCCATATATGCATGGGCTATCCCACAACCTTAAGAAGGTGGCCAGCAAAGCGGAAGTAGATGAGGTGTTTTTAGCTCCACAGAAATTAGTGAGCCTTTGTAAGGGCTCTGACCCCTTCCACAAGAAACGCCGAGGATGCGCGAAGAAGCACCAGTGCCCTTTCGTAGCCTGTGCTCGAAGTGTTGTTTATAGATTTCCATTTTCGTGCGGCAAGGTATATATCGGGCAGACGGGCAGATGCCTGAATGATATATGCTCAGAGAGCACAAACAGAAGCTTAACTGTTACCGCGATGGGCATGTATCAGTGCATTGTAATGACTGCGGCTGCCGACCTGTGTTCAATGAGTGCGTAGTTCTGCATAGGAACTTTGATGAAGATACGCGGGAAATTGTCGAGGCATGGTTGATTGCTAGAGAAGATACCGATTGTGTCAGTGCGCCCTCGATTGCTCTTAGTGCTAAGGAAATCGCGTATCTGGATGATGCAGGCTTGCGCTTGTGATACGGTTTTGTGGTGATGATTGCTGTCTTTTCATTGCTGTATAAGTACAACATGTTTCCGAAATAAAGATTCAGTTGTGAGTAGCGCACGTCCTGTCCTCTTTCTGTGGTCCCTGTCTTATCAGCGCTATGGCTTCAATGAACACTTCGGAGATCTGCCGACAACCGGAAAATCAGTCCTCTCTTCAAAGTACGTCCGTCCACGTAAAGGGACGGCACTTAGCGATCGTGATAGTCGAGCAACACTTGTCGCATGTTAATCTGATGTCGAGGGCGGTCTTCGAACGACGGGCCTGGTGACGTCGCGTAGTATTGGGTCTAGATATGATGACGTTGCTCGCAAACAAATATGAACACGCTTTGGTTTGAACTGGTTGGTCACACGTACTTATGCAAACATCTAGAAGCGACGCAGACGAGGACAAAGAACGTCCTATCTACAGTGCTCGCGCCTGGATGTTTGCGTAAGTATGAGCTCGCTGCGCGCGCATTTTCTTCTTCTGGCTGCCCTCTTCGCTGGAACGCGGAAGGCTAGACGCTTTGTGCCTTGACGTCATCAAACAACCGGGCTTGTTTAAACTACTAATGCTTAATATCGTAGCGAGTGTCATGCAGTAAATTATTTATCGTGTTCTTAAGCCTTCTGGTGCGTTTTTCAGGACTCCAGCTAAGTCCAGGCCGTCCGTTTAACGTGAAAGAAATAAATTATAAGTCGGAAATGTGGTGCGCGTACTCCTTTACGCCGAACTAGAACTGCAATAACAAGACGGCAAATCTTGTTGCGAGGAGAGGCCTTTGACTAAGTCAAGTTAGGCTAGGTTTAAAAGACTCAGATGAAAGGATGCAGCAAACGAAATATACGGCCCGCGACGCCAGTGCGGAAGTTCTAAAAACAAAAACAAAAATGATTTTCGCCATCACGTTCCAAATATGACAAGACACTTCGAAGTCCACCACGTCTGAGTGACGTGCTTGTGCGCGAAATTCAGACGTGGAAAAGACACGTCTGTTCATTTTCTGCCATTGTGAAGAAGTGGAAGAACTATTTTGCGTCAAACGAACGACATCACTGCTGACAAGAGTGCCTGACCACACTCAAAACTGACTTAATGTTGAGTGTTCGTGTAAGGAGTGTCGGCAGATCGGTTCACTATTGAAAGCTGTCGAAAGAAACGCGATTTTAGGTGTTGGGAATTTGTCTGAGAGTTACTCCGCACCTTGCACCTACTGCCACGAATGGTGCGCCGTACCGAAATAGACGTTCCTTCTCGCTAGAAGGTGAAAAAGAAACGGAAGTTAAGAAACACGCTGAAAATCGCTGTTTCCACTCCGCGCGATATATACAGCTATGCGTAAATGCATGAACGCCTGTACTAGAAGTTCCTCATATAACGGCAAAAATAATCACGAGCGCCTTTTTCTTTTTATTTTTTTACGCGAACGTAACGTTGCATTACTGTGAGTTGTCGTTGAGTGTCGCGAAATTCGGGAACCGAAACTTTAATCCGCCTGCTTAACTACCAAGCGTCGTGTATCTCCCGAGTATCGGAAAACCAGCGGATAGGTGACAATAACGCCCACGTTGCGTTATGCATCGAAACGAATAAATATTTCAAGCTTAAAGACTAATATAAAACAAAAGAAAAAGGGTTAACAACCTGGGGCACCTTCCGCGTCAAAGCACGCGAAATTACGCGTCGCAAAGCCGCCAGAGGCGAAGCGACGCGAGTAAAAAAAAATCCCGCGCGCGCGCGTCATTTTTTTTCAAAGGAGAACGGGTCGTTCGCGCGCACGTGGAGTCGTGAAGACGATAGATCGACAGAGCGAGCGGCATCAGAGCAAAAATGAGAGAGCGTCCCGCGGATTAAAAAAAAAAAAAAGCTCACGTGTCTGTCTAATAATGCGCCCAGCAGATCAAACGATTCAAGTGTGTGTCTGTTACAGAGCCCGGCAGATAAATAAAAAAAGAAAATAAATACTCACGTGTTTGTCTGTTGAGCTTCCTGCGCGTGGCCTCTTCGACGATGGGCGGCTTACCGCCGCCGCCACGACGTCTAGCAGCGACCGCAACTCCGACCGCACCGGACAAGAACACCAGCGAGAGGAGAACGAACGCACGCATAGCCGGAAGCATCATCATCATCACTTATTAGTGCAGTGCAGGTCCTCTTCTCGGTAGTCCCGTGCACCGCAGCGGCAGGCGTGGTCCCGTCGCACGACTTCGCGATAATCCTTGTTGCAGGCTTGCGATGAACGAGCGAGCGCCCTCGAAGGAAACAAAAAATACTCCACCGACCAACGGGCGAGAAGAGATGCGCGCGCGCGCGTCCTGCGACGCTCTCGACATCAACTAAAGCCCGGCGGGCGCGCGCGTCGAACGACGTTGTGTGTGTGTGTGCGGCGCTCGGGCGCGCGCGCGCTTTCGTGACGTCACGAGCACCGTACGCGACGTCACGCCGCGCAGCGCCGCTCGCGGAGATGACGTTGCCCTGCAGCCCACCGCCACCGACCGACCGACCGACGCGACGCCGAAGGGATCTTCCCGCTCTGATGGTTTTCTTTCTTCGTGTTTTTGTACTTCATTGTGAGCCGCGTCGGCGCTGTCCTTCGAGCACAAAAGGCGCTCGCGCGACGGCTGGCCCGCGAGCGAAAAATAATAAAGAAAAAAAGGAAAAGAAAGCGCGCGCGACACCAGAAGGGAGAAAACAGATGAAGCGATAGGGATAAGGAGCAAAGATGCAGTGCGGAGCGGCAGCCCTTTTTTGGTGGAGCTCTGTCGGTGGCGCATTCGCGCGCGTAATCCGAGACGATTTTGTATTAGACTTATGGACGCCGCCATCTTGGTTTCTTTCTCTTTCTTTTTTTCACGAACGATTTCTCAATTTTTTATGTCACGACATCGAATTAGTGAAATCATCAAATGCGGAATGTGTCCGTACAGTAATATTCGTACGAATGCGTTTACTGAGGTGCTGTTAATTTACTTGTTCCAACAACAAAATGGCAACGTTTATAATCCAAGATGGCGGCTCGTTTGCTAAATTCGAGCTTGTACGCGTCGAGAGAAGAACACTGACAGAGTCGTAGCAGTCTGCTCCACCCATCCGTCCGTATATGACAAAAAGCCAATTCTGCGTGTCTGCGTTGCATGCTGTGCTGCAGATGGCTCATATTCCACCTCCAGTGCACCGTCGTACAATAACGGGCAGCAGCCGCGACAGCCGCACCGCCGCAGCAGCCAATCACGAGATGCTGTACTCACTGAGCGTGAAAACCATCGCTATATGATTCCTGCTGTAGTTTTGTATTAAGGTTATCTTCACTGGTAACAAGACTAGAACGGGTGTCACGCGGCGCTATTTCGATCGCGATCGAGCGCGCTAGGGATCGGGTTTCTCGAACGCAACTGGCTTAATTGCGCGAGATGCGGAAGGGGGCTAATCAAAGTCGTGAAATCCAATACCCGTCGGGGCTCACTGTCTGAGAGTGGCTGTGTGACACCCGCATTACGCAGGCCGCTGTTATAGGCTATAGCCAAAGAGTAATCTCACAATTATCGAAGTAACAAAAACCATCATTGACCAACACCAGGTTGAAAAGACACGGAGTAAGGAATTTCCGCAATAGTTTTTAAATGCGAAGCATTTCTTAGCGAACCTCAGGCACTTTGGCCGTTTCTCTCTATCTGTCTATCTAGCCGCCTACGTCTGGGCGCTCTCCTGGTCGTCTCCATAACTTGTAATATACCAAAATTGGCATAGCAGGGAATCAGTGTATGACAAACACGATTCACTGGTCATGACATGAATAACGCAAAATACCTGTCGCGTACGTCATGAAACCCTTTCTCTCAGTCACGTGTGGCACATACCCGCATTTCAGAGTTCATGTTATGCGGGTATGTGCCACAGGTGATACAGAGTCTCAACCAACACAGTAACGGCGAACACACACATTGACACGCAAGGAAAGTGATAATAATAATTTTCGGGGTTTTATGTCCCAAAACCACAATCATTGTGAGAGACCATAGCAAAGGGCTGCGGAAATTTTGACCATCTGGTATTTTTTAACGTACACCGAGACCGCACCGTACACGGGCATCTAGCATTTTGCCTCCATCCAAATGCGACCGCCGCCGCCGGGATCGAACCCACGACCTTCGGGTCAGCAGCCGAGCGCCGTAACCGCTACACCACCGCCGCCGACGCAAGGAAAGTGAGGGAGCTGAAGACATAACACCCCTGGAAGACGCTCAACTACCATCCACTCGGCCACGTGGTCCGCAACGTGGATTACGTTGATTACAAAAAAACCGGGGTGAATGCTTCCCTACAATAATTCTGCCGAGAGAACCAGGCCTCTCATCATTGCCGGTGATTTAAACATTGACTTATCAAGGCCCAGCAAACCCTGGTCCTTATGCTGCGTGAAAGACGGCTTGGATGTGGACAGGGCATCAAAAGACCTCGTAGCCAAGTCCAGGACAGGAGGCATCATAGATCATTTCATCGTAAGAGGCATCCAGGATTTCCGCCAGCTGCACTATACCACGCACTTCACACACTTAGACCCCTCGTAGCCGCGATCACGAACGGATCCGATAACAAGTCCGGTCCAGCTGCTGGTGCTCGCTGATCACGGTGGTGATGACCTTGTTCAAGAACTGGCAAGAACCCCTTCTTCACATACACACATGTTCGTGAAACGTGCGTGCATTCTCCGTCATAACGAACAAATATTAGCATAACAACTGTAACGCAACTGTAGCAACTGCAACTGTGACTGTAACGTACGTGCAGTGCGCCTGCGCATGCCAGTCGGCTGCGTACCATATATCTATGGAAACTGTCCTAAACGAACCTTAGTTGCGAGTAACGCCTGTCCTGTGCATCTGTGTTCCTTCTTTGTCCTGTTCGGATTCGCGCTATCCAGTATTGAAGAACATAAGCACTACATATCAGCTTACCGCTTCTGGTGCTGGTAACACCAACGTTGCTGTTGGCATCGTTACGCAACTGTAAACAACTGGTTATATAATACATATTCGACTCTTCAACATATGAGTGTGCGCATACCACTTCCACATTTCTCTAGCGTCATTCCGTAACGTTTCGGTCAATGGAAAAATTACGCCACAGTCACCTTCCCGCGCATTCTTCGCATAACATCGATTCCCACGGTACGTGGGATCTGCCGAATTTTTTTTTTTTCTTTCTTGCTGTCTTCTTTGTTTACCTTTTATATATTTTTCCTCTTTTGCCCCTCGCTTATTGCGGAACAAACTAACTTCAGCGTGTAACGAATCAAAGAGGGCGTATGTTAAGTGCTGCATTGATTAGCTGTTGTCGAAAGCGTCAGAAAACTTGAAACCGCGTTTTGGTACACACACCTCAATGCTTTGGATGTCTGTTTCACCATACGTGCGCTAGGTTCTGACGATTCGGGCAAAAAAATAAAAAGTAAACGAACGTCGCAACCGAAATTATCTCCTGCAGAAATGGCTGACTGCTACCAAGCGTTCCGGAGGGCTATGCGCTATCTTACGCATGGGCGTCGGCAGGATTTTGTCCCGTGGGGTGCAAACTAGCGATGCAGATCTATCGATAGTTGAGTCACTATAGATGGGAAAAAAACTGTCGATAGCGCTATCGGTAGTAAGTTCGATAGTACTATCGATATGACAAGTTCAACCGCGCGAACTCATTACGGCATAAACTTGGTTCTTCGAGTACGTAGCATACATGGTGAAGCAGGAGGAGTAAGCTGACGGGCAAGAAAGTTTACATTGTGTTCCTTCAGCAGGATGCTTGGCTGACACATGATAATTAAGTTGACTTGCTAATCTGAAGCGGAAACGAAGCCAACCAGTTCCATCTCAAGTGAAAGCTGTACGAACTGCGGAGTGGTGACTGGCCTGTGCTTCCTTTGTGTTTATATCTTTGTGTTTATCAGTTGTTCTGTGTTCTTTTCTTGTGTTTATCTGATCTTCTGTGCTCTTTTCTGTTCTGTTCATGTGATCATGTGATCTTTCATGTCCTTTTCTCTTCTTTTCTTGCGGTTATCGCATTTGTTTTGCGATTATCTATTTTCTGTTCTATGGTCTCCTTTCTACAGTTTTTTTTTTTTTTGCTGTTTGCTGCTCCGAGCGTGGTGCGTCTTACTGCCGGCGCTGGCGTTTCGCCTTCGCTTCGATCTTCCGTAGATCTGTGTCTAACTCCCGACGCTGGCGTTTCGCCGTCGCTTCGTTGGATCGGAAAGATGATTAGTCCTTCGTTGATGTTGGTGATGACAGGCAAGCAAGCGCTGGCGTTCCAAACGTGCATCCTGCTCGCCTTATGCGTATCAAACGTGGGACATATGCGTGACGCCAGCGCTAGACACCAGACTGCATGACACCAACGCGAGACATGACGATGATAGGGCAGTCCCTTAAACTGCTCCGTAGTTTTAAAAAATGTAATTCTTTTCCGTTTAGATTCTTTTAACGCAACAGACATTAGCCGCCCAAGCACCGCAGTTGGACTTGCAGATCCGTGCCCACGAGCGAGAGGCAATCGCGCAGATGTTATAGCTCGTTGGCGCGCACGTGCGCGCGGAGAAAGACCGAGGTCGTAATATCCAAAATGCGGCTAATAGCTTGAACGTGATTTCTCTGACGCCATTTGGCGGTGCTCTATGACCACATTATAACAATGCTGAGCGTTGGGATGAACCGAAAATAAGCATACATACCTAGCTTTGCAGGATATTTCGCTTGCATTTGCACTAAACCCTATAAGCACGCGCGGTCAGGTCACGGACAAAACGAGACGTTTTGTCCGTGTGGGGGTGGGGGGGTGCTATCACCCGCCTGTAAAGGCGACTGCCGTAACTTGGGCGCGGCCGCTGTGTTTGCAACGCACGTGCTTGGCGCGTAAACAGAGACGATCGGCCAAGGTCAGGGATGCGCTGGCTGTAACTCGAGTTCACCGGCCGCATTCGCCGGCAGCGCCGCCGCGGAGAAGTTAGGCCGGCGCATAGAAGCAGCAAGGAGTTTCTCTTGGGGTGTGGCGGCGCGCGTGGATGGACGTCTGCCGCGTGGGTCGGGGGGGGGGGGGGGGGGGGACGATACCGACGATACCGCGGCTCGCTTCCCTCAGGCCCTTGTGGTGAGTCGTGCATCGGCAGCGCCGCCTTAGTGGTGTATTGTATTGTGTGTCTTATGTATGTCTTATGTTATGGTGTATTGTATGTCTTACATTGTCCTGAGTGTGTGTTATGTTTTCCCAGTATTCATTGTCAGCGTATAAGTTTTAGCGTGTTACTTGTTACTAATAGGATTCGGCTAATGGGATGTAAAGAAGTGTTTAATAAACGTCCACGTTTGTTGCACGACCGCGTGAACTGTCTCCGCGTGTTCCGAGAGCGGCGGTGTTATCGCTTAGACCCCACACAAGTGTACTTTTTTCGGCAGGCAACCTGCAAACGAAAAAGTTTGCAAGACCACAGACCGATGTCGCTAGCAACTATCCTCAAATGTCATCCTGAAAACTCATCGAGAATTAAGGCAACGAAGGCATTGTTAAATTGTTTGAGAACAAGAGACTTGCACGAGCGACTATAAACTGATAGCGATGTCGTATACCGCACAAGACCGACAGACTGTGACGTTACGTGCGTGTGTTCCCCCTGTCCTTTCTGCTCTTTCTGGTCTTTGCTGTTCTTTCGATCTCCCCCATCCCTTCCCCCTGTGCAGGGTAGGATACCGGTTATGCTAAACTGGTTAACGTCCATGCCTTTCCTATCTCTATCCTATTTTCCTTTTTATCCTTCGACGCACGAAGTCGATTCAAGTCTCCCGGAGCTTCCTGGCTCACAACTTACTCAGTCAGAGTTTCACATAAGTTTGTGCTCCCACGCGTGCCAGGTTAACCTTGCCTGCTCGTACAAACCATAACCACAAACCATCACCACCAAGACTCCAAGGGCACCGTTAACGTTCAGTCACACACTGCGATTGTCGCGCCTCTAGCAAGGTCCATCGACTGAATGACCTCATCATGATAGGCGTTTGCAGGGTTCTCGTTCAGGGGGAGCGAAGTTTCGCCGCAGTGCCCCCCCTCCCCCGCCCCTTTTTGCGCGCGCCGATGGTCCTCATTACGGTCAGACAGACACTATACGGGCCCCGTTCCGAGTGGCGCGCTCTCGACTCGACGAGGCGTCCGCAGGTGCACACAAACAACGCGCGAACAGGTGAACCGATCGAGGCGTTCATGAATGGCGCAAACTTCTCCGGAGGTATACGCACTCGACGTCAACGACCCCGGAATGAAAACAGGACCGAGTAGACGCTGCGGAGCTCCTTCTAGATTCTTTTATTTTGTATTTTCTTTTTGCACTTCACCTTTTATCCAACTCCTTTAGTACCACCCGCTACACTATGAGCAGATGGAGTCGGGCCGCGACGCGGCACCTCCGAGGGCCACGATCCGGCCGGCACACACAACTCGCTGCAGCAACGAGACCGAGTACTTGATGAACGACACGGACCTTCACCGCCACCCTCGTGCTATAAGATATTCCTCCAAAGGCATCCTCGACTCTAGCGCGTATTCCGCGATGCATGAATCTCATTTCCGAAAAAAAGAAACGAGACAAAAAAACCTCCCGTCGCCCTTTTCGCGCGAATCGCGCCACCCCTCGCGCCTATTCCGTTTTAAAACTTCTTGTCGGCTGCACGCGGTCCGTATATACTATAGTGGTGCGGCGTTCGTTGGTTGCGGACCGCTCCTAGCTTCGGTCGGTCTCTTTATTCTCCCGCGGAATCACGCAGCGTGGTCCCCGTCTAGCGACTTCTTCTTGGGTGTCTTCATCCTATCGGGGCCCAATCTTCTTCTTCCTCTTTAGTTTTTGGCGCGTTGCTTTCAGAAAAAACCGCCGGTCCGTATATAGCGCTCTCTTCGAAAAGGCGTTTGCCGCAGTGACCACGCCGCGCAGCGTGGGACGACTGCCTGCGCGGGCTGTTTCTTTTTTTCTGCCGCCAGGTGCCCGAAGAACAAGAGCCGTTCGACACTGCGGTAAAGAAAAGAAGAAAAAGAAGGACAGGAGAAGAGGTGAGATGCCCTGCAGAGTTCGAAGCAAAGGTGGTCGTCGGAGCGGCGACACACACACGCGGAGCGAGGGAGAGAGGTAGAGAAGGAGAGGCTATAGGATGCACGCCAGAGGAGTTAATGCAAAGTGCACGCCGAACGAACCGGATCAGTCAACCCCGCTGCGGGACAGAATAAACGATCGAACAGTTTCCACCCGGACCAGGAAGGGCACGGAGGCGGCCCCGTACACTGTTAGCAGTCTCGCGTGTGTGTGGCGCGGTAGCCTTTTATATATAGTAGTAGTATACGTGTTTGAGAAGTCGCTCTGTTTGATGACCGATCCTTCTTTGGTGTCCCGGATGGCTGGGACCGCGACCCGTCGCGGGCGGCCCCCTGTGCCTGAAACTTGAGCGTTCGGTCAGCCTGAATTTAGTGTTTTGTGCTTTCGGTTTCGTATGGTTAGTGACTCGGGAGAAAACTATGCGGAGGCGAGGATGCCAGGGCAGAGAATGAAGCGCTAGACCATTTGAAGACACCATACTATAAGTGACGAAAGGTTCCCTAGAAGTGTTCCCTACTTCCAAAACTTCGTGCATTATTTGTATGATTTCGTGTAATTGTTTCTGCTTTCTTCCCTTTCCCCCAGCACAAGGTAGCTAAGCGTATAGTGGTTTGATTGACATCTTCTCTCTATCCCTCCCTCCATATCTCATTTCTCTCTCTCTCTCTGGAAGCATATGTTGGAAAGCCAAGCTTTCCTGGTTTTTTTTTGTTTTTTTTACGCGTTCAGTCTACATTGTTTGTGCTGGCTTCTGCTGTCATGGCGAACATTAAACGATTCGGGCTGCTCACAAGATATGTGCATTTGGGCATGCCGCATGTGCCACCATCTCCGAGTCCGGATCAGAAGAGGTGGTGGACACTGGCAAAACAAAGAGGTGGATGACATTGCGACCGTGTAGTCCACCTCTTCTTGTCCTTTGTTTTTCGCGCCCTTCAGTTTCAGTATGGATTGATAACTCGGTCAGTATTTAGTACTCTGAAATCCAAACCACGTTCTCCGTACAGAAATCTTTGGTAGGTATGGGCACGTTGACACTAGGCATCGACATGGGGGCATTATTGACGAAATCACGGGACTGAGAAAGGGAGAGATAGGAGAAGGAAAGATTCGTAAATATGTATATGATCTGCCGACATTTTTATTATTCTTTCTGTATTAACTTTCACTCTTTTAAAGACGAACCAATTACACTCAGAACAAGTGTTATGGTAATCGGACGTCCCCGTACCACCCATACCACGAGCAACGATTCGAGGTAATGTCCTGCTGGTGTGTCGCTATTCTCCGATCATTCATCACCGCTCCAGGGCCCTTATTCGCAAAAAAAAAAAAGTCTTCCGGTAAAAATTTTCGTAAGCGAATATTTGGGAAAACGCACTTAAGAAGGAGAAGTTTCTGGAATTCGGCCCCAGATGAAGAATTAAATCACGGGCCACCGCAAACTCCATTATTATTCACGCTCACAGACGTGTAGCGGGGGGAGAAGGCGACGTGGAAGACAGGTGCGTTGCGGCGTCGCATTTAACTCTGGACGAACGGGCCGGCCGAAGACCGCTTCATTCACCGTTCGACGGCGGTGGCGGTTGAAAGCGCGAGCGGCCACGCCACGCTACCGTGACCGCAAAAGCGCCTGCTTATCGTTCACGCCGTGAAAGAGGGGACGGCAAAGCCGCCGTACAGCGGAGCCGCCGCCGTGAACGAGTGGCGTTGGGGGAAGCGTTTCTCCTGCTCTTGGGGTCACTTTTTGCTGGCAGCCGGTCAGTTCCGTTTGTGCGCGGTTGTTTCGCTCTGGGGGAGCGAGCCGCAATCGATTTGATGCGGCGGCCACGCCACTGGCAGTCCACAAACCAAGACGCCGCAAGAGATTGTACAGCGGGCTCTGTGTACGGGAAGAAACCTCGTGGTTGTCTGCACAAAAGAGACGAAGCCACAGACGGGACTGTATCGTGTGGCAAACGCGCACCGAAAGCGATGCGAGAATGTTGTGTTTGCTTACCGACGTTTCCTTACCGACTGGAGCTCGGATTGAGACATTAGTTTTGGGGTTGGTTGGTTTATGTGGTTTATCGTCCCAAAGCGACTCAGACTACGAGGCACGCCGTAATGGCTTCGTTAGCGTATTCCTCCGCGGTCGAGCAACACTTGGCTTGCTGAATCATAGGAATACAAATGTAATGTTTATTAGACTTCTATAAAAGCGGAGCCAACACTGGAACCACAATTGACGTTAACCCGGCATGACGCCTCTATCAAATGAGAACATATATACGTTTATTGCTTTGTTATGAAATTAGATAGTCAGCACTGCAACCACAATTGACGTTGCACCGACATCACGCCTGCATAGGGTCTTTTTGCAAAGCAGTTTCAAGACGTGGCGTGGATCTGTGGTAGAATACCTGACTGCCACGCAGAATGCTTGGGTTCGATTCCTGCTCGGATCCTGATTTTTATTCTTTGCCTTCGTCGCGTCGACGCTGAAGATGTCGGTTTTTCTTTACGCTCTCGCATTTAAGTGACCGATGTCTGTTCTGAAGGGCAAGGAAGTTGACATACTTATATTCCTTCACCAGAATGCTTGGCTGACACATGAGTGCTTGAGGCCCGTGTGCTTAGATTTAAGAGCACGTTAAAGAACCCCAGGTGGTCGAAATTTCCGGAGCTCTCCACTACGCCATGTCTCATAATCATATCGTGGTTTTGGGACATTAAACGCCAACGATTATTATTGTTATTATTGGCTGACACATGATCATTAAGTTTAACTGCTCATCTGTAGCGTAAAGGCAGACGTTACATATGGCGCAACTGCGTGGCTTCATATTTATAATGCATTTTGTCATTTCAAAATAACAATATCAAGTAATAATTGTTCGGGTTTCACGTCCCAGCATAAACCTATCAAGAACTTAATTTGTTAATTGTAAGATGCACCTGGCTACTTCTGAATGTGAATTTTTTATGGACATATCCTGGCATTTTCGCTACAAAAGTAATTTATTTATTTCGCCAAAATATTGCTCACAAATTAAACGAACTGATTGTTGCTTACAATATGCTATCGCCGATGTTCTGACAATATTGCCGGCCAACAACGGCATAATTATTCACAGCTCTATCGATAATACCATCGGTAGCAGTACTAGCGATGATACTATTGATTGCACTATCGATACTTTCAAAAACACTATCGATGCTATCGATAGTCAATTTACCGATCGTTTTGCATCACTGTCGCACACAACACCCACTTGTGTGCGCTTTGCAGTGTCAAGGCACACTAGTTGAGTTAATTGAGTGAGATGAAGAGATTGACTATTCTCGAAAACTTAACTATGTCAAGCAAAATTGAATTACCCGGTACTTGCTTGTTCTTAGAACACTTTGAATTCAACCTGCGATCCAGAAATAACATAAACTATCACTTTGGTGACAGCGCGATTTAATAGCCCCTTTGTGTGAATGTTACGTTAGAATGATAGAAATTGCTGTATGGATTCATCGTAGAAGAGAGTGAGGCATGCAGACCCGATGCACAAGAGAAGAGACAACACAATGATGAACAGCTGACAACACAAACAAGGCCTTACTTTCTTCCAAGGTTAAAGTTAGTTAAGCGAAACTCGCTGAAAGTTCAGCTACCCAGGAAACGGGAACTGCCCTGTTATCTAGTATCAACGCTGGCGCCCCCCCCCCCCCCCCGCCACTGCTTGCTAAACAAAACTTACTTCCGTATTGAGTTTCGGTGGGCGCGAAACTGGAGAGGGACACGAGTCGGCTTTTATTTATCTTTTTTTTTTATTTCTTCCGTAGACACGGCCAGCATTCAATCCACACCGGCCTCAACCCTTCCTCATCCTCAGGACGCGAGCAATAAACGGCCATTAGTCGGGCCTTCTTTAAAAGCAGGATTTCCGACGCGGAGCGCACCATTTTGTTCTTCGCCGCCTACCAGGAGATCTCTCCTTTTCATCCGATCGGCAAAAGCTCTTCCTCTAATGCGCCGATCACATCAAGCGCAAAGGCAACCCCCCCCCCCCCTGTAGCATCGCGGGAGTATAATCTCGTCGGAGCCTTTTCTTTCGCGCGTCAAAGGTATCGGAGGCGCGACCGAAAGCTGCCGCAACCGCCGCGACCACGTGCTATCAGCGCGGGCCGACCACCGTGGGTGTCATCGCGCGGCGATGCAGATTCCTCTCGCGGAGCGGCCCGCTTGGATTGGCACCATAAATCAGGAGCTGCTTTGGGGACCGCGCGCGCACACCGCGGAGGACCATTTAGGCGGCCTGCCCTCTAATACAGCGCTTGGAGCGGCACTTTCAGCCTTGCTATAGGAGTCGAGAAGGAGGAGGATATACGAGAGATAAAAGCGCGTAGAAACGAAAAGGACTTCCCGAGGTACAACCGGTGGTGGCTCGGCCATTGAAGCTTCCCGCGCTGCCTGTCGTCTCGCTCTCGCTCTGGTTTGGCTGTACGGTTCTTCTTCTTCTTCGCGCCACTAAGCCGCGCCGACAAGGCGCGTGAAACGCGAGAAATTTATATCTAAGCAGGTGGGGAGGGGAAGGAGGAAATGCGTGCACCTGTCGGGAAGGCGCCGGCTGTGAGACGCACTCTGCTTCCGGGCGTCAACGCCCGAAACAAAAGGTTCAAAAAAATATATATTTTGGACGACCAAATCATAGGACTGAAGTTGAAGAAGCCAATGCTGCTTAGACAATGCTAAGCAGCATTGCCTTCTTGCTAAGCTAAGGAGAAGTCAAGAAAGACAACGCTAAGCGCAGCATTGTCTTCTTGACAATGCTAAACAGACGATGCCACTTAGCCGACAATTTACATTAGGTAGTCAAATCCAGCCAACATTACGAATCAACATTAGAAACCAGGTGTAACCTACAGTTGAACGTTATTGTTTCGCATACTTTTGTTATTTTTTCCTTTTCCTCTTTGCATGCACAATGCAGTGTAGCAGTTCAGAGAGTACTTGTTCAGGCCGACGTTTCCGCCTTCTCACAAACATTTTTTTTTTTTTTTGCCTACCGGCACTGAAGCACGTGCATGTGGCATGTGCCTATGGTGGTGCCCATAAGGGCAATGAGGTTGGGCAGGCAAAGGTAACCGAAGAAACACACGGGACACGGAAAGACACAACACGAAGCTGTTTGTGTTGTCTCTTTCTGTCCCTTGTCTTTTTGCGGTTACTTTTCCTAATCATCAATCACCGATTGGCCTACACCCACACCCTTCTCGGACTAGTTGAATTGGCAAGGTGACCCTCGGTAGTGTACGGATCAAATGCGACACGGGGCGGATAATTTGATGTAGCGTGAAATAATTACTTACGTGATGCATGTTATGTAACCGCTTGCTGGTTGACGGGCGCCTCAAGACGAACTACCGTCGTTCCTCCACTCATGCCCTTCCCACTTCTTCCAGTTTTGCTCCGTATTTATCTCTGCGCGTACCAGGCTAGAACGAGCTGCCATCCCCAGTCTGCTCAGAAGCCATGTGACAAGAAGCATGGCGTATACAGTTGCGGATATGTCACCGTGAGCCCCACGGGGCGCGCTTCTAACAGTGTCGCGCCACGGGGAAATGCAAGAAGAGACAGACTCGGGGCTGACGTTGGCGCATGTTGTAGCGAAGTCGTATACGCTTCGCTGTCGTCTTGGTCGGCGATGCGTTCACCGCTTGCCTAAGCAGTTGTCACTGGGCGGACCGATTTATAGCAGTGACGACGACGACGACAACGTCGGCGAGACGGCGAGGCCCTCTGAAGCCCACGTGCATGGCGCGTCTCTGCTGACGTCTCGTTGTGCGTCCCTCGAAGGGACAGGGGGAGTGGTCGTGGTGCATTGGGGGTGGGTGGCGTCGCGTGCCGCTGGCAGTGCAGCCAACGGACCCTTTCACGTTCGGCGGCTGCTGTGCTGTGCGTCTTGTGGCGAGGTCCGGACGTTGAACCCGGTCGTGTCTCTTTAGGCCGCTTCCGCGCGCTGCACCCGCGGCTGCCAGAACCCTGCTACCCTCCTATGCGGGCCGTAGCCTTCCTCTCTCTTCCAGACGCGTGCATGATGAGTGCGCGAGACAACAGTGGACGAAGGGAGGGGCTTTCACCGCTGACACTCTGTGGCACGTCTTTGTCTGTACGCCACAACGTTACTAGAATGTTGGTACGCCATATGCCGCCTGCTGCTGGGTTCGTGGCAGTGAACGCCAGGTGTTGGTAATATATATACACGTACGATGTCAGTAGTGGTCGTTGAAAATAGCTTTCTCCCGTATAGTGTAACCACCTTAGAATAACAGAGAGTTGAGCTGGTAGGTACGTGTTCATGTTAAAAGATCGGGCGCGCAAACACGAACACATGAGAGAAGTGAAGACACCACAGACGCCGGCATGGTGGCTAACGCCGGTTAACAACTGTCTTGTTAGCCGCCGTTTGTGTTGTCTTTCACTTCTCTCTTGTGTCCGTGTTTACACGCCCTGTCCTTTGAAAAGAAAGTGTAACCACTCGTTCATTCCTTCTGAAACAATCTACTTGACACGTCAAATGACATAACCATTTTATGTGAGTGGCATATATTCAGCTAAAGGTGACGGCGTTGCTAGTGTGGTAGCAGCCGCATGGAGCTATAGGGGCGTCAGAGTTTGTGTTTTGTGGGTCAGCATGATTCGAGGCAAACAGAGCGAATTCTCGAAACGGCCGGGGCAAGTTCTTAACGCAACACGTATATATTTTTCGTGTGCATTAAAACTTTCCAGCTGAAAGTCTGCGCGTCAGATATTTTATTTTTTATTAATGTTTGCTTGTCTGTCCTTGTTTAAAGAAGTCGGGCTGTTTGCCTTGATCTGTAGTCAATCGGTGAAATAAGGCTAGCAGGGACATAGATTTTTGTCAACGGGAAAGCGTTCTTCGACTATCCTACCCCACTTTGGCCTGTCTGCCTGGCATCAATACGACGACCGCACAAAGGAAATTGAATAGAACCTAGCCACTTGAAGGAGTCGAAGCTAGTTATGCCACTATGGGGCCCATCTTGCAAATTATCTTGGGAGTGGGTTAGCTCAATGCATATTGAAAGAAAATATGCCAACATCTAGTTCTTCAAGCTCCGTAACAAATCATACATTAACGTTTCACGGGACCGCTTCACAGAGCGTATTGTCTCAAAAATGCTTAGGTGCATGGTTTGAGCGAAATACGCGTGTTAATGCAAATATATAAACTAACTCGCAGTAGGGCGCTGAACTTTGGCCAGTCGGTGCATAACTTAACAAAACGAATACGCAACAACTCAACATAAGACGACCGACACAGCGCTGCATGACAGTAAAAACCATCCTCTATTTCATTTTTGCCTGCGATGCACAGTAAAAAAAAAATGATCGGCTGGTGTTTTGTATATATTCCACACAAAAATGAAATATACGGTGATTGTTAGTGGCGTTAATGGAGGTGCCCATCTAATGATAGAGGCAGTGCAGCTCCAATCTGAGCGGTTATCTCTAGCGGGCTATCCGATGCATTTGCAAATTTCAGTAGCTGAAGGACTACTCAAAAAACTTGTGCGACCACCTGAGGCGCGACCAAGTAACACGAAGAAGAAAGTGGTCATCCCTTACATTCATAAGGTGGCACACAATCTCAAACGAATCGCTCAGAAGTCACATGTTCCAACTGCATTCTCTGCCCCGCTTAAGTTGGCCTCTTTGTGTAGGTTAACTCAACCAGACATAGCTGTCGTTGAAGAAGGTTCTTGCGCAAAGAAACACCGAGCGCCTTTTCAAGACTGCGCAGTAGGCGTAGTTTATTCTATACCGCTAAGTTGTGGTAAACATTACATCGGCCAAACGGGCCGATGTATCAATGAAAGGTTCCGTGAGCATGCCAGCAATGTCACGAAAGGACAGGGAGGCCTTCTCGCTCTGCACTGTAATGACTGCACGTGCAAACCAGTCTTTCAGGAAGCTGACGTGGTTTGTAAACATAGAAATAAATATGTCCGAGAAATAGTTGAAGCAGAGATGATTCAAAGGTTGGGAGACAAATGTGTTAGTTCGCCGTCGATATTTTTATCAGATAAAGAATTGTAATTTCTCCGTTCGGCTTTTCCAAGTTGATTAGAAAGTTATCTGCTATGACATGCGCTGTGGTTGGCTGATCCCCTGTATATATGTGAAATGTTGCTTCAATAAATTTTGTTGTAAGTCAGCGCTGTGTGTGTTCCCTTCCTGTGTCCCCGTTGTTTACTCGCGCTGTGTGGTTCATCATTAATGGAGGTGCAGTCATATTTGCTTACGCCTAGTTTTTGTGCTATTTATTCCACTTCGTTTGAGACTAGTCAACCACTGAATTAAGCAAAAGAACGGTCTAGCATACGAAATACCGCCCTTAATTGCGGTGCAGCTAAAATGGGATTCATATTATGCTCTCTACTGTCCACTTTTTTTTACGACCATTAGTGGGATGTGCAACAAAAGCTATTAGTTAGGACAAACTGTAAGCAAATAAAAAATAGGCACTTCACATAATTAGCGTGGCCTGCCTCATAATGATGTTGTGCTTCCGGCGCGTAAAACCTCAAAAAAAAAAATTTAATGGTGACGCAGAAGATTTACCAACTAATGCTTTGCTCATCAAGCGTAATTTCCGCAAAGCCACCTAATGAGTGAATACTTGCCAAAGCGGGTAAATTGTAATAGGTCAGCCCTGACCAACCAAATAACCGCTGTAATTATTAACTTTTGCCACAGAATGTAATTGAGTTTAGCGCTCAATTTCTTACGCACACATTGAAAGCACGAATATGAACATTCCTGTTGCACGAGTGAAAACTCGTCCAGTCCAAATTGCATTGTTCGTTCGGTGATGTATATATGAGCTGAGATTCGTACGTTCTAATCGTGAATTTAGAAATTTCGTCCGTAAACACTACAATTATGTTTTTCTTATGATTCGATTTTTATAATCTTCGCGTATATTTTATTTAGTCGGGGTGTATTAATTATTTTATGTCCGCCCTGTATGTATACCACTACAGCTGTTCACGTTACGGTTTGCAAGGCTCCTGTGAGAAATTTTCGCCTGGAGCATATTTCTAACTGGTGACTGGGAACTATATTGCTTTTTTCACAATTTATAGAAATATTATTTATGCACTTATAAGACACTAGCCACCATGCTGACGCAATTCGCGACGAAATGGGTTAGGCTACAAGAGTTACACTTAAGGCAGCACCGCGAGATGAATCCAACTGTATATGTAAAGACAGTGGTATTGGTTATCGAATATTTATATAGTGTATCGCTTTATAAACCTCCCCGCGTGAAGAAACCACCAATGGAGCGGGTATATTATTAGACCCGGTGCAAAATTTGGCTTCGGTCTATAGCGAGAGCTAGGAGGATAAGTCTGATGCCTCCGACTCGGCCATGGAACGATAAATCGCGATACCGGAGTCACACGAAAACGCCAAAAAATGAAGAACAAAGAAAGAAATCAGGAGAATAAGAGAATATGAACAGGTATAAAGAAAAAAGAAGAGAAAGTAGGTATCGGCCAAGTGGAGCGACGTGCCCTACCAGTGAAAAAGAGGGAGAGAGAGAGACAACTTCAAGTAGAAAACAAATAAAGTGAAAGAGGAGTTTTAAAAGACGCGACCGCGAGACCGGGCGCTGGTGCGTGCGATGCTCAACCAAGTATAGTCCCTCGTCGATCAAAAGTTGGTATTTATTTATTGCTTTCGCTGTCGCTGGTTGCCTGCCAAGCAGTGCGGCCTAAGCAGTTGCCCAAGGAAGCGCCGATGCAGGCTTTTTTCGGTACCTCTGCAACACTGTAGATGGCGGCTTAAACGGGACACGCGCCGCTTTGGAGTCGGGAGGAGACTAAACATAAATCGGCCGCCGTCGCTGCTAGACCTACATGTACGCATACACGTACGCGTGCATGTAGGAGGTGTATATACAGCGGATGCAGGAAAGTATATAGTCAGTTTCGAAAGCGTTTGTCTATTACTGAAACAAGACATGGGAGCGGGCTATTTGGCATTCCATATTAAGGCCAAAGCCTTAGATGCCTCATCAAACGCCAAAATTGACCGCCGGCGTCAAGAGGAGTGATGCGAAAAATCATCATCACGGAATGATGTCACCACATTACGCCATCGTGACGTCACAGATTGGCAAAATTTGCGACGTCATCATGCGATAACGGTTGCCCCCTCTCCCCCTCCCCTCTCTAATGAAAAACTCTGTGCACGCCTCTGATCTTAACCACAAAAGCATCTCGTTTGCACTACGCTGGGAGAGGAGAAGGGGAATAGAAGATAGTAAACTGGTGCGGCAAAGCCGGCTACGATGGCCGTGAACATCTGCAGTATTGTTAGATTAAGTTAACCAATCGCTTTATTGTTTAATCAATCACTGCTGCTCCTCAAGCTTGTGAGACATCTTAAGATTCGTTCAATATAGACTATATAGTGATTGAACGTAGTTTAGTTCAGCCATTCAAGAATCGTTGTGGTATGTGGCTGAGAATCTTTTGTGCTCGATGGTAAATAGTGGATGGGTTAGCGCACACTTTAACCGATAGCCTAATGCGATGGGCGAGCTTTCATCCTTGCCAAGGACAAACAGCGAGTTCTCGTTCCTGATTGGCTGAGAAGAGGCGTAGCTTCAACTGCTTTAATCCGCCTTGGTGTAACGCACTTTTTTTTTTCGGCTTCAGTTGTCCTCTCCGCCTCCCTTACTTTATTTATATATTATTCTGACACAGGAAAAATTCATTCTACTTGGCTTACACGTTTTTTTGTCTTTCAGTAGACAATGCGCCGGAAAAAGAAAGAAAAGCGGAGCTTGCACTAGTGGCGCAAGGCTGGAACCAACAGCGGAGCTATAGTGTTAGACCTATAGTTTTAAATGCGAATGCATTTCTTAGTCGGGGCATGTCAGGCGTCTGTCGGTGTCCGCGCGCCGGCAGGTGTTATCTCTCCGCTCTCCCTCTCCCATAGCAACAGCTGCGGGCGCGCGCGCTTATCCTCGCCCCTAGCAACCGGAGCAGGTGGTGCGGGCGGAGTAGCGGAGAGTGAGTGGAGAGGAGGAGCGCGCTGTGGCGTGTGAGGGCGCTCGCATCGCGGGAGCTCGGCGGAGCTCCCGCGTGTGTGGAGAGAGTGTAGGAGAGGGTAGGTGCACGGCTTCGCCGCTCCTTCTCTCGCCGTTCGCTCTCTCTCCTCCCTGCGCCCCACTCTCCCGTCCGTCGCTCGCACGTATATATAAATAGAGTGAAGCGATTACTACGCCGTGTACTCTCGGCGCAAGAAATGCATTCGAATTTCCTCACGATTCCCTTCGGGGAGGTGGGGGCATTTTTTTTCTAAGCTTCTGTGCTAAGTACAGTTAGGCTTGGCTATCCTCTGGTTTCGGTCGGTTTCCCACACTACGCACGTGGTTTTCGCAGGAACGTGTCACGTGACTAGGTGTTACGTGATGTTGTGTTTCAGTCACGTGACGAACTATTACGTGGTTCTTGGCGGGACCATGCCATGTGACCAGCTGTAACGCGATTTAGGTCATGTGACTAGTTGTTACGTGATGTTGACTGATCTTTAGTCACGTGACATACTCGCCCATCGTAGTTATTGCATTCCACGGCCGGCAAAATCGGCGCACGTGTTGAGGAAGCGAAGCAGAAGATGTAGACAAAGGGAGCGCGTGCCTGTTCACCTCTGTTCGCAGCGCAACGAAAAGCTTTAACAACTCCGCTGTTAGAAGTTAAACAACAAAGAACAACTGAACAAAAACATGCAGGAAACTTTTGCCACTATATAGCAAACTGTTTTAGGTGGTATCCAGTTGCCGGAAGCGTCAGCACGCGTGAAAGTGTGGTAGATAACTTTGTGTTATGACTGAAATGGTAGATGCTACACGACACAAGCGTAGGCGCACGAATAACAACGTGCGCGTGTGTCGGAAGCGTCTATCCGAGGTCATTGTGTTCCATCATCGGAGCCTGCCAGTAGAACTGTTGATTTTGAGGCGTCGCTGTTGTACAAGAAGCTGTAAAAGATAAGCAGTAGTGCTGTACGAACGCTGTTAATGGAGGAGTCACACGTTCACTGAGAGTGTTTGTAAAAACAGGAAACAAAAGCTGCTGAACTAACTCACTGAATTCATAACAGCACGATTTTCAAAGTTTGAAGAGACAAAATAAGAAAGCTACACACATAGCCATTTTCACGTCGTTCTCTTGTTGCGCTATCTTTTACACCAGGACAAAACGGAAAGACACACATGTGTGCATTTTCATAGTTATCAACACCGGGGACCGGGAGGGGTGGGGGGGAAGGAGGATTGTGGGGAAGTGAAGCCTGGCTAACTGTGCGTTGAGAGTACAGTACACTAAATAATTTTGTCATTTTTGAGATCTAGATTTCGATCTTTGTGCAAGCTTCATTCAAGTATTACTAAATGTCTACAACAAAATGCTGCCGCAACTTAGGGCTGCTAACATATGTGGCCGGAGGGGAGGAGGTGGGGAGGGGCTGGGAGGGGGCGGAGCGTTTTAAACGTTGTGTGTGTACCGCAGTCGTCGATACGTCAAGCCATGATAGATCGGTTGGTTTATTGGGTTTAACGCACGAAGGCGAGTCAAGCTACGAGAGACGCCGCAGTGGAGGACTTCGGGTAATTCGAACACCTGGTGTTCTTTAAATTGCACTGTCATCGCACAGTACACGGGCCTGTAGCCTTCTCGCCTCCATCGAAATGCGTCCGCTGTAACCAGGATCGAACCCGCGTCTTTCGGGTCAGCAGCCGAGCACCGAAACCACTGCGCCACCGCAGCTGCTAAAGCTACAGTAGGACCGCAAACAATATCTACCCCAAGTAATACACAAAAGTCGTTGCAAGCCAGTAGTGGGGCAAAAAGAAATCGATACGAAAGCAAGCGATGACTTCCTCGGCGCAAAAGGAAGTTAGGGAACACGGAAATAGGAGGAAGCAAGACCGTGCCGGCGGCAGGAAGTGGCACTGTGTCCACAGACACAAAGCCAATCGTCGACGGCCGAAACTGGAAGCAGCTTGGCTCACCACGTGACTCGATTCCTGTGCTTCGCTGCGGAATCGACGTGCTAGGAATGAACGTAGCAAGAGCCCTGGCCGCTGCACACAGGATGTGTGGCGAGAAACACTGCGATGCGTGAAGTGCACGTCGGAGAGTTTGGTGACCGTTACGGCTCCTCAAACTTTACGTTCTTCTGTTATAGGGCTGGGACACCGTTTCTGCTGTGACCTCTTGTGCTTCCGTGCAGACAAACACGTAGCTACCAGATTCGATTGCCTTGTTGTTCCTTTTTTTTTCTGTGTGTGTATTGGTGCGTCGACACTCTTCCTCTCGATGACAAGAAAAGGCCGGAAACCAATGGTGCCTGGCGACCCAGTACCCATTCGGGAAAGGAAATGGGGTGAAAATGAAGGAACAGCTACGTGAAGCTGTTTCATGTCAGTGCAACGTGACCAGCAGTGGTCGTTGCAGCCTGCGCGCCGCCGACTCATGGCTTCTTCGAGTGGTGTTTTGAAAGCGCCTTCCAGGCGCTGCGAAAGTAATCGAAAGATTTATAAATAGGCGACCTAAAGTTCTGGGGACGATATTACTGGACAGGCGTAAGAAACGAACACAAGGAGGAAAAAAAAAAGACGACGAAATGAACACAATTTAATTCGGAGTTCTCGGATATTTTTGGCCTCCGGGGACGGTATACCTATAAGGCTTCCTGTAGTAAGAATTGTGGGTCTTCGTGAAGGTTCTATTCGTGGTTCATGACGTGGTCTTTCTTTGAAGGCGGTGCTAGTCACGGCACCCGAAAGACCTTCATGATAAGCGGCAGCGCGCATGACAAGGATGAAGTTAGATTACAATTAACACCAAGTCGGTCTCGCTTTGTCCTTGTCCTCTCTGCGCTGTCGATAATAATGAATCTTAACCGACTTGCCAAACTCGCCGCTCTTCCAAAAAAGCCTTTGCAGTAGGCCTGTAGCCATGAATATTCTTCGGGGGAGGGGAAGCACTTGCTGAAAGCCTTGACCATTTGAGAAAACACCTATTTTTGTTATTTATTTTCGGTAAAACAGTCCCTTCGAGCATAATTTCGGCAGGGAGGTAGCGTAGCCCCCCCCCCCCCCCCCACCCCCCTTTGCCTACGGGCATGCCTTGCAGTATTGATGGAGTCACCGATAAGTCACCGTTCGCAGCAGCATATATCACAGCAACCTGACTGAGGAGCTATCGCTAGACTCGGACAGTCATCCACTGATTCATAGTTTATGTTCAATCTTATCGCGACAGCAATAGCGACGCCATCTTGACATTCTCGCGAAATTATTCCGGATCATTGTTATCAACACTCCTCACCGGTCGGCATAGGCTGGAGAATAGGAGGAAGCGCATATCACTAGATAGTCTTTAACGCAAGCTTTGTTTTCACGAACTCGACTCATGTGTCGAGCGAACGATGCTCGACCTGACCGCGTTTGCATGCATATTGCGAAGCGAGGTAATTCGTTCGGTTTAGTGTAGCCATATAGTGGCACGAAATGTCAGTAATGTAACTGTGGCACCGTGTATGATGGTATAGTAACCTAGAATAATGTTTTTATTTAGCGAAAAAGAAATACACGGTAACCCATAAACACACAAAAGCAGTTGTTAGAATCCCCCGCATCCCTGACATTCGTACGAGAGTTGTTAAAAAACTCACAAGGTCTCTTATGCATTCACTGAAGACGACTCGAAGACAAAAGCTGTCTTGTCCTTTTTTTCTCAGTCGATGTATGGATTGCCCGCCGTCCCCACTCCGAAAGTTTTCCGCGCCTAACGTGGTTCTGCACTGCCTCCAGGATCGGAGGCATTGCAAGCTTTTTGCACGTCGCCTGGTTTTGCACTGCCTCCGTGATCGGCGCACCTTTGACTAAGTGACGATGTCATGTTAGAACGTCATCATGTGATGTCACGCCATGTCACGTCATAGTGACGTCATGATGACATCATCAAATGATTAGGATTTTTTTTTTCGTCACTCGTGTTGACGCGGATGCCGCGGAACGCCGACGCCGACGGTCAATTTTCGAGTTTGATAAGGCATCTAAGGCGTTTGCCTTAATAACCAACACTTGTTAGGCTGGCATCAACGTTCATCTACGTCATGGTTCGAGATGTCAGCACGCGTTTACGCTGGCGTTTAGTAGCACTGCACTGTTTTCGCTGTGAATAGCCACGCAACGCTGGGCGATCTGGCCAAGATACTTCCGGGACTTCTTAACTAGTAAACCGTGAAGAACAGTATGTATATATATGCACAGCGACACAGCTAGGCATCGCGGGCTCTTCGTGGTGCCTGGCTTTCTTCCGGGTTGAAAACGGAGAAAGCACTGCGATGCAATCTCGCCTTCCTCCGTCTCTGTCGCAAAGTGTGCACGGTAGCAGAAAGGGTTGACGGCAACGGAGCTTCGAAAAAGACCACGTCTCGTTAAATCGGTGCAGCGGAGATGAAGCTTCGGGGGCGGGCCAATTTTCGAGCGCCAGTACAATTACAGTCCGCTACACTGCCCAAGGGAACAGTTGGCCATTGATATGTTAGACGGGTAGTGGTTCGGGCTAGTTGGTACTGCACGATCTTTAGCGTAATAGCGCGGCAAAACGACAAAAGACAAGACGGGTCAACGGCAAGCGCTAACTTTCAACTGAGCTTTATCGCGATAGTTAGCGCTTGCCGTGGTCCCCTGTTGTCTTTTGCCGCTTTTACGCGCTATTGCGCTAAAGGCCATTAATTAGAGCAACAGAACTGTAGACTTGTAGGGCACCTATCGCTAAAGATCTCCTGATGTAAGCTACTAAACATACTGTACTGAATATGAATGACAGACGCTCCGCTGTTACGGAAGACGACGACGACGATCGGTGGCCGTGGTTGTCGCTCGCGCACGCGCTCGCCGGTAGCCAGACCTGCCTGATAAAGAGCCTTTCGCAAAGCAACGTCCTACCTTTTCTTGACGTACAACACCCCTATTTCAAGTGGTGGAGGAGCCGGGGTTCCCGTCAACCTGGAACTTCGCAATCGGACGCTACCATCGCCTTTCACCATGACTGCTCCTGGCCCTTCGCAAGCTGCCGCAACCACGACAGTCTTCTGTACGGGTGTGCCTCGGCAACGCGACCCACCCGTCTTTCGCGGCAACGACGAGCACGACGTGGAGGATTGGATCGTCGAGTATGAAATAGTAAGCGCTTCCAACAAATGGGACGACTGCGACAAGCTCACGAACGTGCGCTTTTACCTCGCTGATGTGGCCAGCCTCTGGTTTAAAAACCATGAGGGTGAAATCACCAACTGGTCGACGTTTAAGACAACCATCGCGGCGGTCTTCGGTCGTCCCGCCGTGCGCCGGCTTCACGCGGAACAGCGTCTGCGTAGTCGAGTCCAGCGCAGGGACGAGACCTTTACAAGCTACATCGAGGATGTCTTGTCTCTTTGCAAGCGCGTCGACCCATCTCTCGCCGAAATCGACAAAATCAAACACATCATGAAAGGAGTGGACGACGATACGTTCCAGATGCTCGTCGCTCGGAATCCTCAGACTGTCGCCGACGTGGTCCAGCTCTGTCAGTCATATGACGAGTTGCGAAAGCAGCGCGTCTCGACGCGCCGTGCAGCCGAAGATACAGCTGAGGTTTCCGCCCTTGTCAACGACATCGCCGCTGACCATGCCGTTTTACTGCCGCATATAAAGCAGTTCATCCGCGAGGAAGTTGCGCGTCAACTTTCCCTTGTCACCCGAACACCTGAGCCAGTAACATCATTAGACCCACGTCTACGCCAGGTCATTGAGACACAAGTAGCGCAGGCACTACCGCCATCGCCGCCTACCACTACACCGCTGACGTACGCTGCCGTCGTTTCCAGACCACCAGCCCCACCTGTTTCTGGCACCTACCGGGACACCGGGTACTTCTGCACTACGACGCCGCCCACACGCATGGCACCCCATCCTACCTCGCCCACCGGACCTTCTGCCGTTAGCCCATGGCGTACCTTCGACAATCGGCCGATATGTTTTGCGTGCGGTTTTGTGGGGCATATAGCACGCTACTGTCGCCGTCGCAACCTGCAGCCTCAGGACGGTGGGAATTCCACAAATCAAGCTGCTCAGTTTCCCCCACGACCTTCTTCTCCTCTCGCCGACTCGTTTTCCCCACGACGCCCTTTCGACCCCCGCCGGACATCATCGCCCCGTCGCCGATCCGTTTCCCCGATGCATCGCCGCCCTAGCCCCGCACGAGAGGAAAACTGACAGCCGCAGTTCCGGAGGCAAGAACTGCGTTGTCGTCGAACTTTTCAAGACCTCCTCTTTATCCGCCCAACGAAATCGATATAGAAGTAGAAGGTGTCGCCGTACGTGCACTTGTCGACACAGGCGCTGTCGTTTCTGTAATTAGTGAAAAACTGTGCCGCAATTTGAGAAAAGTCACAACGCCTCTTACCAATCTTGCCCTGCGTACGGCGACCTCGCATTACATATCACCGACGGCTCAGTGCACAGCTCGCGTTGTTATTCAAGATGTTTGGTATGCCGTCAAGTTTGTCGTTCTTCCTCGCTCATCCTACGACGTCATACTAGGATGGGATTTCCTTTCTGCCCATCAGGCCCTCGTCGACTGCGCTCGTGCTGAACTGACATTGACGACTCCGTGCCCCGACCTCGACGACCGCAGTGCGCCTAAAGTATTTGCCGCAGCCGACGTCCACATCGCGCCTTTGTCCGCCGTTCTAGTGCCTGTGTTTTCGCCTGCTGCCACTAATTCGACCCTACTGTTTCAACCATCTATAGCTAGTGCGCGCCGTCGAACCTTCCTCCTCCCATTTGCCGTCATCGACTTTTCCAATGGTTCCGCGGCCCTTTACGCGTGCAACGTCTCTGCTTGCCCGTATATCCTACTACGTGGCGAGTGTCTGGGGACCCTCGAGACCTTGGATTGCATTTTAGAAGACCCAATGCTTCCAGACAAGCCATCGCTACCGACTTGTGCCATTACACCTGCAACTGACACCGAAGTTCCTATGGACGTGTTTCGCAAATCTATCGACTCCCACCTCACGCCTGGGCAGCAGGAACAGCTGGTCAAGCTCCTCCAGCGTTTTCGAGCCTCCTTCGACCACGACCAGCCTTCCTTAGGTCGAGCGTCAGCTGTTGTTCACCGTATTGATACCGGTCAACAGGCACCATTGCGGCAGCGTCCATACCGCGTGTCAACTGCCGAACGCCGTGTCATCAGTGACCAGGTCGATGACATGCTCAAACGTGGCATAGTCCAACCATCCAGCAGTCCCTGGGCCTCTCCAGTTGTGCTGGTGAAGAAGAAGGACGGATCCATCAGATTCTGCGTGGATTACCGGCGTCTCAACCGAATCACCCGCAAGGATGTCTATCCTCTGCCGCGCATCGACGACGCCTTAGACTGCCTACAGGGAGCAGAATTCTTCTCTTCGTTAGATCTGCGCTCTGGATACTGGCAGGTACCCATGGCGGAGGCCGATCGCGAAAAAACAGCTTTCGTCACGCCTGACGGGCTCTACGAATTCACAGTCATGCCCTTCGGCCTGTGCAACGCGCCAGCTACATTCGAGCGAATGATGGACACGATCCTTCGAGGCCTCAAGTGGAATATTTGCCTCTGTTACTTAGACGACATTGTCGTCTTTTCCACCGATTTTTCGACCCATTTAGCCCGCCTTGAGCAAGTTCTCGCTTGCCTCTCCGCCGCGGGACTGCAACTGAACTTGAAGAAGTGCCACTTCGCCGCTCGAAAGCTTACGATTCTAGGCCACGTGGTTTCGAAGGACGGCATTCTCCCTGACCCAGCCAAACTTACAGCCGTTTCAGCGTTTCCCAAACCGACTACCATCAAACAGCTCTGAAGCTTCATTGGTCTTTGTTCTTATTTCCGGCGCTTCGTTCACAATTTCGCGACCATCATCGCTCCTTTGACCAAGCTCCTCGCCGGCTCTAGTGATCTTTCGGCGTGGTCTCCCCCTTGTGACGATGCTTTCAACGAACTGCGCCGCCTCCTTACGTCGCCGCCTATTTTGCGACACTATGACCCATCTGCACCCACAGAAATCCACACAGACGCTAGCGGTGTCGGGCTGGGCGCTGTTCTTGCGCAGCGGAAAGACGGCTTTCAAGAGTACGTCGTTGCCTACGCAAGCCGAACTCTTAGTAAAGCCGAAAGCAACTATTCTGTCACCGAAAAGGAGTGCCTGGCTATTATTTGGGCGATAGAGAAATTTCGGCCTTACGTGTATGGACGCCCTTTGACATCGTGACTGACCACCACGCCCTTTGCTGGTTGTCGTCACTAAAAGGATCCAAGTGGTCGCCTCGCCCGATGGGCGTTACGCCTACAAGAGTACGATATCCGCGTGGTGTATCGCTCCGGCCGCAAACATTCGGACGCCGACGCCCTCTCCCGTTCGCCCCTTTCTTCTGACCCTGCCTGCTGCACAAGTCCTCTCTGTGATACCACTGCCCTCACCATCGCCGACATGCCATCTGAGCAGCGCAAGGACCCGTGGCTTGCATCCATTCTGGACATACTTGCTGGTCGGACCGCTCCTCCCTCTACTCGCACGTTGCGTCGTCAAGTCGAGCACTTCACCACTCGCGATGACGTGCTTTACCGACGAAACTACACACCCGGTGGCCGTCAGTGGCTACTCGTCATTCCACGTCACCTGCGGTCCGAAATTTGTTCCACATTCCATGATGACCCCCAATGTGGCCACGCAGGTTTTCTCAAGACGTATTCTCGGATCAGGCTCCGATATTACTGGCGTGGTATGTACCGTTTTATTCAACGGTACGTTCGGGCTTGTTCCACATGCCAGAGACGTAAGACTCCTCCTCAACACGCCGGCGGGCCCTTATTACCTTTGCCATGCCCCTCCCGGCCGTTCGACCGCGTCGGCATCGGACATCTACGGTCCCCTTCCGAGCACTGCAGACGGTAACCGTTGGATCATCGTTGCCGTCGACCACCTCACGCGGTACGCCGAAACTTCACCGCTTCCTTCATCTACAGCAAAAGACGTTGCCAGTTTCATTCTGCACAATCTCGTCCTTCGTCATGGAGCACCTCGAGAGTTGCTAAGTGATCGTGGCCGCGTGTTCCTCTCCGAGGTCATCACAGCATTGCTGCGTGAGTGCCGCGTCGTCCACCGTACCACAAGCGCCTATCACCCCCAAACCAATGGAATGACAGAACGCTTCAACCGCACCCTTGGTGACATGCTGTCTATGTACATCTCGTCAGACCACTCAAATTGGGACCGAGTACTACCGTTTATTACGTTCGCCTATAACACCGCCATTCAAAGCACTACTGGGTTCTCCCCTTTTTTTCTCCTTTACGGACGCGAACCTTCCTGCACTATGGACACCATTCTTTTGTACAGACCTGACGCCTCCGAGTCCACGACTCTATCCCAAGCCGCTACATACGCTGAAGAATGCCGCCAACTGGCACGGTCATTCACAACACAAGACCAAGGGCGCCAGAAGCACCACCACGACGCATCCACTGACGCTCCATCCTACGATCCAGGCTCGCTCGTCTGGCTGCGTGTCCCTTCTGCTACTCCTGGCCTTTCCACCAAGTTGGTCCCCAAGTACCACGGCCCATATCGTATACTCCAAAAAACATCACCGGTGAACTACCTCATCGAGCCCATGGAACCATCTCCTGACCATCGTCGCCGTGGCCAGGAAATTGTCCACGTGTCTAGAATCAAGCAGTGCTACGACCCTCCCGTGTTTACTGGTCCCTAGGTCGCCAGGATGGCTCCTTATTTCGCGGGGAATAATTGTACTGAATATGAATGACAGACGCTCCGCTGTTACGGAAGACGACGACGACGATCGGTGGCCGTGGTTGTCGCTCGCGCACGCGCTCGCCGGTAGCCAGACCTGCCTGATAAAGAGCCTTTCGCAAAGCAACGTCCTACCTTTTCTTGACGTACAACACCCCTATTTCAATACCTTCATACAGGCACAATAAAAAAAAATAAAAAACAGGGCAGCTTTGTACCGGTGGTGCCCAGCTTAATTAACGGAACAGCAGAGCTGGGCGGCCTTCCTTAGCATACCAGCCTAGCCTAGAGATAGCCGGTTAAGCCTAGATGTAGCCACATGAGCATAGAGAGGGGCAGTTAAGCCTGGGGAAGGCACGTTGAGGCTATCGCTTTCTTTCTTTCTTTCTTTCTTTCTTTCTTTCTTTCTTTCTTTCTTTCTTTCTTTCTTTCTTTCTTTCTTTCTTTCTTTCTTTCTTTCTTTCTTTCTTTCTTTCTTTCTTTCTTTCTTCTCTTCTCTGCATCCTTTTCTCGTTCTGTCGCCCAAAGCAACGGAATCAGGTGGTTCCCATAAACTCTTGTTCTGCTAGCGTTCCTTGATAGCCGAGTGGTTACGACGCTCCCCTTCATACCGGGGGTACTCGGGTTCGAATGCAGCCTCACCAGGAAGTTTGATCCTTGTCTTAATTATTCCTCCTCCTCTCCTCCTCATTTCCTATCTCTAACGCGTTTCTAGGCGACGCATGGTGATGTCATCACTCGACGGACTTTTTGCCAACGCCAACGAACCAAGCTCGAGCTTCAACTAGCTCCTCTAATAAAGATGTTTTCAGGTCATCGCACTAATCGCAGCGATAACCTATGATAAGCGATGGCCGCATGCTTAGCCCTTCCGTCTGCGAATGCAGCGAGACGATTTTGTAAGGCCGCATTCCGGCCGTCTGAATGCACTTGCGTATGCATCTCCCTGCACGATATAGTGGGCGGGGGCAGAAAGGGTAAAGCGCCGGCATGGGCTGCTTGCCAAGCAGCACGTAGACGACAGCGGGGCGTGAGCCGGAGCACGCAAGAGGTACGCTGTGTTGCGTCGGACGAGGAACCCATTTAGCATTGCATGCTTTCTCGCTTCCACGAAACAAAATGCTTTGCGTCGTTAGCAGTTATTTTCTGTCACAACGATATCGACGTTGCCTCGGAGATGGTTTCAACTTCCCTATTGATCAGACGACGAAAACGGGCGTCTTACAATCCAGCAAGACTGTCCTGTACTGACTGAACATTTTTTTTCCCTATGGCCAAGTGGACTCGGTATAATGTACGGACCTCATTAGCTGTGTTTCTCAGTCGTGATCACTCTTTTCCACATCATCATCATCATCATCGCCATCACACTAACACCAAGATTGAAAGACTTACTTCACCAGTGACATTCTAAAGAGTCTTCCTGCAATGTTCCGGGGACTTGTCAGCTTTAATTTATGTGGCACAAAACAGAGGTTTACTCTTTTCACATCTTAAACAAAGGTTTACTGTTTTCACCGATGGGAGAGATAAAAAAAAAACTGATGTGAGGAAATCGCGAATACAGAAACAAGAAGGCCCAGAGTGAGGATCTGGAATATGGCTTGACAGTGGCAGTGCACTGTATACGTCGAGCAGCTAAACCAGTGGCAGGAAATAAAGGGTTGGCAAAAGATTATAGACTCACTTACGGCTGCAACGCCGCATTTAAGAGATGCGGGGGTTTGTGAAAGACAAAGAGTAAGGCATGAAAGCGGAGGAGATAAAAAAAAAAAGAGAGCGGCGATCATCGCAGCTCGTCGTGTAGCAAAGTAGAACAGCTGCAGTTCCGATGAGGCAATCGCAGAATTCGGAAAGGGCGTCATCTCGCGGCGTCGATGGTAAGAGCCCCGGCGTAGCCGCGGCTCTTCCCTTTTCCCACTTCTTCCAGTCGACGTGCTAGCGTAACACCCCACATAAGAAGCGCCGCTCTAATGGACGAATCGTGTTCACGCCGCTGTTCCGTGAACCCGGAAATGACGGCTTCCACTACGCCCTCGTTCATGTCGCCGTTTGCTTCGCCGCCGCACAGGGGTCGTCAGTTGTGGCGGTTGCGGCAGCTTTCGCGTTTTTTTTTTTTTACCCCTTCGGTTCTCTTTTAGCGGGAATATACTGCCCAGTTTTCTGGCAGCTTCAGTTGTTTTTAAACAGCGACGCTGTTGTAGCTCGCCGTAGTTTGTGCGGTGTTGCAAAAAACTCCACAGGTGGGTATGCGCCTCGGCAATTGGACAAGCCCCACTATACCGAGTACAGCAGGTGCGAGCGTTAAACGAAAACTCTGCTCGGAGAAGTGGAGCACGCGAAACATGTGAAAGGGAGAGATAGAAAGAAACAGAAACAAACAGATAAAAAAAGAGATAACGAGAAACAGAGAGAAATATAAAGAAAATGAATATAGAAATAAAGAAAAAATAATAATGAGAAACAAGGCAGGCCATGCAGCTGCGCTCTTCCTTCAGGCTCGGCCCGATTAGTGCGATGCTGCCATAATATTTATTTTTTTAAGCACGAGGGTGACAAGGAAGGCCGATTGGAAGGGAGAAAAAAAAAAAGAAAGGCATTGCGCGAAAAACTCCTTTTTAACTCTTCGTACGATCTCGTCACAGCCGCAGCAAGTGCGCGACGAGGTATACTTTTACATAAAGTGGTTGTGTCACTGGGATACCATAGTACACGGGCCTCAAACACGCGGTCCACGGGCCGCATCAGGACCGTGGACCTTTTCGCTAGCAGCCGAGCCCCATAATATACTATGTTCGTCCCATATTTCTTTTATGACTTCGTGACTCAAGTTTTGTGACATCGCTATATTGGTCTCACATTTTTTTTTTTACCTATTGCGATTAATAACGGTGTGCTATGAAGAGAAGCCACGCAGACGTAACTGGCCTGAAGCATCTATTTCGAGAGGCACCCCATGCCGTCAGCATGCCTTGGAACATTAAATATACCGTCCCAAAATCACGATACGATTATGAGGGACGCCGTAGTGGAGGGCGCTTTCGACCACCTGGGGTTCTTGAACGTGCACCTAAATCTTAGTACACGGGCCTCAAGCATTCTCGCCTCTATGTTTCGAGATCGGCGTACACAATTCAGTCATTCTGGAGATCGGCAGTGATATGTTTCTTGAATCCCGGTGCAAAATCTCCTTCAGAAATGAACCATATATGAGATATGTAAAAGGCCTTCTTTCAAACATTAGCTGACATTTTGTGCGAACTCACCCTCCCCCTGCTTCAACCTCCTGCGCTGTCCCGGCCCTTGAGGGGCTACGTTTCGTGACTGCGGCCCGCTAGTTGACGTGAACTTGAGACTCCTGCCATAGTACGACACAAGCAAGACAACACACGCGAAGAAACACCCGCCGCGGTGGCCTAGTTGTAGAAGAAGATGTTTAATGACGAGAAGGAAGAGAGGGTGGCCTAGTAGTTATCGTGCTTGACTGTATAGACTCGAAGGTCGCGGGATCGAATCCCGGCCACGACGGCCGCATGCGATTTGAGTGCTTTTTAAGGAACACCAGATGGTCGAAATTTCCGGAGCCCTCCACTACGGAGCGTCTCCCATAATCGTATCTCATAATCCTATCTCATGATCACATAGTGTTTTTGGGTCACAGAACCCCAATGATTACTATTATTAGACGCGAAGGAACCAAGAAACACACACAGTGTTTTCACCTCCTTTATCTCACCCGCTCAGGATGAGCGCAAGCTACAGCGCGGTGCAAGACAGGTGTCAGCACGTCATGATCATCTTGGGTGCAGTGTCATGCATTACGTATATGGTATGGCATGAAGAACTTCATTGGGTCCTGAAGGTCAACGCTGGGTTGACGCGGGCCGCTCCCACGTGGCACGGAACATTATTACAATGTCCCGAATTCGACGTAAAACTAAATATTAATGCATGGGCTAAAATGCGAGATGGTCCCACACTCAAGAGCCAGTGACGTTTTGTTCCCCCTACAGGACGCTGAATATTTAGGAGGGAGGTTGCTCGGGTCGTCCGAAACGTCGTCCCTGATGCGCGGTTCGAGTGTTCCTAAAGAAGTGTGCAGGCACAACATCGCCATTTATTGCGACAATCACACGTTAGTGTTCCCTACAAGGGTTCGCAGCCAACTTGGTACATGTTTATAATTGTTCCAAGCGTCATTTTGACGCATTTTTCGTTGCACTACGTGCCTCGAGTTACGCCGTTTTTACGGAAGTGGTCAGAAGGCAGCAGCCGGATACTCGGATCCCACGAGTGTCAAATAGATCTGAAGTCACGACAATACTTTGTATTCCATAAAAAAAGAAAAAAAAAAGAAACGAAACGGAAAACAACAACGCAGGGGAAAGAAAAATGCGGCTAAAGCAGATGAATTAATGTGGCTAGAAAAAAATAAGCGCACGCAAGCGGTGTTAAAGAGAAGAAATAAAAAATAAAGACAAAGGATATAAGGAATAACGTATAAACGGGTGGATCGAGATCGTTCCGGTGATAAACGGCGTTATTTACGACCACTTCAGCCACCGCTGGACTTTCGGGCGGGCCGGTTGCTTTCACTTTGTGGCCGCTGCAGCCGCTGCCGCTGGTCGCTATTCTCATGACTCACCATTAGGCGACGGACGGTTGCCAAAGATCCGCTGTTTCTGTCGCCTGATTATCATAAACGCACGCGAGAGAGCGCTTGCGTCATAAGCGCGAGCGTACGCACTTCCATATACGCCGTCTATGTGAGTAAAGCCGCTGTCTGTATCTTAGAAAAGAGGGAAGAGGCGAGAACTGTATAAGCTAATGACGTATTTGAGTAGACGCTTAGGAACGCTGTGAAATCGCTGCAGACTTCAGACTTCATGCAAAACTGCAGACTTCAAACTTCATGCAAAGTGTGAATGTCGTAACATGGGCAGGGTCCACCGAGCGCAAGAAAACTGAATGAAAGATAAAAAAGCAGCGCTGGAAGGAAAACGTCTCGTTTCTTCGAGCTTAAAATCTTCGAAGCTTTCTGGGCACAAATAAAATGGGGAGATAATTATGTGACCGTGCCCTTACTAGCGCGCCACCGAAAATATAACTTGTATGCCTCACCAATTTGTGATTTAGCGATTGTTACGGTGATACCTAATACCCTTGCTTCGTGAGTTTCCAATCAGTTACGTGATGAAAAATCCCTGGAACACAGGGTGTCACTGAGCCAATGTTTGGAGAAGCGGACTTGTCTTTTTCAAGGCAGCAACTGTTACAGCCTTGAAGAAGACAAGTCATCTTTTCGAAACGTTGTCTACCGCTACACCCCGTGTTCCAAGGATTTTTCAGCTCTTCAAGATTCCTTCTTGCAGTGAGCTTCTAACTTGTTTGGATATCAGTTACGTATTATCCGCCATTGAAACGTATGGTTGCAAGGGTGGATAACACGTATAACCTCCAGTGCAATCGCTCTTTTTTTTTGCTTTTTTTCGTATAGCCTTTAATCTCAAGCACTCTGAAGAATCTTCCAATCACGTTCGACACTACCAAGTCTCAAACGCTACTTGTCAAACTGCACTGCGAAAATCTCCGGAAGTAGCACACGCATGTGAGCACCGCGATCTATACACCAGCAAAAAAAAAAAATGTGTAAAAAAAAGAAAGAGCGACTGCCCAGAATGGACGCACCCCCGTGACCGCAATGCCGATGTAATCTTCCGCGATTACTCCATATTTATCGTGGCCCAGTCGCCCACATTTTTCTTCGTATAGTTCTTGGATGCCAGCCGGCGGGCATGATTGCTTCTGCGCTTTCCCTGCTTCGGCCTCCGGGTCTTCTTTCATTTCATTTGTACTCTTCGTCCACTCTGCACGTCATTTATTGTGCCGTCACTCGCCGGCAACTAGGAGGAGGACGCAGCTCGACAGATCCTTCTTCGCACGTACACTGTGCGAACGTCTGGGTGCATCACGTTGATCTTACTAAAGGCGTGCAGTATTGCGGAAGCTGTACCGCCAGTGTTATATCAGCTCATGGTGAGCATCAGAGGTGGCAAAACTACTCCTAAGAGTTATTAAACTACATTACTAATTACTTTTATACAATTTTCAAAATGTTATTAAATTAACTACATGAGAGAGAGAAAGGTAGATGAAAACGGAAAGCGGGGAGGTTAACCATATATTAGCATATGGTTTGCTACACAGCACTGGCGTGGGGAAATAAGGGCAAGAAAGGGGGTGTAGAGAGAGAGAGAAAAAAAAACGCACGTACACACACGCAGGATAAAAAACAACAACACACACAGGAAGGGCGCTCTGGTTACAGTCGTTCAGAAAGGCCGGTCGATCGCAAGAAGCGCAGTAGCGCTTGCAGGACCTTCTTCTGCGACGTTGCGTCCTGTCGATGGCGTAGAATTCTTTCCTCTGACAAAGGTCGGTCAGCCAACTTGTTCAGCGCGTTGCGAAGGGATGGTCGTTGTGCACTATACTGTGGGCAGTCGCAAATTACTACAGGCAGGAAATAATGACATAACAATACTGCTATTTTTGGAAATTAATGTAGTTACTTCGAAATTACTTCAGCAAAAGTTCATCATTTATGCACTAACTCATGTAGTGCATGATTGTTAATACATTACAGCTCGTATAAATTGAAATTTCAAAGATCCTTGTTGCTTCGCAGAAAAATAATAAGTTGCCTCGCTCCCACGCTTGGGTTTTGGCACTCAGATTGACTTGCCTTTCTTACCTTTCTTCCCTTTTTTTTTCTTCGGTCAATTTTTTATGCCATTAGGGAAGTGGACATCCTATACTTTAGTGCAATGTAATTGTAAAGAGTAATTGTCTTGAAGTTACTCGCTCGAGGTAATTCCTTACATGACTAAATTACCATCCCACAAAAGCAATTGATTACGTTACTCATTACAGCAAAAATATTTTCATTGCTGTCGTTCCGTTATTGCAACATCTGGCGAGTATTTAGTGAAGAGAACAGCTGATTCGTGATTGGATGGAACCTATGCGCTGGATAATACAAATGGCCGACAAGATACAACTGGCGCCGTATGCAGTATCGAAGCTTTCACCACGTTACGGTCTGTATTCGCACGAAGTATTTCACGCCATTCGTAAAAGCAGAGATGAGCCATACCATTTATTACAATATTAGTCGCGAGGAAAATTTGGCGCCAACACGTCTGTGCGATTTTTCCAGGCATTCATTTAATGTATCCTGGCTCTTCGAAAAGGGTGCAAACTGACGTAATTGTATACCGGCATTCCCATACATACGACCGCGTCAAACGCCACCTTTAAGTAATTGTAAGCAACTCTGTTATGTAACCCGCCGCGGTAGCGTCTAAGTTATTCCTCGGCTAAGCTTGTTGCTTGCTCGATACAGGCCAATCACTGTCTCTGTCAGAAAAAAAAAAATTGCTAGCACCGCATTTACGAACTTTTTCGTAGGTAAGTGTTCTTTCCCTTTCACCAGTTGCCTTCACTAAAGAAATGTACAGCATCGGTATTGGCTGGAATTTACTCTTAAGAAATCAAACTTGAAGTCTCCTCGTAGAAGTATCCTCGTAATTTTGTAAATGTGTACATTACTGCTTCCTTGTGCGGTTTAAAGAGAGGGACGGGTTACGGCACTTTGTCAGGCATTAAATTGCCTTTCTGCCAACCCTGCCCACATATCTTATCTGCCCACTTATCTTATGTGTGATCAATGTATAGTACACTGTACTATGTAACTGATTGATTGATTGATTGATTGATTGATTGATTGATTGATTGATTGATTGATTGATTGATTGATTGATTGACTGACTGACTGACTGACTGACTGACTGACTGACTGACTGACTGACTGACTGACTGACTGACTGACTGACTGACTGACTGACTGACTGATTTCACGTAAAGATACGGTTCCTCAGTTTCACGTAAAGATACGGTTCTTTAGTTGAGAGAACGGTTCACGATCGGCTGAATCCGTGCAGTGACTACCTGTTACAAAACAGGACTCTCAAACTGGCTGGCGCAAGCTCAAGCTCTTACTCCACTGCATGCATTTAAGCGGGAGAGAATACGACGGCACGACTCTCCGGGTTCGTACTTTTCCCTTCCTGCCGGGCGTGGAAAGTACAAGGCGTTCCATTTCCCTTTCGTTTTCTTTCCTTTAGCTCTCTTTTTTACTTACGTTTTTTTTTTCTTTCTCGTTGTCAGCCTCGCTTCTCTCATGGACCACACTTTAGGGCGTGGCTGTCGACAGTTCTTCCTGCTTCGTCTGGTTCTCGTTATTTTATTCATTTTTCTTCTATTTCTTATTGGCGACTGTCTTATTGCGTAACGGAACAGGTAGCCTGACGGCACGTACGCGGACGCAGGTGCGCACCGGTTATACCCTTGGGAATCGCTTGGCGAGTTTCGTTCCCGCCTATATACTTCCATCCCGGCTTACGACTTCGTCAAAGAATGACCGCACGTAGACGTCAACGCTTTCGAAGGCTCAAAGAGTTCTGTCGGGTGTGACCGGGCCGTACCGTCCTTGGGAGAACAAAAGCGGCACTTTCTTTTTTAATGGGTGGTGGTAGAAAAACTTTATTGATTGTTCAGGGGAAGGGGTTAATGGGTAGCTTTATATTCCTTAGATTACAGAGTGATGTTTGGGGGCTCTTCACTGCCTTATTCACTATAGCCGGATAAAACCTAAGAAGTCCGGAGAGGCCCAGACGACCAAAGTGCGACGGCCGATCGCTTCCGCGACTAAAGAAATAGTCCCGCTCGTGCACTCGGCAATGTACTCCGAAGGCGGGGTCACCGGCCGTCGGGCTCATGACGTCAATCTAGAGTGCGCGCCCATTGGTGCAGGCTTGTGTGCATCCGCCTTTGCAGAAGAAATGCCGTGGACTTCTAAAGTTGTATCCGACTATAGCACGTTACTGGGAAGGAGAAAGAGAGAGAAAGAGGGACAACTTTATTAAACACGAGGCTTCCTGGTTATTGTGTGGGTGGAGCTCCTCGTCCAGGGCCCCACTGGCAATTGCGGCTCCCCGAGCCACGTTACTGGGAAAAACAAAGACAAAAAACGCGTTCATACAAGTGGCTCAAAGCGCACGCACCGTCCGTGCGTATGTGTTTCTTGTCTGTGTTTTTTCTAGTAACGTGCTACTTCATAAGCAAGCATGAATTGTGTTACAGATGGCTGTGTTTGGGCCTCCGAGACGGAGGCAAGGAGAGGGCAGGGGGGGGGGGGGTTGCACGTGGCTCGAGTGGTTAAGCGTAGGCGTAACCAAAGCATGTAGTGGAAACTGCAAAGAATTGAAATTGCCAGTCTAAGAATCGAAGCTACGACTGCAGCTGCCAAATAAATAAATAGACAAGGAAACAAACGAAGCATTTAATTGGTATATATGTGGGAGCGATGCGCACTGACGGGTATGAAAGGCGTTGAACGGGCTCTAACCATATGCGGCTGGTTCCAGACAGCTTCGTTTGTGCGCACGCATTGCCCAACTAGCCAGCACTGCCAAGGTGAAGTTGCGCTTGTGCTGTAGCTTTCTTCGTCTTGTCTTACGTTTCTTCGCGCTATTTGCCTTCATCTTGAAGTTAGGCGCGGCGAGTTGCATAAGACATGCTCGTGATAAGGTGCAGCCATGAGTTCGGAGAGGGTTCTTGATAACTGATAGTTAATTGTTGACGGACAGAGGCGTACTGGTTTACACTAGCAGTAAATATCCGACAGACGGATAACTGATGCTGGGTGGGCCTAAACAATAGTGACCGCCACTGGTGGGAGTCAGAGAGCATACCTACATCGTACGCACTTTAAGCGATTTTGCATTTCAACCCTATAAAATCGCAGCCGCCGCAGCCGCGATGGAAGCGAGTGATCTGAACCTAAGCCGCGCAACGGTATAGCCACGAAAATGTTGCTTCAGAAGAAAGGCTTGCTGAGCTACGTGGTAACCACGGCTCAGCAGCTCAGCTCTCGCGGCAAACAGTGCGAAATAAAGTTAATCCGAGTAAGGGACATAGGATAGCCGCGTTTATCAGCGCCCAGTTTGTCTCCTTTTAGCTATTCGAATTTAATTTGTATTGCACCGTTTGCCGCAAGAAAGGAAGAACGTATGTTGGGGTGAGTAACGATTTTTTTTTTGTCACGAACGTTTCTCCCCTTTGCAAGCTGGCGTATAACTCGGATTAGCCATGAAATCTATAACACGACGCTCGCAAGTCACTTCACAGGTAGAAACGAAATGCTCGGGGGCTGCAGAATGACGGATTTAAAAATGACTCATTTCGCTATGGACGAAAAAAAAAAAACAAATCACAGGGTCCCTCATGCAATCACCTAAGACGACTCAAAGGCGAGAGTCATCGTCTCCTCACTCGGTGTACTGATCCTCCCCCCTCCACCTCCGAAATCTTTCTGAACCTAACGTGGTTTTGCACTGCCGCTAGAATCGAAGGCATTGCAAGCGTTCTGCACGTCACATGGTTTTGCATAGCATCCGCGATCGGCCCGCCTTTGACCCAAGCGACGATGTCCTGCGATGACGTCGTGCTCTGACGTCATCATGGCGCCATAATGACGTCACAGATTCTGGTGATACGCGACGTCATTGATTTCGTCATGTTGCATTGAGGTCATGCGACTTTTGGTGCGCCGACTGCGCACACACATTCACTTGAGTATCCCGTGACTTCTCACCGACTTTTATTACTTATAGTTGCTTTTTTGTTTTTGCATAATTGGTGTCGACGCTGACGCCGGTCTCGCGGTGTATCGTCAGGTCTCGACAAATCTCGAAGACACCGACGGTCAAGTTTCGCGTTTGATGAGGCCTGCGAGGTTCTCGCCTAAACATCTGCAATCTCAGAACATGCCCCCTTGAACAGATACAACGCTCGCGACCACGCGCGCACCGCTTGCACCATCGAACATCCAGAGCCCGTACGCGTTCTCGCAACTTCATTTGTCAATCTCAGTATCCATTTCGTAACTTTCCTGTTTACGTTTGCGAGGTGAACGGCACGTGCCGCGTCGCCTCGAAACGACGACGGTTCTCGTGTTGTGAGTATACACTCAAAAGCAGTTGTCGCTTACGATGACGAATTGCTGTGCTAGCGAAATCCCTTGCCTAGTTATCGGAGGATGCGCTGCTGCGCAGACTACCCGCGGTCGCAACAAACAATTCTTGAGGTGCACGTTAGGTTAGCGCAATTTCATTACTATAGTAATTAGTGTTGTTACAGCTATTGCGCAGCCGTTGACACGTCTTTCTACACGCTGCAAGTTTGTTGTTAGGTGGCGGGAACAACGTCCCAGAGAGCGAAGCGCCCAAGGTTACGCAAAACGCCCATAGTGCCTGTTGAACAATCATAGGTGTGTGCCCCGGGGATGGGGGCGCGGGGGAAGGGTCGGGGCAGGGGGGTGGGGGGGGGGGGGGGCTTACTCTCCCTTAATCACCTAAAGGGGGTCGCCAACTGCGCCCCATACCTGTACGTAGTCGCACACGCCATTTTTTCATGCGCAGGGTTATGACTGCGCACGTTTTTGATGAAAATGGCGAGCAAGGAGTCCTGATGTTGCATTCAAATAACTCTTTACTTGCCGCCTTTACCCCCGAAAGTCGGAGACCAATGGCAGTCTCTTGTGAGAAGCATGTCATAGCTTCGTTTTCATTTTTGCATCGATTGCGGAGCTCGTTTTCTTTAGGACTCGACCACTAGGGGAGGGGGGGGGGGTTATATTGACCTCCCTAATGGAAGGTCCCCTGCGCATGCCGATGTTAACAATACTACAGTACTCGCAAACACGTGTTTCCGCCGTTCGATCGGACTCAGCAGCGACTGTTTCAGTTAATACAACTTCCCTTTCCCGTGTCGGCGTCATCGCATAGCTCTCTGAAGCGACACGTGTCCGTACGCTCACCCTTCGCGCGAGGAACAAAAGAAAAGGGACAACGGGTTTGCATTTCGTCGGCACGCTTTGAGCCTTCGCTTGTTTGTCACTGTCGGCGTTTTTCTGATGACGGATAGCCGCCGCGGTGGCGGCGGTGTCGTTCATCGTACACCACGACGCGGTGTGTTTGTGGCGCGGTCGCACTTCCGTCGCGCCACTTTCGACCCACCACGGCGGCAAGCGAGTTATCGTAGAGAGAGCGCTGCTGTCGCCGGCGGCAACTGCGCACCTTCTCATCGAGCACGCTAGCTTCCCCCACTGAGCGAGCGCTGCTTGCACCTTTTCACGCGCACGTTATATAATGTTTTACGGATGGGTTAAGGTGCCGCCATATTGGGCATTTAAGCTTGCCGCTTTGTATCTTGAACAACTAAACGAACAGTGCTACAGTGGACGTATACGCATGAAAAGTGTTGTGCATTGGACGTTTCCTCAGCTTATGAATTCAAGTCGCGATATACAAAAATAAGAAAGCATTCGTTTAGCAGCCCAAGGTGGCGGCGCCCATGCGTCGTACGTAAAATAAATAATCTATACGTGCGTTTGCACACGCGTTTACAAGAAGGACAAGCGCGCCCAAGACTTCGTTCCACTACTAGCGTGAAAAGCGGAAGCGTATTACGCACGCCACGCGTTGGGAAGGCATCAGGGCCAGCAGGATTCATGATCCCTTGATTAGTGGCAGATTCGCGAAACTTAGAGAGAGAGAGAGAGAGAGAGAGAGAGAGAGAGGACGAAAAGAGAGAAACGGTAGGAAGGTCAACCAGATGCGAGCATTCGGTTTGCTACCCTACACTGGACAGAACAAAATCAATCTTCTGGACGCACTGGACAGGACGAAACCAAAATCAATCAATCAATCAATCAATCAATCAATCAATCAATCAATCAATCAATCAATCAATCAATCAAAGGGACAGTGAACCTCTGTTCAAGCAAACTAAAGGAAGAAGCGCATTAGCAAGCGAAGGGGAAATAAACGAACAAGTAAGCAAGCAGCTGCTGAGTAATCGTTGTGAAGCGATGCTATAACAGACCGAGGTTAGCTTTTTCCTGAATCGTAAGGCATCGCGAAAGATGTCAAAATTTCACGCCCGAGAAACACCCAATACAGTTAAGAGCTTCTCAGCGTAACGTTGAAGAAAGAACGCCTTCTCGAGTCGGACAAGTCGACGTTTCACCGCTGAGTGATGCAAAAAAGGCAGAGCAAGAAAACATACACTGAAGCCGTTTGTGAAGCCCGAGAAACCTGTAGGGAGGCAGAAAACGAAGAACACCGCACAAGACACCTAGGTTTGTTTTGTGTGTGTGTGTGTCTTTTTCGCCTTTGCGACCCGCCGCTAGGTGACGAGGCAAGGCGGTCGTTTCGGCCTGTGCCGATGACACCTGCAGGCAAGGGATCGCAGGTGTGACTTCATTGTCATCATTTTGCGGGCCGGAACACTCAGCCGCACACGCACAAAAATACGACGCAGAAGCCCCACTGCTTTGCAAAAAGCGTAGCGTGAACGGTGGAGGGCTCGGCCAAGCACAGCGGTCGCTCTTCGGTCGCTCGAGCTCCTTAGCGGTCCCGCCGATGGGCCTTTGTTGCCTCCTCAGGTGCGCACGGCGTCGTTGTAGGCACTCTCATTCAACCACCAGTGCCCCTCAACGAAGTCGTAGCGTTCCTCTCAAGGTTCGCTATTTTACTGGCGAGTGCTCGGAATTCCAGGAAAGCCGATCGGCACATTCTGTCCTGTGGAAAGAGAAGTGGAGGTGCGGCCCGGGAGTTAGGAACACTACTGCGTAAGCAGGTGAAGCGTTGGTTCGCGACACATAATGCCTTGTCAGCGAGAAATATGCGATTCCGCTGTCGCTTTGCAGCTCTTCTTAATCAGAAGCTAGTTGGGGAAGCATCATGAGTAAGTGGAAATTAACAAATGAGGGTTTGCGTATATTGTCTAAGGCTGATATGTTACATCGGATATGCTGATTGCATTGTTCATGAGGGCAGGGTGATTTTTGTGATGGTTAATTAGTGTCATTCATTTATTCATTACTTTGTTATGAATCTTTTTGTTCGTAGGCATTTCATAGTTTTATTTTATTATTTGCCATCATGGGCCACATGCGTGTTTTTCTTTTGGTATTGTCGCTTTCCGCTGCCGGTAATTTTCCGGGTGAAGGGGCCAGTAAAGCTGTGAAACGCAGCTCTTTTCCCTTCACATCAGGCCACGTATATAATGTACTCCTATATACCCGCCACGTGGTTGTATAAACTCAAGCTCAATGGAAAGGCACAATTTTAGACACCACGGAGACTGCTGTCGACACTTTTAGACACCGCTGTCGCTTGGTTTTCAAATATGCTCCAAAAGCATGTGTGAATTCGTGATTGAAGAAGGTTTACTACGACTTACGTTATTGAATAATTTTTCTGGCAAGTCGGAGTAAACATTTTTTCAATCGCTTGGTTTCTTTGTCGCCTACTCTAAGAGGGAAAAAACGAGTCATTTAACTCCTTTTTCTGAGCCCTGACTTACCACGTATATGACTCTCTTTAAAGAGACACACGAACTCTCTTTGGAGATCATTGCACTCTCGCCGAAGAGTTGTGGGACCCGAAAGAGAGTTAGCGAGACTCTTTAAAGAGAGTCATACGTGGAAAGTCAGTACTCACCGATAATAGTAACACATACTCTTTTTTTTTATTGTTAAAGGGCAGTGGTGGGAATTGATGTGCTTAAATTATGTACAGCATTAAAGAGTCTACTTTGACTGATCGAGATCCAAGCTCCGAGTGCAAACGAAATGGGACATTTGCTTGGGAAGACATCTTTGCAACTAACGGCACGCCTTTGCTGACCCTCGAGATACACAACGCAGCTTACACCAACCTTATTTAAAAGGTCCGATTAGGACTTATTGTGGGCGGAGGACAACGCGTTTTAAGGTGTCTTACTCAGCCACCGTCTTGTCTGGACAAAAAATAAGTAATTCCTTACGATGCCGTCTTTCTTTCTTTTTCGTCTGACTTTGAAGTAGAACGTAGCTTACGATGGGCGCTACTTACTTCGTCGCCCACACGAGCGTTGAATAAAGATTCAGTAGAGTTCTTTGGACAGGGTGTCCCAAGCCTCTGGAGCATCAAGCCGTGGGCCGTACGGAATAATGCGAAGAGAGCATAAGAGGAGGAACAGTTACTGCGGTAGCAATGCTGAGAGGTTATCCTGAGACGAATTTCTGGCCTGCCAAACAGCGTCGGCAAAAGAGGGAGAGAGACGAGGTGTTAATTACGTGGATGAGAACGCATAGGGTCTATAATAAAGTTTGCGAAACCCAACGCTCGGAGCACCCTAACCTGATGCTCTCAATGTCATCTATTGCCGGTCAAGGTGTTCTCTGTTACTTGCAGATGCTTTCTGGTTGACCGCCCTGCTTTTCTTGGTGCCTTTCTTGATGTGAAGCGCGGAACTGTTGTCACATCGGTGGAAACAGTGAACTTTCTCTCCTTCTCTTTCACTTTTCTTCCCCTTCCTCCTTTTCCAGAGCAGGGTAGCCTACCGGGTCCTGGTTAACTATACCCTGGTTAACCACGGCCCGGTTAACTGGTTAAAAAAGCCCTGGTTATCCTGCTTCTCTATTATCATTCTCTTTCTGCCTCCTATTACTTTCCATTTCCCTCTCGCCCCCTCTGTCTCGGTAGTTGAGGTCAAAAAGAAGCAACCGCTAAGCAACTATTTCGTATCTATCAAGAAATTACATCCCAAGTGCGCGATATGTGTTCAGTACCCCGCAAGTGCTACGTTTGTGAGTTCGCCACCCACGTAATTGATGTACAGCTCTCCCAGCATGAGTCTCCTTGAGACTGCACAACTGCAAAACAGTTGTTTACAGGCATGCATCCGGGGTACCGTGGTTGTACGAAAGCGTTGTATCTCGGCTAAATATTCCAACGTTCGCCCCATAATGCCTTATACACCTGCCGCCTAGGAAATGTCTTAGGTGCTATAATATATTGCCAGAATGCAAGGCTGCCATTTTTATTTATTAACTCCCGATTTGCTTTTTTTTTCATTCTTTATTTACAAAATACTTTACAATATACAAAAGCATTACTGGACCCATAGCCATTGGCTAGTTCCGGGTCCACAGACAACTTAGGGTATGAAATGCAGCACGCGAGCAAACAGAAACAGAAGACGTGATACATAATAGTAATATTACCATACATAACTCATACACAAATATAAATATAACATCAGTGTTCTATTATCCTTCTCGCACGCGAGCGAACAAAGCAAATACATAACAATGAGTATGACATGCACAACTTAAGCATTGACACGCACAACTTATGCAAGAATGTAAATATAAAGAAGTGTACTCTCATCGACAGTATTTTTCAAAAAAGTATTTTCTGACAGCAGACCTGAAGTTGCGGGCTTCTTTTATATGTATGGGCAGAGAATTCCAAATAAGTGCGCCGTTAAATTCCACGAGCCTTTTCCCGTACAAATTATGACATGGAGGCAGATTAAAACACTGATTAGTTGCAGCTCTTGTATTTCGTAGCGGGATCTTAAACAATGTAATTGGAAGCGGATCATTGGTATCGATAATACTATGAATGACCTCAGCAATTTTCAATTCATATAATGCATGCACTGGCAACACATGCAATGAGCTGTACAAGTACGTACTGGATTGAGTACGCGTAGAAGTGATAATTCTTAATGCCCGTTTTTGCAGACGGAATACAGGATCAAGGTAAGTTGTAAAGGTGTTACCCCATGAATCAATACAGTAAGATAAGTGACTTTGTATAAAGGAAAAGTACAGAATGCGTAGGACAGGATATTCGAAACATTCACGAGCCTTAAGAAGAATATAACATCCGTAAGCAAGCTTGGAACAAAGGTGTTTAATGTGAGTTTTCCAGTGCATGTCTGAGTCTAAGAAAATGCCTAAATATTTATAGGAGAAAACTTGTTGTAGTTTTATACCTTGTAATGATATATCCAGTGTTTCAGTATTGAGTTTTTTCTTCCTGGAATGAAAAACTGTATACTTAGTCTTACTAAGATTAAGGGTCAGCTCATTGGATGTGAACCACTTAAAAACATTTTCTAACTCAGCATTTATTTTATCCTGTATATCAAGCAGACTGTCACCAGTAAATAGAAGAGCGGTGTCGTCAGCATACATCAAAGCCTGTGAATGCCTAAGCGTTGCAGGGAAACCAAGCTAGAAGAGCTTTAATGTAAATATGAGATAGTGCAAAGGCTTACCTGATTACAGTTAAGGCGCCATGGGCTGCAGTGCTTGACCGTGTCAGCTTTCAGCTTTGCGGTGGAAAGAAAAGTTTTATCGTCTATCATACCCAGCGTTCCGATGCTTTTTGTCGATCGCGTCATCCATTTATGCTACACCGTTCAAACCAGAAAGCCGCGCAGGGTTGTCCCGCGACGCAACTTTCATTTCTGGCGCCTTTCGTTTCACCCTTCTCTTGTTGTTTTTAGCGCTCAGTTTTTGGCATCCCAACGCAAGTGACAACCAGTCGTTCGGTCGTCGTGATTTATTATGCACGTAGCCGTCTCCGCTAGCTGCTCGATCGGAGTGCGCCGAAAGAAGAATGCGTGCACGTCAGTTCGCTATTTCATGCTTGAGTCGACAGGCACAGTTAATCTTTCAATTAATCTTTCAAGAAATTATTTTCTTTTTGTCGTCCGTCATGGTGGTATAGTGGTTGCGGTGCTCGGTTGCTGACCGGAAGATATCGGGTTCGACTCCGGCCGTGGCAGTCGCATTTTGATGAAGGTGAAACGCTAGACGCCCGTGTTCTGTGCGATGTCAGTGCATTCACGTTAAAGTACACCAGATGGTTGAAATTTCTGGAGCCCTACACTACGGCGTGCCTGATAATCATATTATGGTTCTGGCGAGTAAAACCCAAGAAATTATTATAATATTGAGTCTTCTCTTTTTTGAATGACGTACGCGTTACTGACATGCGCTGGCGGTTATCTCCCGTGGTTCTTAGAGCGTCAGAAGGCAGAGCAATGTCTGTTTTGAATATTATCCATATCAAGAAAAAAAGTTTGATTATTTCGAGGACCCGGGTTCGATTCCTAGCGCGGCCACATTTTGTTGGGGTGGGGGGGGGGGATGCAAGAACACCCATATACATACGTTTAGGTGCGCGTTAAAGGTGTACAGGTGGTCAAAATTGACCTGGAGGTACAGGAAACGGCGTGCCTCATACTAGCGTCATGGTCGTGGCACGTCAAACAGCAGGTTACTTATTAAGAAGAAAAAATTGGCGAATACATTATATGGTTTCTGTTGACGGAGAAACTTAATAATATCTGGGGTTTTACTTCCCAAAACCACGATATGGTTATAAGGGACGCGGTAGAGGAGGCCTCCGGAAATTTCAACCGCCTGGGGTTCTTAAACGTGCGCCTAAATCTAAGCACACGAGCCTCTACCATTTTCGTTTCCATCTAAAATGCGGCCAGCGGGGCCGGGATTCGATCCCACGACCTTCGGTTCAGCAGTCAAGCGCCATAACCACTAGACCACCATGGCGGGTAAACAGAGAAATTACGGCGCCAACGTAATGCCTTGCAAATCAATCAATAATTTGGTAATAGCAACGGGTAACGGATCGAAAAGCTCGAAAGTGAGCTCGAAGGGTAACGTTTTCAAGCGGTGTTGGTCGTGGTGTCCTCTTTAAAACGCCTCACGCCAGACGCTATTGTGAATTTCGATTACATATCAGAAGTTGTAAGGTAGCGTCTATGAAAAAATTGCCATATTCTTCTACTGAAAGAATTTGGCAAATAATTTAGGTGCACGTTATAGAACAGCAGGTGGTCGAAATTTCCGAAGTCCTCTACTCTGGCGTCTCTCATAATGATATCGTGATTTTGGGACGTAAAACGTCTACAATTTTCATTTATTTTGCAAATCGGTTGTATTTACGATAAGTTAGAAGAAACGTTTTTACCATACTACCGGTAGTAGCAGCGGTTTTATGATGAGGAAGACGCTTATTTCTCTAACCCATCAGTCAGCGCGGCTCACTGTCATTGAGGGACGGGGAAGCGGAATGAAAGAAGAGAGCGGAAAGAAGCGGTCACATTCTTGAGATATCTGTACGACCAACACGTAGCTTAGTAGCGTTTGCTGTCGGGCTAGTTGGTACATGGCTGAAGTGTATGCATGCTGAAGGGTTGTGAAGCAGAGCTCTTGGAAGAATAAAATTTAGTTGCGCTGTGCGCTTGTCCGCGTCCGGTGTTTTTCGTCCCTGTCCGAGCATTTGCGCCACTCATTTCAACTTCGACACCTAGCTCGAGGCCGGGGCACTTCTCTACCCATTAGAAAAACCGGTGGGTGCCCGGCGGAAATGAGAATCGAACCCAGTACCTCTCGCATTGGAGGCGGAAGCTCTAACCATTTGACAACCGCTGCGGTCCACCGGGAGGCGTGCTTCTCTGACAAAGCAGACGCTGCCTCGCTTTGCCTCGGATAGCGTCCGCAAGCGCTGCTTATAACAGCTTGCGGCACACCTCAATAGTTATGAAAGAACTCAGGACAAATTATGGGACGCAAGCTGTCGAATATTAAACAATGTGTTTATGTAATATGTACCCTGAGATTGTTGACGTAGCAAAGAATTGTAGAACAATTCGGCAATTTAAATATTTCATAATGAACCTGTTTCTTTTTTCTGACCCAGATGTGTTCAACAAATGTTAACTGGGAATTCTTCAATGACAATAACGATTCTCAGGCTGCTGCATTAGTGATGCATTACTTAAATTGTTCATTATCTTGCAAACAAGTCATCTTTTACAATATTTTCTAAAATTGTGCTTTGTGTACTTATGACATGTACTTTACTAGTCACGATATTAATGGGAACTAACAGACAGCAATGCCAAGGAAAGTATAGGGGGTGTTATTTGTAGTAATTAGGATATAAATGTGAAGAAAGTAAAGTGGACGAAAAGATAACTTGCCGCCGGCAGGGACCGAACCTGCGACCTTCGAATAACGCGTCCGATGCTCTACCACTGAGCTACGGCGGTGGTCATCCTCTCGTCCACTTTATGGGCTATATATGTACATTAGGAGTGTTAGTCAACGCCGATCGCAGCCATGGCGGCGAGTGTAGAACACTTTTTCTGCCTGTTGGAGTCCCGTAGCACGTGATCTTTTTACGAGCCGGCAGCTGACCAATAATCCCTCGGATACTACCCGAAGGCATCAAGTCAGCCAGAACGAGACCCTCGCTATGAATGAAGGAAAGAAGGTAACTTTTAAGGGCTTGTTTTTCTTTGTCAGACACGATATTAATGGGAACTAACAGACAATAATGCCAAGGAAAGTATAGGGGATGTTATTTGTATTAATTAGGATATAAATGTGAAGAAAGTAAAGTGAACGAAAAGATAACTTGCCGCCGGCAGGGACCGAACCTGCGACCTTCGAATAACGCGTCCGATGCTCTACCACTGAGCTACGGCGAGGGATTATTGGTCAGCTGCCGGCTCGTAAAAAGATCACGTGCTACGTGACTCCAACAGGCAGAAAAAGAGTGTTCCACACTCGCCGCCATGGCTGCGATCGGCGGTGACGAACACTCCTAATGTACATATATACCCCATAAAGTGGACGAGAGGATGACTGCCGTCGTAGCCATCTGTGTATTAGTAGATGCATCTGGATAGAAAATCCATTCGCGGTGAGAGCTAAGACCTAGGTTTAACGAGATGTTGCGCATACAAACCAACGCCTTGTTCAAGGTTGACCCGGTTATCCAAATGTGTAGTGACATTTAAAGGCGTTGGAAATGTAAGCACATTTATAACTGGAGGCAGCCTGTTTGGAATCCTGTAAATCTGGCTGTGCTGTTGTACACACGCGTAGAACGGCACAGCCAACTTGTCTCACGTGTTCTGTGGGTTCGATGCAAAAACGAAATCGCATGCGACCAGCTGGCTTCAAAAATCAATCAGAGGCGAAGCAAGAAATAATAAAAGAATTGTTGGGATTGAACATACGTGCAAATAGAAAGATGAGGAAAAGCAAAACAAGCAACTTATTTTTTCCAATGGAAAATTCAATAACGCAATGAAAAATTAAGGCCTGCGCGCCATTAGTAATTGGTAACATATTTACCATGAGCATTAAAACAAGAAAAAAACACAATAATGGCTTTAGAAAACGGCTTTATTGAATATCGAAAAATTCTCAAAGTCTGTGCCAGGTCGCGCTGCGCCAATCATGACCCTATATATTATCACTGTCTGTCTCTTCGCTGTCCCCTTTCTACGATACCTGTCTAGCGCCAAGATCAAGTACGCGTAGTGAACCTATACAAGCTCGCCCGAGTTTTTCGCCCGTTGGTGAAAGTCTCGCTCCTATAGATAATCAATAGCTGGTGTAAATTTTCCGCATAAGAAAAACGGCGTACGTTAGGAAAATCAGCAGGCAAGAGGAAAGGAAAACAGGGCCAAATCATAACCTCCAACAGGTGCTTAAAATCGTGCTCTCCACATATTGGTGGTGCCCGACCAAATGCGCACGTGTAATGATCTAAATACTTCAAGGCAGCGGAGCTCGTGCAGTTGCATCGGCAAATCTTCCTTTCGGCTACGACTATGCACGCGGAACCAAAGTTCCGCCCAAAGAGCACGATCGCAGTTAGTGCCCCCTTTCAGCTCGAAACAGCCGCCGAAACAGCTTGTAAACCTGCGTTAATATATACGGCCTTTTAAAACAGGAGCGCCGCGAGCATATGCTTACGGGCACGGTAATTAATTACGCAGGGCAGAGTAACGCGGTCGCACCTCAAAGCGGGACGCGATACGGGTGGCCAACTAACGGGGCTGCAGCCGCGCTTTTAGATTTACGGAAAGTACCGTCCTTAGGGATGTTGAAAAGAAGCGTTTCGCGTGCTGCGTGTGCTCTTGTGCTTCTGTGCTTTTCCCTTGTTTAGTAGTATATAGAGCAGGCAATGCTGAAGGAGAGAGAGAACCCGCAACCTTCGCATTGCGCGTGAGATGAAACATAGGTTGCTTGTCCTCTTTGAATAAGCCTATAATTTCGCGCGATTTATATTTGAGATATTTTCTACCGAACTATGCGAGGTCGCGCTGCTTCGTGCTATTTCTCTCTCCTCTCTCTCTCTCTCTCTCTCTTTTTGCTTGGTGACGCAGTTTGAGTGTACCAGTTATGTGACCTACCCATTTCGACAATGCTGCTCATGGGCAGCGCTCGTAGGTTCTGCAAAGGTTCTATCATTATAGTTTCGGTATTTGTTTTTTATCATGAAGTATGACTTTCTAAACGCGTTCCCCGTTTTTCTTACCTCTGATCTTTCTATCGCTGCCGTGCCCTTTAGCGTCACTGACATCTTGGATCACATTCCAACGGGTGTTGAGAGATCGCGCACAACGTAATCATGCCGATGCTGATGAATAGCATTTTACAAGTGCTTAACTTGAGTTTAAGACGAATGAGATGTGTATGTATTTTATAAATGCGTTTAATCTTTTTCTTAATCTTTTTCGTTTTGTTTATTAGGTGTTTGCGAACAAAAAGTGATGCTTTGCCGCAGTGCCTTTAATACCGAGGCAAAGCCAGCTTTTAATTATGCATTGGAGTGGCGCATACTGATAGCCATTAATGACGGCAACTGAAGGCATTGTGCAGGCCAACCGAAGCCAGCAATATGTCCGCATAAGGAAGGATCGCGAAAAGTAAATATCAAGGCGAAAGCCATAGATGCCTCATCAAACGCGAAAATTGGCGTCGGCGGTGTCAGCACGCGTGATGAAAAAATAATCTCGACGTGGCGACATCACCACATGACGTCATCATGACGTCACAGTTCACCAAAATTTGGGACGTCACATGATGACGTTATAAAATAACGTCGTCGCTTCGTCGAAAGGGGTCCGATCATGGAGGCAGAGCAAAACCAGGTGAAATGCAAAAAGCTTCCCATGCCCCCGATCTCGGAGGCAGTGCAAAACCACGTTGGTGCGGAAAGCTTTCGGAAGGGGACGGGGGAGGATGAGTCGACTGGGGAAAAAAAAAGAAGGTTGCTTCAGCCTTCGAGTAGCCTTAAGCGAATGCATTAGGGACCCTGTGAGTTTTTAAGGTAATGCGATTTTTTTCGTTTGTCTTCCACATGCCTCTTTTGAGCCCTTTTGCCAACGAAAATAAACAGGAGTGATTAATTTACGGATCTTCCTACTTTGTGCACCTCTTGAAGGGAGTAGCCTTCTCAGAAAATAGTGATTAAACTGAACTTCATGACGCATCACCTATTTTCCGTGTGCCGAATAAATGTGGCTTCAAGTACTTAATTGATTGTATGAGATTTAATGTCTTTGCTGCCAGTTCGTCTAAGTGGGGAGCACTTTAGGGGCCCGGGCTGTCGTATGCTGTCGTACGCTGTCGTACGCTGTCGTACGCTGTCGTCGTCTCATGTAGCTTGGCGTAACGCTGGCAAAACCACGTATAGCATAGCCATCAGTAGCATATTGAGCGCGCGCTCGCGCCAATATACGCCAATAGACGTCTTCTCGCTAGCACCAATAGACGGCTTCTTCCTCTTGTTCTTCGAGTGCCTCGATGATGATATCACGTGCAGAGCACTTTAGGGGCCCGGGCTGTCGTACGCTGTCGTGTGCTGTCGTCGCCTGGCGTAACGCAGGCAAAACCACGTATAAAAATAGAAAAAAAAGGAAGCGAGAAATAGAAAGACAGAGAAAGGAACAAAAAGAATAGGAAGAAAAATAGAAATAAATAGAAATAAAGAGAAAGAAAGGCAGAAAAAAACTGAAAAAGAGAAAAGAAAGAAAGAGAGAAGGAAGGAAGGAGAAAACCGAAGAGAAACAAAGGCTGCCCAACTCCGCACTTCCTTCAGGCTTGGCACCACCAGAGCAAAGCTGCCATAATTTTCTCTTTTGTACTATCTCTTTTCAGCGCTTTTGATGAAAATACCTCTGTGAGAGGTTGTTTTCGGCGCTGATGCCAAGTGACATCCGTAGATGTCTACGCCTTAGTTTAGAATAACACAGCACTATGAATAGAGACTCCAATGAAACCTTGCTGCACGTTTTAAGCGGCGACATATTCTACGCACCGTTAGTCGTCAGTCACCCTGAAAATTTCCTGCGTGTCTGGAGGCTCGTGAAACCCGACCGCAAAACGAATTGCACGCCAAACTGCCGACCGACGAGAAACACAAGCCATATAACGAAGCTAACCATTACCTCACGATCTTGTCATGAAGGCTGCAGATCCTCATGTATGCGCGATATTATATGATCGCCCATAAATACAAGCGCGTATCATACAGTTGCGCTCTTCATTCCCAAAAAGGAAGTAAATAATTAAAAAAAAACGTCGTATCCGCGCCGAGACCGTCTTTCGCGAGACTTCGATTAGTATAATTTGACGTCAGCTTTATTACCCGTTTGGGGCGAGAAGGGGCTATAATCTAATCCCGAGCTCATTTTATAATGCCTCGGGAGTCTTAAGACTTGTCGTACCAATGGTTCTCATAAAAATCGTTCAACGGAGGCTGCCACTTAATGGCGGTCACACTGGGGGTGAAACTTCCAATGACGTCTTCTAGAAGAAGAAGAAGAGGAAGACAAGAAAAAAGAGAGACATGAGATGGCATATACCACTCAGTACAAAAGCTCGGCACAAGAGCCGAATAGAAAACCGGTCATTCGACAGAGCGGCGTCCCTACGGTCGTCCGAGAAAGCTGCAAGGGAGCGTCGCAGTGAAGTCGCCATTTGGAGAAGTGATATAAATTATTCTCGGCGCCTCTAATATCGAAGCGACGTACCAGAGTCCCACTTGTTCGAGTCATTGTTCTTTAATGCTAATGGTTCTCGGAGTGGAAATTGATGGCAAATGCATGAACTACCGTCGCCTTCTCTTTTTTTTTTTTGCACCAAGGTATAGCGTGACTGAACGAGAAAGAAAGAAAGAAAGAAGAGGTTGTTAGGAAGATGCGGAATTATGAAGCGTAAGAGGCAGAAGTTTGGTCATTGCCGCATTAAGAGAACTAGGACACGAGCTCTTTATAAACTAAATGAGTCATTACAACGGAAGCTATTTAGCAAAACGAGCGCTTATTTGATATTTGTTAAAGTTGCACCGCAGTTACGAAACAGCGAACGAAGGATCGCAACACGTTTTATTTATTCAAAATGAGCTCAGGAATTTTTGTTGCGTTTGTAAGAAATTCGCACTTTCATTCTTTCTTTCTTTCTATCTTTCTTTCTTTCTTTCTTTCTTTCTTTCTTTCTTTCTTTCTTTCTTTCTTTCTTTCTTTCTTTCTTTCTTTCTTTCTTTCTTTCTTTCTTTCTTTCTCATTACACAGTGCTTCTTCCTAATTGTTTCCTTCCTCCATGCTGGGAACTGGGCCTACATCCACGTGCTCAACAGCGCAACACTTCAGTTGCTACAGGCAACCACGACGGTAATGCAGTTATATCCTGGCAATCATGAAATGTGTGGCCACGGGAAATGACATTTGGATAAAACACGTTGGTGGGCTACTTGGTTAGCCTCCATGATAGAGTGACTAAACACGACTTTACAGGGACATAGAAAGAAAGACAAGGACGCCGCGGTACTTTCAACCGAGATTTCATTTTAACGACAACGGATAAATATGTACCGAGCGAGCGGAAATACCAGAAACGAAAACTGAACACTCGGTGGGGCATATCGCTGAACCGAACACGTGCACAAGGTAAGATCAAGGTCTAAGAAAGAACAATAAAAAATTTTCACCGCGATAAAGCAAGATATGGAAATTCTGTTTGAGAAAGCGAGAGGGAAGGTTGGCTAACGCACATTTCTTCTAATCTAGCAATCTCGTAGGCCACAACAATTTCTCTTGTCATCTTACTATATCTTACTATGCGCCTTATACAGGATGGAAGTGTTCTAAAACAAGACGATGCAGCCACAATATCGGCAATGAATGCCTACATTACCTGAGAGTACTTTTGTGACGTTAAAATGATGCTCTTTTAGCCTCTGGCTAATACACCTACCGGTCGGACCAACATACGTCTTTTTACACGAAAGCGGAATTTCATAAACAACACTGTCAGTACAGGTTACAAAAAGTTTTTGAGGCTGAATATGACATGCGTTAACCTTGTTACTCTCTGAGTTAACCTGTTGGCATAACTGCTGTAGACACTGAGGAGCGGAAAAAACTACGTCCACCCCGACTTTCCCGCAATTCTTCTGAGATTGTGCGAAATGCAGTATGTGTATGGCACGACAGCAGCTTTCTTTGATCTAGCAGCACCACGGTTGCCTTTTGCGGCGTTTTTGTTTTTCGCTCAAGCCCTCTGGGATAGAGGTGAGCATACCTAATGGGTAACCAGACTCTACTAAGCGCTTGGCCTGATCCATGAAACTGATTGCTACCTTGCGGTCACAGAACTTCATAAGCAAATTATTCAAACAAGACTGTGCTATTGCGCGTCTGACACTCTTTAAGCGAGCGGAAGGAAATGTCAGAAGGGACTTATTGCCTCTCTGCTCATAACTCCAGGAAGGTTTCTGTGGTGAAAGGTATTTGTGGTTCCATCTCGATCAGTCATTGTCATGTTCAACACCTCACGCGTCACGACATCTACGGACTCCGAGCTCGCCGCTCTTCGAGACGCAATGGAATTTGTTATACAAGAATCCCCTAGTAAATTGGCCATATTCTGCGACTCTAAGGCAGCCCTTCAATGCGTGCGAAGTTTACGCCGAGGAAATTACCATCCGTTGGTGTCTCACATATATGAAATTTGTCACCGTGCCGCGAATCAAGAACACGACATAGTCTTACAATGGCTGCTGGGTCACTGTGGGATCAGTGGTAACCACCTCGCCGACGACGCTGCCCGATGTGTCCATGATGGAGCGCCCACACTGTTCATACCCTTCTCAAGAGTAGACGCTGCAAGATAACTTCGTCACATCACGCATAATGCCACGCTTACGCACTTGAATTCTACGCTCAAATCCAATCATTGCCCACAGAACCTTGATTCATTATAGCAGCTACAACTGCCATCCAAGATTTCTTGACGTGACGCTGCAATGCTGTGTCGGACTCTCCAGTGTGCCATGAGGAGACTGCTCGGTATATATTTATCGGTTAGTGCGAAAATAAAATCTCATTACGAGCTCGGGAACACCGTTTCGGCAAATTAAAAGTTTATTTAATCATAATCATCATCATCATCATCATCATCATTTGAATGTAGCGGCGTGTCCTTGTCTTTTTTTCTTTCTACGTCCCTGTCCACTCACGCTTACTCACTCTATTGTGGAATGATAAGTGATCTGGACAAAAGATCAGATTGCCATATCAGAAACAGCTGATCGCCGACAAGCCCGCGATCGTGAGAACATCAACTATGGGAAAACGGCGCACACAAATGCGCTTGTGACCAGCGCACTTTCGATAACAGGATTGCACTTAGTCCGTCGCCGTACCACTGACCTGTTCGCGCTGATTCTCGTTTCCCTGGTGCGGTAATTCCTTCACCTCCTTGAGAGGCATGTTGATTTTGTTCACATTTTAAATAGCGGAGTTCAATCCGGTGGTGGTGTGTGGCGTGACCACCCTATCTGCGCATGCGCAAGCCCTCTCCCCTCCCCTTCTCCACATCCCGTCTCCCCTCCCCCTCGAAAACGCGGGCTCTACATGCCGACATGCTGCTTCGCATCGCCTCATGGTCCCCTTTTTTCTTTACTATAGTTTCTTAGTAGCGCACAGTGTGTTATTGCAGTCTCCGTTAAACTGCGTCTAACGTTTGTATAGGTTATACTGATGCAATTTATAAGTATTTAGTGTATAAGTGCCTCTAGCGCTTGCGTATATTGTTTAAATAAACTTTCTTTTGTAGTGGCAGCGTCCACGTAATGCAGACGGTGCAGGATGCTCAGTAGTTCTCACTTATGCTCGTGTACACCTTTCTACGGCATGTTTTCCTTCAATGTAGCAGATACGTCTTGGAATACATTAGCACAAAGGTAAGATAGATAGATAGATAGATAGATAGATAGATAGATAGATAGATAGATAGATAGATAGATAGATAGATAGATAGATAGATAGATAGATAGATAGATAGATAGATAGATAGATAGATAGATAGATAGATAGATAGATAGATAGATAGATAGATAGATAGATAGATAGATAGATAGATAGATAGATAGATAGATAGATAGATAGATAGATAGATAGATAGATAGATAGATAGATAGATAGATGACGTAGAATGCAGGTAGTGCAGTTTGGCATATGTAGCGTTCCGAAAGTGCTTTGACTGATGACGGAGTAGGAGGGACGTTGCATAGGCGATCACAACGCTCAATATCACAGCACACGACCACGCACAGCGGTCGTCAGAGAGCTTACCAGAACAAGTACCCTGCAACACACTCGTTGCAAGAACGCATCTCATTTCTGCCTAGATCTGAGGGTGAATTAAGTTCACCCTCAGAATTAAGGGCAGGGGTGAATTAAGTTCACCCCTGCCCACCGCCTAAATGTCTCAAACTGGAACGTGTACATGTAGGGTAGTGCTAAAAATGATCACCAAGATAACAAAAGAAGAGACGCGACTTCACTATTCTTCTTGCTCTGAACCCCATTTACGCCTGCACTACCAGACTCTTAGAGCGCAAGCATTAATCTTCCCGGGCTTTCTTTGCAATGCACTACACAAATTTATTTAACACGGATTTTGGAATCGCGTTTGTGTTGTCTTTAGACATAACCAACGCACGTGAATGTAATATGTTCATGTCTTGATTCCCAACTATCATGGATTTTTTTTGAAGGCGAAAGCCTTTGATGCCTCATTAAACGCGAACATTGACCGGCGTCCCGCGTCAGCGTCTGCTGTCGGTGGCGTCAACACGAGTGATGCAACAGATTATCATCACGTGATGGCGTCACTATATGGCGTCATCGCGACGTCACAGTGACGTCACACGACGTAATGTCACGTTGATGACGTCATCAACGTGAAGTCATCAGAGGTGGGCCGATCACAAAGGCAGCGCAAACCCAGGTGAGGTGCCTCCGATGTTCGAGGCAGTAGAAAACCACGTTATATGGACAAAGCTTTCGGAGGGTGCCGGCGCAGGATCAATGCAATCGACTGAGAAGAAAAAGATGGCTTTTGCCTTCCAATCGTCTTAACTGAGTGCATAAGGAAACCTGTGAGTTGTAAGGGCGAAGCACCTTAGGGTCTCGGTGTGTCGGTGGGCATCGTCATCTGCTGTCGCCGCGGCGTGAATCGTCGTGTCCTGTCCATTTGCTTGAGCGCAAGAGAGGGCGCCATCGTCTCAGCGCTCGCCATGTGGCGAGAAAGAGCGAACGGCGCGCGTTGACTGTGCAAACGCTCTTTCTGCGATGAACGCTGAACTACCAGCTCGCAAGGAACGAGAACGCGCCCTCACCCGCGAGAGACAACGCCGACGCAGGCAGCGTCTGCTAGTGAGTTTCTTGATTGAAAAAAATTGGCCGCGTATCTGCGTGCTTCGCTGCAAATGTCGTCTAAAGACGATAGAAGAGGCGCTGCGTGAGATATGAACGCCATCTGGCAATACGTCGGGAAACGTGAATGCTGTGTTGCGGGCTGGTAGTCCCGGCGCTGCAGCAGGCGAAGACCGGCGGTGACCAACGCGACCGGCGGGGACGCCAGCCAGCCCGAACACGCGGTTTGGCGCGAAGCGCCGAAGCAGAAGAAACGTCCGCACTCAACGAGTACTCTCCACACACTCTTTTATATTCACGTCGCCTGGGTAAAGCAGGAATGCCAGAGCGGCGCCTCATGGCATTCGTACAGTGCAATACTGAACCGAAACCGAAACACAACAATGAGCTCGTGCAGAGGGCACGGAGGAAGCCAAGTGTCGGCGCAGTCGCATTTTCAGCGCAGCTTAAGAAACTAGGGTCTCTAGAATTACGTATCTATGAATTTTCTATTAAAGGAACACACCACCTAATACTTACCTAGTGATGTTGCGCCTCAGATATGCGTAATGTTTGCTTTTTGATCAACAATGTACACAAGTATGAACCTAGTCAGCCGTTCACGATGGCTGGCCCTTGGGCAAGTGGTTCAACTTTGGCCGAGTGGCTGAATCGATCGAGGGACGTGCCGACAAACAGAAAGACAGACCAAAATTTCTGCGTTTAAGTTCCCCAAGAAAGACTATCGTCTTTAAAACCGACTGCTCATGCTGCCAAACGTTCACCGGCCACCCCGTATATACAGGCACTGGATCTTGACCTGCGATGTAGTGCCGGTGGGAGATTCCTCTTGAACAATGAAGATTCGCAGCGTGCAGGTTAACGAAAAGCGGACTGCGGGTCTCTGTCTAATCTTTCTTCTGTCTCTCATTGCCCATTAGCAGTGATTTTGTTGTGGGAAACACCGGCGCACACTGCATGCTTCTCCCCTACACAGGATCACGTTAGTGGAGCTGAAACACCCTTACCTACATGCTTCGCCCCTCCCCAATTCTTTTTCTTTCTCCTTCTCTCTGTTTCTTGTATTTCTTTTTTCTAGTCGCTGCTGTGAGGGGAGATCCATAAGCTTCGCTCGAAGCTGTAGACGTGTGGACTGAGAGCTTGAACGCTTATCCGATTGAACACTTAGGAGATGAGCTTATACCAAATAATCGGACACAACAATGAGCACTGTAGACGACGTCCATTGTGATTAATGTAAGCATACAGAGCGCAATTTAGGTACGGGATATAAAAGAACACACAGTACGGGACAAACGCTATATATAGCGCTTCTGCTGTGCAGTGTATTCTTCTATATCTTGTACCTAATTTGCGCTCTGCAATTTACCATTATGAACCAACTAGTCCGCTGTTATTATGTCTGGTCAGTGGCGACTGTGAATGATAGTTAGCTCTCGTAAACTGCGATTGCTTTGAATAAATTCCTGCAGGCATCGTGCTCCAGGAAATTGAATTTTATGCATACCGCTTTTTTTTCCAAGTAGAGAAAGCCAACAAGAAAGAAATGGCTAGAGGAGCCGAACGCAATCTATAGCATCAGCACCGCGTACAAAAAACTGTCAGCCGCTCTGTTAGCGGGAAACTTTGTAGAGCTCCCAGCTTTCCGCCTTAAAGTGTAGCAAATTGCCCTGCCACATGCATTGATAGACGAAGACAGATTACTCCACGGATGAGCTGTCGGAACGCTACGAAGGCAAGAATCAGGAAGTGTATAAACGTTATACCACTTAGAGCCTTATGAACATGCGCACACAGCGAGTTCGTAAGCATTCATGCTTGTAGTGCGCTGCCGGTGGACACCGGCAGCGCACTACACTACAACTACTTTATCGAAATAAAGTAGTTGTGAGTTTGCGCATCATCTTGTGTTGTTTTTCCTTGTTTCTTGGTCCGTGTCCACCGGCAGCGCACTACAAGCATGAATACATACCAACTAGCCCCTGTTGCCGCCCTACTAGAGTTCGTAAGCACTTGCAGCTGCAGTAACAATACAGTGTAGTGTCAAAGTGCGCGCTTCGCGTGACTTAAGCGAACCTGAAAACATTAGCGGCTTTGAGTGGCTTTGTACACGGGTTTAATTAACCTAAGTCATCACTGCACTGCCCTTTTTGAGAGGCAGCAACACGACGTTTTACTTGTATCTCCTTCTTTTGAACTATTCAGGTGAAAGCCTTAGATGCCTCATCAAACGCCAAAATTTGCCGTCGGCGTCGGCGGCGTCCCGCTTCGGCGGTGTCAACACGAGTGACGAAAAAATAATCACGCGATGACATCACTCTATGACGTCATCTTGGCGTCACAGATTGCGAAAGTGTGTGACGTCATCGTGACGTCACATAACGTGACATCATATGATGACGTTATCACATGGCATCATCGCTTTGCTCTGCCTCCGTGATCGGTGGGCTGATCACGGAAGCAGTGCAAAACCTGGTAAGGTGCAGAAAGCGTGGAATGCCTCCGATCCTGGAGGCAGTGCAAAACCACGTTAGGTGCATAAATCTTTCGGAGGGGGGCAGGGGACGATTAACATATCGAGTCAGTAGAAGAATAAGATGGCTTTCGCCTTCGAATCTTCTCAGGCGAATGCATAAGGGACTCTGCGAGTTTTTGCAGAATATTCAGCGACATTTGCTGAATATCGCATTCGTACAAACAAAACATGTAAGCGATTATATTGAAATCATGTTATCCCTGTACAGATATACCAAATGAAGGCACCTAATAATGAATGTTCGTCCCGCGTAGCGTATAATTAGTAACTCCGTGCTCAGCAACTGTGCATATATGCATATATATCCAATTTAATTCTCCTACGAGTCGGAAATGCCGAATTGCATGCGAATAGCTACTCACAAGCTTGCGATACGCGAAGGCGCGTAGCGAACGCGGAAGCGATTTCAGCGGGGCGATCGCTCCAACGACCAGAAAATATTGCCCGTTCAGCGCGTGCAACTTTGCTGGCGCATTCCTCGGTTACACCGAACCAAGTTGCAATGAGGAAACAGATAAACTTGACTGCGCCAGAGAATTCCGCTGCTGTCAGCAACAAATGTGTCGGCCGCACGTTGCATATTTGCACACTCTCTTCGTTAACCTTATTCGATACCAGCATACACTAGTCATGTAGTGGTATACGGGGTGTGGCCGCATGTTGTACCGATCCGTCGTTATAACGCTGGAGGTCCATGTTCCGAATGCAAATGAGTGCTGGCCGAGTGTCTACTTACTCAAGAGTAACATTACACGAGTAATGAGCTGTCAAGTGAGCTTGTAACACAATTTGGCTCACGCTGGCTGCCCCTTTTTTGCATGGTGGTTAATTGGAAGCGTTGCGAAACAAGTAATAGGCACGCGCTGTTGTGACATATTGCGGTACATCACCTGTTGGCGCCAGAGGCAGCCTGGTTGCTTTTCTTTTATAGCCGCAACTTGGCAGGAAGAAGTCGTGTAGCAATAAGCGCAACGTTGGCGATAGATATGATAATTGCATTACTTTACTAAATTATAGGACATAATTCAACTCAGGAACTACATGAGGATTACTCATTTTGTGGGTTTTCTAACTAAGGCTTTGTTTCTATATTTCAGTTTTATGCAAATGACTTCTGCACGTGTTGTTGGCGTATACCTCTATCAATCCTATAAGGACCAATTTTTGTGTTGTTCCTTCTTCATGGTAACGCAACAATTAACAATAGCAAGCTATTGAGATGTTTTCATTGCCCTTAGAATGGAATCAAACATCACTTCAGACAGGACAAAATGAGAATGAAAGGCACGCTGCAACACATACGCTCACTCGTCGCTCACTCGTCGCTCGCTCGTCGCTCGCTCGCTCACTCACTCACTCCCTCACTCGATCTCTGACCCGCTCCCGCACTAATTAACTCCCTCACTCGCTAAATTCCCTTACTCAAACATTCACACCCTCATTCACCTATCATTAACCCACTCACTCACTCACTCACTCACTCACTCACTCACTCACTCACTCACTCACTCACTCACTCACTCACTCACTCACTCACTCACTCACTCACTCACTCACTCACTCACTCACTCACTCACTCACTCACTCACTCACTCAAATAATAAAAAAATAAATAAAAAATAAACAAATAAGTAAAACGAATGAATCAATGAATCAACTATCACTAGCTAAACGTCGATGAACGACACAATTAGGGCGTAATTTAAGAAAATAGTTGTGTTGTCTGCCGTCAGTTTTAAAGCGCACACAGCACAAGCAAACAATAAAGAAACTTGAAACTTTTAGTACCCCTGTTTTAAGGATATCTGTCAGTCATATCGAAAAACGTTGCTCAATAAAGCTGGAAGGACGGTTGAGCAATTTTTAGAACGAATCGACCTATTTGCTCTTTTGGTAGCCTCACTAATTTTGGGGCGAATCAATTGTCGGATCTTTTATCTTTCGTTTTCTTCACGAGTGAATCAACCGAAAATAATAATAACAAACTGTCCGAGTTGGTGCTGCAACAACGTATCTGATATGTATCTGATACATCCAGTGTGTGGGAATCAATATGAAATCGGAACGACGAGCCATTTGCAAATTTTAATGGCGCACGTGTAGACACTTTACACTATTTGAGAGCGAGTGGTGGGCCTCGTATGTTTTCAGCAGGATTCTCTGGAAAATGGCACGTGGATGATATAAAAAAATTGGGGGACGCTTAAGCTTCGCCTTTAAGAGTTGAACGCGATAGCGATATTCTGTTCCTAGTGCGCAGTTCGAACACTACGAGTGTTTAACAGAATGCGCGCACTAAGGCGTGTGCCTTATGTAATGGGTAGCATGCTTTAAACCAGGAGCAATTATGCGCGAGAAACTTTTTCGAAGTTGCGATCCACCCACTACGTGGTCTTAAGGGAATACGCGCACTAATGTGTGCGCCTTTTGTAATGGGTGGCTGTCTTTAAACCACGAAGTCGTTATGACATTGACATGGTGTGACGCCCGATGACAATGTACGCTTGTACCACGCAATATTACTGCGATATTACATCTCGTACTGTGACACCTGTATACAGGACGCGTATTTTTGGGAAGCATCAAAGTTACTTTCAGTGCAGCTCCAAGCAGAGGCGTGGCTGTGTGGTAAAACACCTGCTTCCCACGCAGACGGCCTGGGTTCGATTCTCACTCGGACCCAACATTTTCATTATTTATTTTATTTGCAGCTTTTTCGATTTTTCGGTCACGGACAAGATGATGATTTTTCGCTCACAACCTACGGCCCCGACGCCGACGGCGGAATTTCTGCGATACGAGCTCTTTAACGCTATCGCGTTAAAATAGAATAGCATCGAACGCAACCTATCCTGTGGCTTGTTTGCCAACCCTCGGCTCGTACCTTTCTTTGTTTGATCAAGCTAAATGAATCCTGTATTGCCGCCACTGCATGTTCGGGTTTTATAGCACGGCCAGATAGGCGTGGAGGCTCTTACAAATGAACAACACGTTGAATAAATTATAATCTTGCTGATATCTCCATTGTCTAATCAGAAGTAAGTTGTTATGAATTAGTCAAAATGTTCTGCAGCCGGCTTCAAAAGGTAATGGCTTATAGCATAGCGCATTGGGAAACAAGTGTGCAATACTAAACGACAAGAATGAAATCCTGGGAACACTTAATTGTATGAGCGCTTCGCTCAAGTTAGTATTGCAAGAGAGTGCATTCTTCACTTTTCTGATTTACTTCATCCTTGTTTTTATTCCGATCTTATGGAGACCGACAGAGAGAGTGAGTGAGTGAGTGAGTGAGTGAGTGAGTGAGTGAGTGAGTGAGTGAGTGAGTGAGTGAGTGAGTGAGTGAGTGAGTGAGTGAGTGAGTGAGTGAGTGAGTGAGTGAGTGAGTGAGTGAGTGAGTGAGTGACTGAGTGACACTGTCAGGGCCTCACGCTCACCCACAGAAAAGCAAAGGACGCTGAAAGAAAGAATATGTCACCGTGGAAGTTAATCTCTTGACATGCTTTCGGAAAGCCGTTGCCTACACCTCGCGAAAATGATACGTTCTTAACATAAAAACTTAGCATCAAAAAAAAGAAAAACAAATCACACGATCAGAAGTAAATGACCCTGAAATAACGAGAAAAAAACATACCTCCATCAATGCACACGTGAGACAACTATGTTTCGCAAAACAGTTGGCCGGCCTGTCGCTAGTTTCTAGCTTAACAGGAAAGGTGTCGTTTCAACGAACTGCCATATAGACGATCCCATTCCTCCCATTAAAAAGAAAAAAAAAGCAATGAACAGATTTAGTTGCCCTCTTATCGCCTGACTGTTCGAGGTTCCAGAAAGCGCGGTGAAGATAGCTGCTCCGAAGCGAGTCACACAATCCCTTTTCACGCATGACTTGTGCCACTCGGCGACCGCGCGTGCTCATCGTTTCCGTAGCATTCATTCCCGAGGCGCAGTTGTCGCGCCGTCAGAACCGAGAAAGCGCGTTATCAGGCCGGATGGCCAAGTGAGAAATTGTCCCGGCACGTCGCTAATCCTTTCCTGCTTGCCGCATTCATCAACGCCCGGCAACCTGGTTGCAATGACAAAGGTATGTCGCCTGTCACCATCGGTTGTTTATTTCCTCCTGGGAACGGGGTTTACCCATCTACCCCTGCTGTTGTACTTGGTTCGGTTCGTTGACTGAGTAGCCAGCTTTCGGAGAATTCGCGGAAGGAAGCGCTGTATGTACAACACTAAGTATTTCGTAAACCTAATGCGTGGGATATTGCTACACTCCGTTTCATACATCAGGTGCAATGCTGTGGAGGCTATGCAAGAAGCTCGGTTACATGAATAGTACGAAGGAAAATTAGATGAATAGTCTGTAAAGCTTTGCCTCTGTAAGACGAGTACTTTCTGACGCGTTACGACGATTGGACGATCGGCCTCTCTCCGTGCAGATGCTGCTGGAGCACCGTCCCCATCGATAGACAGCCAAGGCAGCTGAAGCTCTTTTGTACTTTTTGAGGACTACGGGCCTGTGTGAACGCCTTTGACTATTGTATAGTGCCACTGCCACATACGCGCCGGTGCATTTATTGGTCATATCCTTCCCTCCCCTTTTTCATTTTCCCCCTCCCCTTTTTCATTCCCCCAGGGTAAGGTAGCCAATCAAACATGTGTCTGGTTAACCTCCCAACCTTCTCCCTTTCGTTTTCCTCCTTCCTTTAGTGATCATTGCTTGTTTCAAGTGTTACTTGAAATGTTCGTTAATTCATTTTAGACCTAAGCTCACTTGAAATGATCCTCACAGCTGTTCAGGAGGACAGTGAGTAATACTAAGATGGTTTGATTCGCGTAAAATGTATTTGAATTCTATTCCTCAAGTCCTATACCGACTTAACTAAATCACCCTGTCTATCATTTAAAAGCCTTCAGTAACTTCTGCTCGAAACTCGACGTAAAGACGGTTACGTCGAGTTTTTACTCGACGTGAGAGCACTTGTTTGTTTAAATATCCCCATCAGCGCTTCGTTTAACGAACTTGGGGATCTCCTGGATAGGTTTCTCCGCAAAAGTTATCAGACGGCACTTTCCGGTTCGTAGCTTGCATGCTGAGCTAAAGCTCGCAATAATCACCTTAGCGAAGCGTGACAGTCTGCTAAAGCAATGACGTAAAGCAAGCGAGGAATGGGTTACCCATGAAATAATACTCCTAATGCATTTTCGTGCAGATATTATGCGCCAATCGTTATTTACCATTCGCCATTTCTTCTCTAGTTCTCTTTCTCTATTCCAGTTGTCAGCCTATATATGACCTGCTTTGTCAACGATGCTTGCATTCAATAAGGATAAAAATAACGATTTGCTCCGCTCTTCGCATGGAATGCCAGTCGCAAAGAAAGAGGAAAAAACAAGAAGGGCAGAAGACGGTTCGAAGATGTAGTTCGGACCCACCACGGTCGTCTAGTGATTATGGTGCTCGACTGCTGACCCGAAGGTCGCGGGATCGAATCCCGGCCGTGGCGGCCGCAATTCAATGGAGGTGGAATGCTTGAGGCCCGTGTACTTTGATTGAGTTCACGTTAAAGAACACCAGATGGTCAAAATTTCCGGAGCCGTCCGCTACAGTGTCCGTCATAATCATATCGTGGTTTTTGGACGTAAAACCCCCACAATTATTATAAAGATGTAGATCTTTAATTCTTTTTCATATGATTGTCGCCTACGCTATCGTTATTCTACAAAGTCACGTGGTTTTCTTTCGTGAACCTTTCTTCTTCTTTTTTTCTTTTTGTTGGCCAGTATCTGACTACTCGTTATGCCGGCTCGTTAGCAGATTCTATGGCCGATAGGGCGATAAAATAAAGGAAGGAAATAGTGAAAGAAGGCACGACGGCTGGAGGACGAAACCGTGGTACAAATGAAGAACGAAAGAAGAAAAAGAAAAGAAATAATGTTGCTCGCTTTATAGCTTTTCCCTCGTCTCACCATCTCCTCGGTGTTTCTTGAATTTATGCGTTTTCTTCACTTCTTCCTGTTAACCTCTCTTTTTCTTGCTTCACTATCGTTTGTCAGTCTGACAACCACGAAACCATTGGCACGCCCTGGCGCAGACCACAAGGGACAAATCGAAATGACCAAACAGAACGTTTCCAGTTGACTTGCTTTTGACGAGGGACTGGTCGTTGGGACTGTGAAAATAGTGATTTCGGAAAAGAGAAGCAGAGAGATAAAAGAAAGAAACGCCATGAAGAAGCCGTTCCCTTGTAATGGTTGGTCGTAAACCGCAGAAATAGCTCGCAATGAGTGGTGCTCTACAGATCCCACTGGCCTTATATATGGGCATACCTCGCAGCCTTCCTGCGGAGAGCCTCCCCTTCCCGCGTTATATCACCGCATTTCATGGCATTTATTACGTATACCGCAATATCGTTATCGGTGCCACTTTTATCCCCTGCATCTCTAGACGAAAGAGTGAAATGGGCAACCCGTGGCTCGTTCATTCGTCGTGAAAGGATGAGCAAATTGGTAATACATTTTTTAATTGTTGGGGTTTAACGTCCCAAAGCCACGATATGATGATGAGTTGGAGGGCTCCGGAAATTTCGACCACCTGGGGCTCTTTAACGTGCACCTGAATCAAATCACACGGGACTCTAGCATTTTCGCCTCCATCGAAAATGCGGCCTCCGCGGCCGGGATTGGATCCCGCGACCTTCGGGTCAGCAGTCGAGCACCATAACCACTAGACCACCATGGCGGGTAGCAAGTTGGTAAGTTGTCATGGCAAAGAATAGGCGGTGCTATTGTCTTCTTCTGCTCCTTGCACCCTTTGTACTATGTTTTTCATTCATTCATTCATTCATTCATTCATTCATTCATTCATTCATTCATTCATTCATTCATTCATTGGGTTTAATATTCTAAAGCAGAACGTTGCCCATGAGGAACGTAGTTGAGGCCACCGAATTTGTATAACCACTCGGGCTTCTTTATTTGTAATAATAGCAATAATTTCTGCTGATTTACGTGGCAAAACCACGATATGATTATGAGATACGCCGTAGTGGAGGGCTTCGGAAGTTTCAGTCACCTGGTGCTCGTTAACGTGCACTGACATCGCACAACACACGGGCCTCTATCATTTCGCCTCCATCGAAAAGTAACCGCCGTGGCCGGCATCGAACTAGCGACTTTCGGGTCAGCAGCCGAGCACCGTAACCCCTGTACAACCACGACGGACTTATTTATTTGTACCCTGTGCCCAGTTGCTTACGATGGCAGAAGGTATTATGGCTTTTTCTAAACCAAGTTTGTCGAACCGTAGTCATGTCTATCGCTGTCGCAGAGAGACAGAGATGAAGATATTCAGGTGTTAATCAAATTCGACAAGTGTCAGCGACCGTTCGGCCATATTCATACACCTACTCTGCACGTGTGCGCCGAAGTCTATGGTTCATTCTGTACACTGCAAACGGGTTTGAGCCTTTTAGGGAGTTTCGGGCTCGACGCATAACGTGCATCCACAGGTACTACGCAAAACCCCCTTCAAAACGAGGTTCAAAAGGAGGTTTTATTTACATCCTTTAAGGGTGTGATTAGACGGAACTAAGGAGGTAAATTTGTGTTTTTATTGAACTCATTTTGAGGGCTTGAACGGAGCGCATTGGAAGTTTTTCTGGTTCTTTTGAGAGCTTTTAAAGCCTCCTTTTGGAGGTAAAGTTGGTGTTTTTATGTAAGCCATTTTGGGGGCTTGAACAGAGCGCATTGAGAGTTTTTCTGCTTCTTTTGAGAGCTGTTAAAGCCTCCTTTTATACGAGGCCCTAGAGCGGTCGCGAAATGAAAAAAAAAAAAAAAAGTATATTTTAGGCAGTATATTACGTTTACCGGCCAATTTCCGCTACTATTTATGACTAGAACATAATAGAAAATGGACATCAGTGTATTTATGCACAATCATGACATTTGCATACAAGTACGCACGACACAGGAATCGAACTCGCGACCACACGCACTCAAAGCAAGCACTATAACCATTACACCACAGCGCCACCACATGCAAGCTTGTTTTTTTTCGTGGGCTTATATATGTACCAATGTACAAAGCGGTTGGTAACCCGTCGGCACAACTTCAAACTTCTGTTCTTGTACCATCGGCGTGTGTTTGCTCTTGCGGAAGGTCAATACATAACTTGTGGGGCGTCATGCAGGCCGAGCCGATCGCCGTAAACACCCTCGGCTCCGAATTATCCGGTTCACCGTGTCGTGCCGCTAGAAAAATTATAAACGTGTGCCCTCTTCACTCGCGCTAAATTCGTGAATACCAGCGTGACGAAGGTATCTTCAGATGAGCGAACGTATGTGCATTCCATGAGCGTATGCTGTGAAGCAATTTTCGTTATTTCTGCAGCCGCGAACTGCGCGCGTCCAGATGCGGCAGCGTGTTATGAGCGGTTCGAAGACCGCCTGCGTTCTCATATGAAAGTTACACACGCAGATGCCCGACTTAGAAGAACATTGTAACGCGCCTACATTAAGTGCATTTAATGCGCGCGTACTGCCGCGAGCTGCACGCAGGGGCAGCAGCGCGCTCTGAGCAGCTGAACAAAAATCTGTTTCCGCAATTAGCGCTTATTCGCAATGCACCCTTTAGCGCGGACCGCCTGCGTTCGCATATGAAAATTACACACGCAGAAAGTTCCAGAGTTACAAGGACATTGTGACGCGCCTATATAAAGTGCGTTGAATGCGCGCGTACAGCCGCGAGCAGCGCCTTCTGAGCAGCTGAACGCTTATCTATTTCCGCAATTAGCGCTTATTCGCAATGCACGCTTTAGCACGGCATTCAGTGATTCTCTATAACGCATATTCAGTATTTATTTGCTTTCATACTCGGATACTACCTACATTTCTTACTAATTAGCTTTTATTGGTAAGCATCACGCCACCGCGTTAAAGCGAATGCCTAACCCGTGCCCCAAGGTCAAGGACAACCTCCCCAGTTTACCAGTGACAGGTCTCCCACAAAACAAAAAAGTTAATGCACTTGCACTTCTCTCTTGTGAACGTCCATGTGTACTTGGCCCTCCCCTCAGACAGATGATGCAGTACCCATTAAAAAAAAGCATTACCCTCTTCCTCAATGGAACAGCTGTTCTTGAGAAAATATGGTTCTGTTGAATTACTTCACCACAGCAGCAGAGAGGTTGGCTTGTTTGCAATTCAGAATTTCACAATCGTAACACAGAAACACGAGGACTGTAGCAAATATGCAGAAAACTGGAAAAACTATCATATGTGCACTCCCTCGTCCACCTGCACACTACGTTAAACTTCATTTATACAACAGCAACCTTCAATTATGCTACTATTCATAGATCACCCAATCTACGTTAGAACACAGTGATGACTTTCTGTCTTTCTGTTGCCTATCTTCTACAATGTGTCATAATCTGTGAATCATCTGTTCAATGTGTTTGGTAATAAAACACAAGCAGTTACATTGAGCAGGCAGTGTTTCAGCAATTTGTTTTACAAGCACAAATTCATTTCTTCAATTTGCATGCACGACAAGTAGTCATACTTCAATTGATACAAGACCCAGTGGTTGCAACATTTTATTCGAATCAAAACAGCAGCAGTTCTCGTGTCAATGTAAGGATATAGGTATATATTTCCATCGTCGTGCACAGAACCTACTCCCAAAACTGAACACGTGGAACAACATATACAGTACAGACTAAGCACTATACATAATTCACAGCAGTAAAGCAATACGAAAGTAGGGTGTAAAATCTCATCATGATGCGCACAAAGGTGTGCACTTCACCGTGCCAGTATGTAAGTATAATCCAAAAAAATAAGCTACCCAAGGAACTTGGTGTCAGCCTACACACGAAGGCAACTAATTAGTACAATAAGGCTAGCATCACTTTTGGGAAATATGAAACCGTGTAGACAGGCAGTTGTACAGTTTTTTATTGCATTAGTTTGCTCTATGGCATCAAAACATGTCGCACATGATTTTGGAGTTTCCTACAAAAAAGCCCAAAATAGACCTGTGGTGTTGACTGTAGGTCCACTTACCAAGGTGCATAAACGCATTCAGCAATGCCCACAAAACTACACGGTTGCCTTTGTATGTTGCTGTACATATTTACTCACAGATACCTGGAAGCCATCGTAAATTTCTGGAAGTGTGCTTGGGAACTTGTCGGCATAATCACATGACTGCAATGTACCAATACTTCTAATATGCATAACAAGTACAGCCATGCTTCAATGTTTTTATGCCAGCTAGTGCCATCTGTAACTCAAAAGTTCATCCTTAATTCCTCACTTGATGGCTTACGCATAATTGCCGCATTGAAAATCATCCAAGCACCATGGCTGCAACGTCAACTTGCAATTAGGCAATCACAGGCACTAAATAAAAAAATTCCTGTAAATAGTGACTGGTCGCTTTGCACATTGGATCCTAGGACTTGATATGCCATGAGGATGAATAAAAATTGACCACACATATATAGAGACTGTGAAACAGTCAGGAGTTCATTTCATAGGTAAGGAAAACGTGAAAACGAAGTCAGAACACATAGCAACAAAGGGGACGGAACGACACACTACTAACAACTGAAGTTGAACATGTGCGGCTTTTTTAGTCATGTGTGTTTATATCTTTCTGTGGTTTTGATTAAACTTCAGTTACTAGTAGCGCATTGTCCTGTCTGCCCCCTTCATTCCTCTGCGGATGTGTGATTGTTTAGTCTTGTAATTTTTTCATACTGTGTGTTTACATATTTCTGTGGTTTCGATTAAACTTCAGTTGCTAGTAGCGCGTCATCCTGTCCCCTTCATTTCTCTGTGCTGTGATTTTTTTGCACCCTCTTTAACTATGAATATACACCAACTCGCCCAACTGCCCCTGTTAAGACTTATGTTTGCTGAATAACACTGGGTCCACTCAGCGTCTTTTTAAACAATGCGAAGTTTTCATATGCACACGATATCAGAAAGGTTGCACGCAGTATTGCGCATAACACTCTGCATCAATACCAGTGTTGGCCTAAATGTGGTAAGATGTATGAGCTGTTCGACATAGTGTAAAGTGAGGCACATCAGGGTGTTCCCACAATCATGGGTGTCAGCAGGGGTTTGCATAAAGGGCACCTGCCGCCATCAAGACACACCAGCACTTAACCCCACCCAAGCTACACCAATGCTCTCCTGCTCACCAGGCCGACACGTTACCCCGCCTTGCACCCCAAAGACAAAATCCTGCCGACACTCATGCCCACAATACACTTCACTTGAACACAGACTGGTGGGCAAGCAACACTTGCTGCTTTGCCAGAAGTGTATTCCTGAAAATTACACAAAAAAAAGTCCACTAAGATTTCTGTATACATAAAAAGGAATGTCTTACCGAAGATTCGCACTTGACTATCCTTATTGCAGACATTTTGTCAAAACACGAAATAAATACAAAATTGAGATGCTGCTAAGTATTTCCTTGTGAGCGTTTCACTACGTGTGCACAGGGTGAAAAACAAACGGATGTAAAAAAAATGCGAAACACCACCAGAAGTGTACTCTTGCCATGTTTACCATTATGTGGGTAGTTTTTGATGTCAGTAAAGTTATCATTATAAGTACACTTTAAAAGGGTTGTGAATGTTAGCAAGGTCTTGATTAACCGCACCTACTCTGTTTAGGAGTGAAGATTGGGCAACTTGGCACTGAACCATGGCAAAAATAAACAGCGCACTTCTAGTGAGGATAAACTAAGGCCTGGGCACAATAACAGCGCTTTCACCTTGTCAAATTGTGTCAACAGTCATGATACTATGTATTGACCTTGAAAACTATGGCAACATAATGCAAAACAGCAAATTAACGAGAGGGAATAAACAAGATGATTCAACAATCTGGTTCAACAGACTCAACAGCTGACTTATATCAATGCGATTAAATTAGCCTTGCACATCTCCTAATGGCTAAGAATATGCACATGTAACCTTGGCAAATTCCACTGTTGATACGTGACCAATGAAGTTGCATTCCTTCCATGCCGTTGAATGGCCATTCCTTCTTTTCTGTTTTCACTGTTTTCTGATTTTCATTCTTTTCACTAGCGTAAATGTTCACCCTTTTTGATTTTGTCACTTTGCAGATGGCGTAGGTGTTTTGCCTTTGAATGCACACGTTTCTTCTGCTTTGTCGTTCCTGTTTCTTTTTGTATGCGTATATGTTTTGCCTTTGAACGTGCACACGTTTCTGCTGCTCTGTCTCTCTTTTTGCTCTACTGGGCCTTGTGCACTTCTCAAGCTACCATTGTCGCTTTTCACTTGAGGCCCATTTCCTGTATTTTGCTGGAATAAACATTTATCCATTCATTCAATACCATAAAACGCATGTGCTTCACAATACACACTGAACTTAGCAGATGTCTGTCACATGATATGGCCATCATTGTAAAGCTTTAGCATGATTTATTCATTCTACCTAAATGAATCCAAGCTAATGATGTTAGTGTACCTTGATATGCTATTTCACTGTTCCTTGATGCATATGTATGAAGGTACAGTGCTTATGTACCTTAATATGCTATTTCAGGAGACGGGCAGAGTGCGCAATGCAAAATTGTTGCCGAAAAGTCCTGACAATCTGTGCTTCGGTGGGTTCTCACAGTTGCATGGCGGGAGAAAGATGTCCAGGGTAGTTGACTGCATCCAAGGTAGATGCTGCAAAATGAGAGCGCACGGTCTTGTCACTGTGCGCAAATTGACACGATGACGAAGGATTAAAACAAACAAATGAAGTTGGAGAAAAGAATAAATCGAAAACAAAGTTGTCCTTTATGCACATTCCATCATGTGACAATGTGATAACCGTGGCCTTTTGCTCTAATGTATATTCCCTGAAAGCATCATGCCTCATTCATGCTTTATCGCAGGCAAGAAAATTATATCGTGCAAACAACTTTATCAGGGCGCACTCCTCGGTCGATTGACTGGTCGTATGAAGCATGAGTGATATTCACAGAAGTTCCAAAACGTGCATCACACATCATTGCTATCCGAGTTTAACGACATAAATGCGAAGCATTTGTTAAACACTTCTACGACTTTGAACGGATCTATCTACCTATCTATCTAGCCGCCTACGACTCATAGCTCGTGTGGGTGTTTCGTTAATGGGATGTATGCCAAAATTCGTGTGGCATGACACGACTGCATGAAGAACATGAATGATGGGTCTTAACTTGAAAATCATGATATGCATTTCATTAACGACATGATTTACACGTCACTCTCTTGGTTCTCTTGCGACTGTTTCGTTGACTTGATATTTACCAAAATAGGTATGGCGTCACAAGAGTGTATGACACACATAAACGACAGTTTCTAACGTGCAAATCATGACACGCTTGTCATGTATGGCGTTATTTTGACAACATGGTCTCGGGGGCGCTAGTGGCCGTTTCGCCTGCTTCATATACACCAAAATTGGTATTGTGCAGTGTGACTGTACGTCCAACATAAATGACAGCTGGCAACATGAAAATAATGACATGCATGTCATGTACACACGCCACGCTCATGGTGCGCTCGCGGCCGGTTCGCTAGCTTGACATACACCTAAATTGATATAGCGTGACGTGATTGTGCGACGAACATAAATGACATATAGTAACATGAAAATAACGACATGTATGTCATTTACGACATGGAGCCTGGTGCACTCGCGTCCGGTTCTCTAACTTGATATCATGTATGACGTACATAAATGACAGCTGGTAACATGGAAACAATGAATGACATGCGTGTAATGTACGGCATGGGTTACATGCCACGCTCATGGTGCGCTGGCGGGCATTTCGCAAGCTTGACATGCCGATTTTCTTTTCTTTCTTCTTTTTTTGCTTTTCATTGCACTTTTCAAGCGACGCAATGTGCAGAGGGTCATCGACAGGTGCATAAGCGACGATAAGGGCTCGCAAAGAGAGAGAACATCAGTATTACTTACCATTTTTGTTCCTGACTGTGCCGAGCACGCAGGGTGCCCATCATCTGCTTGGTAATGCACAGCGGCACGCTCGCTTGAGTCGACAGGCCGTTGCGATTATCGCACTCGCAGCGCAGCATGTCGCACTGTCGTCAAACCACGCATATCACATCCAGCGGCGAGAACACAGTGAGGCTGCAGGCACAAAACGCGCACACACGACCGACACAGCTGATCACTTGAGAAGTGGCGTTCACAAGGCCTAGCCGGCCTGGCTACGACGATCGCGCCGCCGCGGGAACGACTCCCTCCTCACGTTTCTTTCTTTTTTTCTGTTTTTTTTTCTTCGCGCGCGCATGCGGCGCGAAGCTTTGTCTTGTCCCATTTCACTTCGATAGCGCCTCGTCTGGCTTGCTTTTAACCTGGCGGGGGCGGGCCGCAGTCTGCAGCCGCCAAGGCCAAAGGGGTTCCTCGCTTCCTCTCCAGCCGTTCGGAGGGTCGCGTATATCTCTTTCTCTGGGCTATCTGTGCAAGGGATTTTAGTGCGCTGAAGCATGCCGCCTCTATCTTTTACTTCTTTCCCCCGCACAGCTGCATGCATGCCCGCCAGCACTGAAGGCATTATGGAAAGCTTCGGAAAAAAAAGAGAAAACATGCCAGAGGAAATGAGATGGGAGTTTTTTGTTCCTCTAACTCCATTCAACGAATGGCGTCAGGTAGTGAATTTACCTCCTTTCTTCCACATAATTTCTTAACGAAATAAAATTGAGGACGCAGAACTTTATTACACCCACCTCATTACACCCTAAGGTAGTACTGTCCAGATGAAGGTAGTATTAAGGAGGATTGTGGCCCTTAAAACGCCCAATTCGGCTAGTTTGCGTTTGCAGTGTACGTGATTGCTCGCCCCCCACCGCAAAGTATTAACTGCATCTTCTTTTCTTTATTACTTCAAGGCTTTCTTTCTTCGTTATTTTCTGCCTCTACTATAAATGTGGTGAACTACTTACCGTGCTTCACATTTTAATCCAATGTAGAGAATTATACACTGTTAGAAGAAAACATTTTCTACTACACTGTCGACAGCGAATACCTCTTCATCCATCGGTGTTCATAGGTAGGGAACCGATTTTTCAATATCAGTCACTGTTTGGGTTTTTAAAAGATGTCTGCAGTTTTCACGTCATTTACCCAGGAAATCCGTAGCACGACCTCTGAACAGAGGTCGCCGCTGCGGTGACTACATTAAAGACCACCTGCCTCACGGGCCTTGGACTCAAGGGCCGTTGACGAGGTATATTCGTGCTCACATCATATCCCCATCATTTTATTATCGCAACCACTTGTAATTGATCCTCACTGCACACAGTTCACGTCACTCTCATGATTTTAAATACTTATATGCTTTGCCCGCCTTTAGCGCGCGGAATTTTAAGGCCCTTATACAGCCACTTACCATAATCATTGTTCACACCTTTCGTCCCACGGCCTGGCGCTCTTTGGTCATCAAATGGCCCTTGCTCCATAAAACACTATATATCATCATCTCCTTCTTCTGCATTTATGATCTTGAGAGCGTACAACTTCACCGTAGTGACGCCACAAAGCGCCTTTGTACACTGCCTCATAGTTTTACTTTCTAACGCTAACCGTGCATTCGCATCACACGCACACGATTTCAGCACCTGCACAGGGGACACCAACATACCAAATGCAACGAAAAAAAAAAGTAATGCTCGAAACAAATCGTCCATTCGCGAAATGCAGAACGACCCTAAAATGGCGGTCCCGTTGCGGCTATGCGGTCGGAAGAATAGGAGCTATCATCTATGATGCTATTGGTTGTAGTGTTTTCTCTCTCTCTTTTTTGTCGACCGCCTGCTCCATTCTCGCCAGGGTGTTCAATGCAAGAAGCTGCGTAGTGTTGTTCCGCATGGCGACTCTCTTTTGCACCTTGCAGCCAGTTTTATTAACTTCTTTCTTGTTTTTTTAGACAATTTTTTTCCTGGCGGCACAAGAGCAGTGACAACCAGTCGTTTGGAAGCCGTGGTTTATTATGCATGTAGCCGTCGCCGCCGCTAGCTGCTCTACGCGGAGTGATGAGAGGAGAATACGAGGCACCTCAATTCGATTATCCGTGGTTGAGCCGACAGGCATGATTTATTTCTAAATATCGGCTTTCCTGGAGCTTTTGTTTTTTTCTTTCTTTTTCATGTCGTGCACCTTTTTCACCTGCACTAGCTATGTTCTCTAGTAGTTGTCAAAGCGTGTGAAGGCAGAGACATTTCTGGCTAGGATAGGTGCCCCTCGTTACGTGGGGATAAGGACCTCACAGAGCAGAAATGGAGCTCGGCCCTCAAGAGCTCGGAATATCAGCAACAACTTTGGGCTGTCCAGAGAGCCTGCGATGCGGCGGTTAGGCTAGGTCTAACTGTCCCCACGTGGGAGCGGCCCGCAGTGTCACCCTAAGGGGTGGCACTTCTCCGGATCTTTAAATAAAGTTCTTCGTACCGTATATCATGTGTGAAGATGACGAAGATGAAGAAGAAGAAGAAGAAGAGGAAGATGAGGATGAGAATGAAGACGATGATGAAGAAAAATAACAGGAGGAGGAGGGCGACTAGGAGAAGGAAGAAGTTGAGTACATATTCCGAAAACCGAGCTCGCAATGTAAATGGAGTTCACAGGAACCTGCACATAAATCAAAATCGGTAAGATTCGGTAAGTAAAGCTATGGAGGTACAACTACGTCGAGCGTTGCGTTACAATGGATCTGCACTTAATGCCATGGAAGAACAACTCTTGTACGAATGTGTCAAAGTTTACGCTCGTGAACATTCATGTGCCTGCGTGTGGACGTCGACTCAACTTCGTTTCGCTCTTCGTTGCCATCTTCGTTTCCATCTTTTTCATCGTCCCCATTTCTAGGGTAGCCAACCGGGCGACACAATGGGCAACATCCAAGTCTTCTCCGCTTATCTCTACATTAAATTCCTCGTCTGAAACCAAACTATGCGATGAACGGACGACCACAACCGGCTCGTTTCATGGCTCGTATAACGGCTCATGGCTTCACGCAACACTTGAGAATTCACGGCGTCGTACAACGCGAAAGCCCGCTCAACGAATCGCCGTATGATCAATGTCCGGACAATAAATCGGGTAGCGAGCGGAGCGCTCGCAGCGACCATTATGGAGGAGCACGTTGTTCGTGTAAGAAGAAACTGTTCGCACGAGCGCCGGTTATGGCCACACGCTCCGTTTCCTCGTGCAATAAAGCCGCTTATTCTGCCACGGTTCGTGAATGACTTGGCCATTGTAAACGCCGTACTTGGCAGCTGAATTGTGACTCCGCAAAAAAAAATGTGCCAGCCATAAAACGTTATTGCGGGATCCGGGACTGCGGTCGTCCATCAAAGAAACACATCAGTTCGCTGTTCTATTATATCAAGGCAGCGCCCAAGGGTTTAACGTTTCGAAGAACCATGCTGTGGTGATGTTTTACCGGAAACCATATGGCCTCGAGTCACGTTATTCGTCCTTGTTCTATAGCGAAGCGTTATCTATAGGTCATGGTTGAACACAGATGCATCGTTTCAAAAAGTGGGGAAGCATTTTTCTGAGCATGTGGGGGACCTTATTGGGCGAAAGCGAAAACCCATTTGAACGACAGAAAGTTCGGTTAGCTGGCAGGGATTCATCACCGAAAAATGATCGCCCGTTGAGAAGTTCAGACACGGACGCAAGTGAAGTGACGTAAACAGCGGAAGAGCCGTGTCTGCACGCTTAAGGTTTATTTTATGACTAAAATGACACAACAATTAAGATGAGGCAAGGTAGGGAAAAGTAAGGTAGCCAGAATTTTTTTGGGGGGGTGTTCAACCATACTTTATGTATGTTCGTGCGTGCATTTGTATGTGTGTGTGTGTGTGTGTGTGTGTGTCTATACACTGGCAAAATTGAAAAAAGATATGGAGGGGGGGGGGTGAGAATTGAACCCTCACACCCCCCCGGCAACGACCCTGGGAGTGAAGATGCATGAATGTTTATGAATTTTAACGGTGAGAATGACATTTGTGGCAATGGCTGCTCCTCTTCAGTTACGCGAGAGTTTTCGGCGGAAACCATAGTTTACAGCGCAAGACGACAACACAGTAAGGAACACAAGACGCACGGAGCCCAGTGAGTGGACAACAGATACACGTCACGGAGGACCTCCAGAGTGGAGCTCTTGGCCATGGTGAGACGTTTCTCGGAGTGCGGAAGGTACAGCGCTCCGTGTGTCTCGTGTTTTTTACTGTGTTGTCGTCTTGCGCTGTAAAATATGGAAGCTAGAAACCAACTCGCCCAACATATACCTTCGGCGGAAAGTTGTCCACAATACTCACAAAACTAGACAATCAAATACACGGACAAAACATCGACATACTTAATCTCATTATCACAACGTAAATGTTCCCGCAACAGAAGAGTTCACGCAATTATCTTTTTACCTCATCTGTTTTCCTCTTCTTCGAGTAGGTACTCAAGAACGCATAGCTTGGTTAGCTGTTGGGTCTAACTTCCTTATTAGATGCGAAGTATCTTACGGCGGAGTTCAATCCGGTGGTGGTGGTGGTGGTGTGCGGCGTGACCACCCTTCCTGCGCATGCGCACACCCTCTCCCCTCCCCTTTCCACTCTTCCTCTGAAACGCGGGCTAGACCAATGCCACCTAGAAAAAAATATTCTAGAGGGCGCTGGCTAGACATGCCGAAATTCTCTCCTGCGCAACGCCGCGATGAGCACCAGGGCATGCGCGTCCCCTCCCCCTCTCTCTCCTCTCCTACGCTGCCCCCCTCTCGCACGCCTGCCGACTGCGTCCCCCCTCGCCCTGTGAGAATTAACGGCCAGGCTAGATGGAAGACGCGCGTAGCGTTCCTGTTCGCGTTCCACGACGAGAGGTCGGTAGCATGCCCAAAGAACGCCAACGGAACGCGATCGGGCAAGTGCTCCGGCTTCGCATCGCCTCATGGTCCCCTTTAGCGGGAAATGGTGTAATTTTTCTCTCTCTCTCTCTCTTTATTTCAGTGCACCATAGTACTTATTTTGCTTCTGCAACACTTTGGCAAAATTCACTGGAAACCTGGTGCGAGACCTGCATCTATCTATCTATCTATCTATCTATCTATCTATCTATCTATCTATCTATCTATCTATCTATCTATCTATCTATCTATCTATCTATCTATCTATCTATCTATCTATCTATCTATCTATCTATCTATCTATCTATCTATCTATCTCATCTTCGTTTGATTGATTGATTTACTGCATCCTTGGGTTTGCACGGCTTTGTGTGCTGGTTATTCTACATCAAATAAATAAAAACCATCGCTCATGTGGGCGCTGTAAATCTATTGTTTACCCTCTTGATCGATAGAGCGTCGCCCTTTCTCAGTACAGCCGCTCCGCTTATTAAATTCGTGCCACCTGACCATTCATTCCTTCCGGCGCCGATAACGGTATGCAGGCGCATGCGAAATGCGAACGGTGGTGTTATGGAATTCCTCTTTATTCAATAAGCGCGACGCCTTGCCAGCCCGGGTTTTCGAAATAAGGAAGGTAAGAATGGAGGGAAACGAGCAAGTGGGCATCGAAGTGGATGTAAAGGCAGGCGGGTCAACCAGAAGGGAGATGTAAAAAAAATGAGAAAGGAAGTCGAGCCTACCATATACCTGGACGTCTGAGAAACAATTTTATTATAAACGAACGACAGAACTATACGAAGAAAGCACCATACGCAAAAAGGGAGGCGCATAGAGCCCCACACTCTTGAACGTGCTAACACCTTCAAAGCTACACCTCGATGTTGGCTTGGTGATGCGCTTACGGTAGGGCGCTTACGGTGTGTCCTGTGTACTTTGTAACGTCTCCCTACCGTAAGCGCATCACCAAGCCAACATGAACCAACTAGCCCCTTTCGTCGCATTACTACACCTTGACTCGAGATAGTTGACAGTGACTACTAGAGATAGTCGACACTATTTCCCTTCGGCAAAAGTGGTCACTGCGTATGAGTGACAATTGACAGCGGTTCTTCAGAAGCAAGGCCTCATTTTCATTCGAACAGGGGCACTTTACTCAACTCGAGCGAAGGACGCATTGCAAATGAAATTTGTTTGAGAATGGGGAGGAGGTGGGAATTTTCCCGAATCGATTGATGTGATTCTGTACGGCGATTTATGTGGCCCTTCAAGAATCTAGAACTTGGTATTATGTCTCGAAGTATGGCTATACGTGAACATGCTACAACTCGATCGATGAAAGCGGAAGAATTGCTTTCTTACGGATAGTCTGCCGCGGTGGCACAGTGGTTACGGTGCTGACCCGAAAGTTACAATTTCGATCCCGGCCGCGGCGGTCGCATTTCGATGGAGGCGAAATGCTAGAGGCCCGTCTACTGTGCGATGTGGGTGCACGGTAAAGAACGCCAGACAGGCGGTCTAAATTTCCGGAGCCTTCCACTGCGGCGGGCCTCATATTCATATCGTGGTTTCCGCACGTAAAACCCCCGGTATTATTAATATTTCTTAGGAATAATGTGCTGGTTCAATATCAGAACGGCATGGTTGTCGCAACGGTTATCTGCCAGCGTATCTTTGAGAGAAGATGCGGATTCCGAGGAGCATGTGTGGGAGTGAGCAGATGCTGTGCCGAAACGGGTCCAAACGTACAAAACAAGTAAACAAATTACAGAAATACGACGACGAAATGATGTGTTGCGATGGAAAGCATCAACTTCAACGGAAAGAGAGAGAGAGAGAGGGGGGAAAGACAGGACAAAGCACAGACAGTCACTCTCCTTTCCTTATTGGTCGCATTACGCCACTACAGCCGGATACAACTTTAGGAGTCTGCGGCATTTGCTCCTCAAAGGCAAACTGACGTCACTCCAGACGCCAGTCATGAGCCACACGGCCGGTAACCCCACCTTCGGAGAACATTGCCGAGTGCGTGGGCGAAACTATTTAGTCAAAGAGGCGATCGCCTACCGCGCTACCGTCATCTGGGCGGGGCCTCTCCGGACTTATTAAGTTGTGTTCAGCATAAACGAAATACTCCGCAAGAACATTTTACTACTACGTTTGTCCGGCGCTTCGTTCACTGAACAACTATATCTTTCGAGCGCACAGAAAATTATCTGCGAAGTGGTGCCAAAAATTTATGCGTATGTGTAATCGCAAATGGGAACAGCTAAGTAGACAAGCAGCAAGTTTATCCCTTCTAAGCTGCGGAACCGCTGTTATACTTACCGGGACACGCCGCTGTACAGCTAACGGGTAGCGTAATTAATGGCGTACATAATGCGAGGCCCATTTTCCTCCTCCTCGCTTTCGCTAATGCTTTCTCTTCATATATTTAGCCACGCACCTTTTTCGCACTCGCACGAATACGAGCACGCAGCCATCCGTTGGGAAGCCGCTTTTGATCAGTCGGTGGCGTAACCGTAAACATTGCAATATTACTGAATGCGGTGCGCAGCTGCGATTAGTAATTCATGTTGGAGGTTGCGCAGCGCTCGAAAACAAAGATAGGACAATAAGTGCACGGGACTTGCACTTAGCAAGTTTGCTAAGTTTGCCAATTCATGCAAGCTTACTCTGTTTGGCAAGAATAGGAAAGCCCAGTGAACTATTGGACAGTGAACTGATTGTGGAAGCTTCGCTGCTAGAACTGTTCAGCAAAATGCGGCATGAAGTGTGGCATCGCGCGCCCGTAATATGGCACGTGTGCGACGGTTGAGCAAAGCTTTGTGAGACAACAATTTACACTCTCGTCATAACACAGAGTAAGACGCGAGATGTGGGATTAAGAAATAGCTGAAACAATTAAAATGTGCGCATATAGAGTGAGCATGCGTAGGCTATAGTAGTTTAGTCTATGAAAACTTAGTCTACATCCCAAAGAACAACTTCGTACCAGAAACAAACAAAAAGCGTCCTTCACAGAAGTATGTCAATCTGAGCAACATATACATCACGGAGAGTGACGCTTTATGTGCATGTTTGTATGCCCTAAGGTTCTGTTTGGTACTGCTCGTAATCTATGTCCAAAACTTTGCTAACACTTCGCAATATAAATGTATATATGTATCCTAGCGCGATTCGATCCCAATATCTTCGCCTATTCAAAAGCTGCGTTATATCCTACGCTTGTTCCTGTATTATGTTCTCGCTCTACTGCATACAATTGGAAATATAAGAAACACGCGCTGTATGCGTACGTACTGCAGGGAACACTCACTACTCCAATGTGTCCTCGCCGCAATCAATGCAGCAGTTAGCGATTGGGTGGCCTCTTACTTATAGTTTTAATGTCTGTAGAAACATTAGTGCAGCGAGCATACAAATGAGTTTCCTGCCACGGGTTTTCTCCGTCACACCCACCACGTAAAAGCGCTGTGCTGCACGCATCTAGCCAGACTGGCGTTGAGGGAGCAGGTGCAGGAACTCTCGTTCTCTCGTTAACGTCCAGATGGCGCCTTCGTGCTGATGACTTCAAGATGGCGGTCGCTCGCAGCGTCGCGCAGAAGCGCTCGGGGTGCACGCACTTATATTGCTGCTGAATCGCAGTATAAGCTGTTAGTCGCGTTTCCAGTGAGCTTGCCCATCAGAGCGATTCCCGCCCGGACACTCTCGAAAGAAGCAAAACCGTTGAGGTCGTTTTCTTTGTCATGGTTAGGGCTGCACGACACTTCGCTGAAGGCGAGAACTGATTCCTAGGGACATCAAGAGCTGAAGCATCCTTCGCCCTAAGTATAAAGACAGCGGTTGCTGGAGATGTATGTGACGCTTGCAATGAATTCATGGCGCCGTGTGGATCGACTTGTGGCTTCGTGGCTTTGTGAATTCTGGTAGAACCTGACAATGGGCTAGTTGGTTAAACATGATCAACTTTTTATGTATGGGTTGTGTATGTGGATTTTCTCGCCGTGTCCAGTGCTTTTTGTAGTTTTGCACAAAGAAAATTGATTTCGTGATTTCACATGCCCCGCCTTGAACTAGTTTATACTGGAGCAGACACTTTCTTCCCACGTCGACTTGTTCCCTTGTTCAAGTCCTCTCAAGTAGCGTTAGTTAAGCCTCTTCTAATTATCAGGAAGAAGAGCGTAAGAGATAATATAGCCTCTGATGATATTTCTAGGCCCACGCTGACGTAAATCCTCTGCCAAGGCAGCGTAGACGGCGATAAAAGAAAAAAAAAAGAAATGCTCAACAAAATCGGGGCTCGGAGAGTTCTTTGTAGAAAGCACTTTTTCCGAGGATCACCGGAGAGACAACACTGAAAGCCCGCACTGTCTTTCCTCAAACAAATATAACAGCAAAGCGTTGCAGTGACAGCACGCGATAAGACCAGTCACAGTGCTCTTAGCACGTTTTGGAAATCACCAGCACTCGGGCTCGGCTCAAGAAGGCTTCGCGTTGTTATTCGCTTGCTTTCGGTGTAGCGACATTATAATGATGATTGCCGGCAATCTCTTTACGACAGCGACCTCTAGGGTACACGCCGGCTTTCTTTTGTGTCGTTGAGGTTCTTATCTCTGCGTTACTATGACGGCGTTCGGATTTCCTGCCTTCCTTCGTCGTTATCGGGACATGCGCGACGCACTTCGAAATGTCGTTACGGAAAACGGGGCTCTAGGATTCCTCACCGGCCTTCTGCTATCCCCCGGGTAGGCTTAGCTTCCGTCGCCGTAGGCTTAGCTTCCGTCTTCCATCGGTACCTATGTTTTTTTTTTTTTTTCTGTGCAGACAACTGACGTCTGCAGTTTTTGCGTTGTCGCACCATGCGATGATGTCCTAAGAAGAAAAGCGAGGATAGAAATATATTTTATTCCTTTATGCCATACAAAACCCTAGCACCGCTACACTAACCGAAGGGCAGTGAGAGGCCAAGCTATCGGACCCAGAGCTGAAGAATCAGCGAAGCCTCGTTCAACGGGAACGAGAGACGGCGAAGGACCGCGGCTACCTGGAATAAGGAGGCCGCCCACCTTGGGCGCACAGTGCGCTTGCTCACAATAAACCTTAATCCTCTCTCCTTATGCCAAACGAGATTGGTTGTATGTATGCCGAGGCTCGAGACACAACCTGCACATTGAAAGAATTTACTTACCTGAATAGTGTAAGCTGCTACACGCCTGAAGGCTGGGCCAAACATATTCGTTTCCTCTTCTGTTTCTCTCAGAGAGAGAGAGAGAGAATTTATTTACAGAAAGGCAGAGAGGTCGGCCTGAGCTATAGTTTGGTCTGGCCTGCTACTCTACACTGGGGAGGGGGGACAGGGGAGCGAAAGAGTGATGAATGACGATGGTAAGGTAGGGAGATGAGAATATAGTTCGTGACGCTGGGGCAAATCTAAAGACGTCCATCCAGTCTAGTGGCTTGTAAGAAGGCTACGACTGCTTCTATAACCACACTTGTGCTGCTGACGTCAGGCCAAGGACCTAACACAACCTCATCGGTTAATGGCCTACTATAATATTGCCCAATCGAGGAGATCAGTTTCTGTCGTTCTCGTGCGTTCGCTGGACAGGCGCAAAATATATGTTCAAGTGTCTCTGATAACTGACAATGACCACAATCGGGACCTGTGTCACTGCAGCCGATCAAGTGGGCATAGCGTCTTGTGAATGCCATACCGAGACGAATGTGGTGAATCATGCATGTCATCTTTCGCTTCAGCTTGTGAGGCATACGAAACTTCATTTCTGGGTCCCATTTATGAATCCGCTTGTGCCGGCGTTCTGGTTTGTTCCAGTGCTCTAAAGTGGAGTTGCGCATTACTTGCCGAAGTAAGGCGTTAGTGTCTGTTCGCGAAAACGCAATGAACACAATTATGTTGTGTTAAACGCAATTATGTAAAGCTGTTTTAGCTTCGGCGTCAGCTTTTTCGTTCCCCATCACGCCACAGTTAGCAGGTATCCACTGGAATGCTACATGATGTCCATTTTTCATAGCATTGCCAAGAAGCTCTTCACTCATGCCTATAGCAATAGACATCTTGAACTCGGGAATATATTCTCCAACCCTCGAAGTTTTTTACAGTGATACATATCCACCTCGCTGCTGCTAAGCTTAAGGATGCGGATTCAATTCCTTTCCGCGGCTGCCGCATTTCGATGGACGCAATATGCAAGGAAGAAAAAAAGAAAACGTGCACTTCGATTCACATTCACGTTATACAATCCCCGGGTGGACAAAATTAATCACGATCTAGTCCGTTACTACTGCGTGCTTCGTATTATTATCGTGGCCTTTGGCAGGTAAAAACTTATAATTTAGTTTAAAATCGATCACACACGGGAAAAAGTTTCTGAACTTCCCTAACGTTCTGCAGGCTTGCATGTGGTAACACCATAGAGTGAACGGAAAGACAAAAGAACAAAAGGCGCCTGCGTCTCTTGGCAGGTGGCTGATAATAATAAAAAAACGCTCAATGAAACCTCCTCCTACGTGTACTAAATCAATAACATGCAAAATTAACTAGTCGTAAACGATAACCTAACGACATTTTTTTGGCTTCGCTAACCATGCACTGGCGCACATATAACGAACTTAGGGCTCTGCCTCGTTTAGGTAAACCTGAAAGTGAAAGCGCCCAGAACGGCTTCTCGCAGGAATGTAAGCAAATTTAACGTATCCCCCTAATCGCGCTTGCTACGCTAGGATGCCAGCGCCAGAGCAGAGAAAGCAATTTAGATTATGGCTAGTTTTCATTATTAAGGGCTAATATGGATTCTAGGAGAGTGAACATTACCGTATAAGTGTTAGAGAGTCAGTAAACAGGCACCGTTTTTTTTTTTTACATCTCCCAAACAAGCTCGTCAGTCCGTGCGGGCAGCCGCGGCGACCGCATTTCATGAATATCGCAGCGTTGCGCGCCGCGCAGACGCTTCATTTCAAAAAACAATTCCCGTGCCCCTCTCCAGCACCTCCAGCACGTTCCAAGCCCGCGATATGATTATGAGTGACGCCGTAGTGGAGGGCTCAAGCATTTTCGCTTCCATCCAAAATGGGGCCGCCGCAGCCGGGATTCGATCCCGCAACCTGTGGTTCTGTACTCGAGCACCATAAGCACTAGGCCACCGTGGCGGGTCATCAATCCAGCCTTCTTGTGCAGCTATCGTCAGATTGAACTTTCGTTCCACTGCATGGTATTAAGCAGACGTGCGAGCAGGAACCTTGCGGCAATTGAAGAGTAGTACGTACAGAGCAAGCTAATGAAATTTTTTACCTTAAGCAGCTTAACGTACTTTGTATTCCCTTTTCTCCTGTGGTTTCCTTTCTTGTACTTTCATTTATGTCCACCAGCAGCGCGTCTTGGTGTTTGAAAGAGATCAGCGCATTTGCGACACGTGTTCATTTTTGGGATGTAGCATAGCAATGAAGGTTAATTAATTCTGATTTCACCGTACTTTTTAATCAGTGAGTATACTCCTGTCTCACAGATGTTAACACCTAAATGTACGTGTCCTTTGGACGAACTAATGCCATTAAATTAAATACTGCTTCGTATGAAATTGAGAACCCCTGGTGCACCTAGGTCATTTGTGATTAGGCGCTTTGTAGGCCGACAGTTAAATGACCTCAAACAAATGAATTTCATGGAAGTGACCTCAGCAACAGCAGTAAGCGAGATATTTTTCTCTTTTTTTTCAGATCATTCTTTTTAGTTTAAAATCATTGCTTAGTTAGCTAATTGATTAGTTAATTTTAGGATTTCAGAGAAAGATCGAAGCAAAATGTGAGCCACGAAGGCCCTACTGCTTTGTTGAATATATTCAAAACTTTTAGGCGCTTTCTGACTTTTCTGTCAATCCGATCTGCCGCTGTTTCTTTTTTACTCGCATAAAACGAACGTTAGAATTGTTATATGATTTGTTACACGCAAGCCTTGCTAGCATCAGGGGCAATCGCCTCCAGCCAATTCACAAAACTGTTCTACTCTTGCTACTCTGCGTCGATCGTCACTTTTCTACACTAACGCAACCTAACTTAATCATATAGTATTCTGAAAAGCAACGCTGAGGTGCATTTCCGTTTAGCTTTTCACAGTTCAGACCTTGCACAGTTCTCAAGGCGGAGTTTTGTGATTCACTTGTAAGCATGAGTAGTACGCTTTTGAATAACACTGCCAATGCGACTGAAAGGAAAAAGCAGAGCAAGAAAAGGAAGAAAATGGATGGGGAAACTTTTCATCTTCATATTTCGTTCGAGCACTTTAAAAATCGCTCTGGCTGGTTCATGAACGATGTGGTTGTAGTTTGTGCCAGTACGGCGGTAACAGGTTTGTATTGTGCTCGTGTTGACGGGCCTGTAAGATATCGATCGTATTTTCAGCTTGATGCGTGAGGTGCACGTGAAACCTCGTTCTTGTCGCGCCATTTTAAGCACGAAGCCAGCATAACGTATATGTATAAACAAACATCACGGTGAGAGAGTGAGCCAGTCAAAAGGACGAAAGACAAAAGAGAGAAGTTGCACACACAACGACTGGTCCTTGTGCGCCAGTCGTTGTGTGTGCCACTTCTTTCTTTTGTACATCGTCTTTTTGACTAGTTCATTCTTTCAGCGTTATCTACCAACTAATATAACAATAATGTCTGTGGTTTAACGTCCCAAACCCACGATATGATTATGAGAGACGCCGTAGTGAAGGGCTCCGAAAATTTCGACCACTTGAGGCTCTTTAACGTGCACCTAAATCTAAGTACACGGGCCTCAAGTATTTTCGCCTCCATCGAAAATGCAGCCGCCGCGGTCGGGATTCGATACCGCGACCTTCGGGTCAGCAGTCGAGTGCCATAACCATTAGACCACCGTGGCGGGGGATCTACCAACTGACCCAGACGTCAACCTTACTGCAAAACAAACAGTTGAATATTGAGCCACTGCAAGTAATGTATAAATGACTTGTGTTGGCTGAATATGGAAATGATGTTTCTTTAGGGTACCCTGAATCAGATTTCGTACAGCGCGAGAGAGCACACTATATATAACCACGACTGCTTACGCACGCTATAGCTTTGTGATGAAATCAGAGACAATAAACGTGCGTTATATATGCCGCGAGTTGTGCGAGTGGAGATGATTAAAAAAGCCTCAGCTTTATGAAGCATGTCTAAGGCGTAGCCTATGCGAAAGAACGCACGAAAAAAAAAAAAGACATACCATCAATAATACGAGTACTTTGGCGAATGTATGGTGTCCTCGTATACCTTGGAAATATTGGAAAGATCTGCAAGACGAAAGCGAACAGTGGAAGTGCAGTGTAGGTTAGGTTGGGGTTGGATGTATATCTGGTGAAAGCAGTATGTCGTTAGCATACGTGGGCATCGCTGGGCACGCTGTAAATGGTAAGCGAAAAACACATAAAGCAAGTGGTAGCAAACAGCTTTGAAGGCTTACAAGCAAATGCTTATTTGCTGCGGTGAACTACCACTGTTGGGTCGTTCATGCAAGATCCCATGGCAGTCACCTCAGCGTAGAAAGAGAGGGCAAATTACGCTTCTTACCATTTAGCGCATAGCGCATAGAAAGTTCCCAAGAGAAAAAGTCAATCGTAGCTTAGGCTACGCCGCCACCACATACGGACGGCTCTAACATCACTGCGGCTTAGTTAATATGGCGTTTTACTCGATGTCGCGGGTTTGATCACCAGCCTTGGAGCCCTGCGGTGTCTCTCAAGTAAATTTAGTTGCTAGTTCATTAGTTTGCTTCTGGGGTTTCACGTGACAAGACCACGATATTATTATGAGTCACGCCGTATTTGGGTGCACTGACATCGCACAATACACGGGCCTCTAGCAGCTCGCCTCCATCGAAATGCGAACACCGCGACCGGGGTCGAACCCGTAATCTTCCGGTCAGCATTCGAACATCGTAATCACTGTACTACGGAGGCGGACTGCCTGCTAAGCTTGCACGGCGGGTACGAAAGTTAGTTGCGTTGGGAAGCGAAATTCCTTAACTGTATTCGCATTTTTTTAAAGCAGGAACGGAAGTACGCCCACGGCGACTCCCCGGTGTTTTGAGCGAGGCGAGAGCAGCGGTTAGTACGCGGCGGAGATTCATCAGAGCGCGTCTTGGCCATTAGGCTCATTAAGAAACGGCGTGCCTTCGCACGGGTTCCGCGTCGCGCGCATATTTGCGGCCTGCTGCGTCGGTTTCTCGGCTCGCTGCGTTAGTCACGTGGCTAATTACCGGGAAACTGCCGTATTCGCATTCGCAGGGGGAAAGCGCGTGACACATCATGCGTCCTGCATAAAGGCTCGTCGGAAGTTACGCGCCCGTGCGTGGGCACTACTACAGGGGCCGTATTCTCAAAAGGCGACAATCGCAAAAGTATCGCCTTTGGTGCGCGCTCATTGGCTGTTGACCAAAACAGGAAAAGCGAGGGCGCCATCTAGTATTTCCGTCGACGTGACGGTGCTCTACGGCGCTCCTGCAATGCCTGGAATAAAGGAACACACCTGATCACCGTCGGTTGGTGGTGAAGATTAGCATTTCAGTCATGTAGGCGGTAGCTTCTAGTATTCAATCCTCGGTGGATATACGCAGCATTTTTTGCGCTGAAGCTTTCATCGAGCATTACCTTGGGGTGTTATCAGTACTCGTTCTTTGCCAGCGCCTGTTTTTTCGTGGTTTGAACGTCCCAGGAACATGAACCGTGCGTTGCTCGCGTGGCTTATCGCGAGCCGGCAATATGCTGAGATGTTGAGACGATATCGCTGCGGCGGCACACCACAGCGGAACTCTCCGCGTACGCCGTGTTAAACTCTCAACGAAAATACATTTCACGCAAAGTTGCATTCTTTAAATGTTATACTGTGCATTAAACAATGGCGCAAACAAATACATTTCGTTGAGAGTCTCAACGAAATGTATTTTCGTTGAGACGTTACAGTGAGAACGTTGTTTGACATGCATTTTTGTTTAATCGTCCTGGTATTCTTGTTGTTACTGTGAGAAAGTCGCGGGTTTCAGCAAACTGGGCCCGCATTCTCAAACGATCGCAAAAGGCGATAGTATCGCGTTTGGTGACGTAGAATCTGATGCGTTCAATAACTGAAGAAACACTTGCGTGTGACGTCATTGTTGCACTGGCCGTTGGCGTTACGAATGTCTCAACACAGGAGTGAGTGACCGTACAGCGCGCAGAGTGACCCGAGTGCGGCGTTTTCGAGCGTGTGCTGGCTTCTACGCAGTGGCCAGACGTGGCTGTGGCTACTTGAAATATAGAACGTGTAGAAAGTGCTTTCAACGTTTGTTTGCGCCATTGTTTAATGCACAGTATAACATTTAAAGAATGCAACTTTGCGTGAAATTATTTTCGTTGAGAGTTTTCGTACACCAGAAACACCAGGATGAATAAAGGGTACCTGCAACACTTTTCTATGTAATCACCAAATGACCTGATTAAAGGAGCATATTGCCTCACGACTCAACTGTCGCAAAAATTTTTAGAATCCGTTTAGTACGAGCGGAGTTAGAGGGATTTGTGGCACGCTTTAAGCGCTTTCTCCCTGCTTTCGTACACATAGACCACTTTACACCCTTAAGGGGGTTTTGCCGTGTCTATAACACCCTTACACCCTAAGAAAAGGGTGTTTTCACGTATCAAAACACCCATACCATAGGGTGTTTCCAATGGCCTAAACACTCTTATCTCTGAAAAATGTGAAAAAAAAATCTACCAGTCAGGGAACATGCAATTATAGATGACATCAGCATAGAAGGTGTACGCACGCGCCACACCGCACACACAACAAAGCGTATTGTAAAATACCACATGGACGGAGCGCTCGTGCTACACAGCCTTACACTGACCATCTGGTATATATAGCCATAGTATCTTAAGCCGCCGTTCAGTGCCGGTGAAGATATTTCTGTTCCGTAGAAATGAACATTAAACATTAAGAGAATAGGCGTAAATTTGTGGTACGCTTGTAGATAGCCCTAAAAGAGACATATCTTTTAATCTAAACTCGCCGAAGATCCAACGACATTTTAATCAGCGAGTCCCAGTTATCATCTGGCACGCTGTGGTATGGGCCATGGGTGTTTCGATAACACATAACACCCTTAACTCCTTAAGGGTGTTTAGTTAGAGCATTACCCCCTAAAGGCTGTTTTGGGGAAGGAAAGCACCCTTACACCCTAATTTTTGCAAATTTTGGTTAGGCAAAAGGGTGTTTTGCTTGCTTGAAACCCCCTTGAGGGTGCAAAGTGGTTTACAGTGTACGAGCGAGCGCGCTGAAAGCTACGCCATGGGGGCGGGGGAAGAGAGAGCGGGGGGGGGGGGGGGTGGCCGACACGGCGGCAACAAGCTACGTCCTTGTGTGTAACGTTGGGCGAGTTGGTGCATAGCTTAACAAAATAATTGCGGCGCAACTGAGACAAGGAAGCAAAAAGTCAGTTTCGCCGCAAAGGCGGAGCAATGAATGCGACAGCAAGAAATTGGAATGTCACACGAAGGACGACTAGCAGCTCGATATTTGCAGCGCGCCGCTGAAGCACAAAGAAAGAAGGACGCCCGAAATTAACGCACAGGTATACACAGGACAAGCGTGAACTAACAACTGTCACAGCTGTAACGCCTTTGGGCTTGACAACGAGCTGCAAGTGTCGACAATGTTTGTTTGTTTGTTTCCTCAAAATTATGGCAAATACCCACTCTGGGGGATCGGCGAAGACTGCGCGTTGACAATGGAGAATCAGACGCTCTCTCATATTTCTTCTTATTTTAAACTGCGGCATGTGGAGTGACCCTTCTGCGTCTGCTGCCACACGGGTGCGTCGGACGCAAGGTGTGCCCGGTGTTCTTTTTTTTTTCGTTCTACATTACGAGTGGGTACAGAAAGGGGCCACTTTTTCGTGTGCGTCTCAAGGGCTAAAAAAGTGTAGGAGCGTTGCGTGATAGAAAATACGATCAAGGCCGTCCGAGATCTGCGTACCACCACCGATAAATGGTGATCATCAATAGGTCGCCGTTATTTCGCCGGCGCATACATGGCGTATGGTTGAGTTTAACGCAGCGCGCTGGGGAGCGAAGGGTCACTGGATCAAATCCCCGGTCATGTACTTCAGCATTTTTTTCTTCTGCTTTATTTTTCTTTGTGCCTTATTTATATATATACATACATATACATATGCGGGACATCACGGCGACGGCAACGGCAAAAATCGGCCGAGAGTGTGCATATAATTGCTATCGCAATAAAACGAGAGAAGACAGGGTAGGGCGCTCTATCCGGTCTTCTCTCGTCTTTTCTTCCTCGTCTCAGCTGCGCCACAATTATTTTGTTCAGATATGTCCGTTCATCAGCGCGCCTCATGTCTTTGAGCATTTTCTTTTTTTCTTTCTTTTTTTTAACCTGTGGCTTACTTTCAGTGTGACCGCAAGAGCTAGCAAGGCTAGCAACCTACAACGTCCTCCTCCTCCACATCCTTCGTTGCGGAATCCCGCGGCGTCCCCGGTAACTATGCAGCTCAGGGTGCTCAATTCAGCCAATGGCTATGGAGATTGTGTTTATGATGAGATCATTTTGGATTACGGCATCATTTGTCGAGAGAAGAGCGAGTGATTTCTAACTGACTGGCTCGAAAGGACGGACACAAGAGGCAAATCCAAATTCGAGCACCTAAGTGCCGTCACAGTAAGAAAAAAAGAAAGAAAGAAAAAGGTCGCGCAGTGTTCATGGCCTCGCCCTTTTTTTTCTGTGCAGGTATCATTTCATAGGCAACCCCTCTTAACGAGCTACAGGAAAAGACACGTGACAGACTCAAGGAAGGAGAGAGAGAGAGAAACAACATTTATTGAAAAAAAAAATGTGGTTCATTGCGGGTGGGGCCCTTCTTCCAAGGCTCCACTGGCTATAGCGGCTCGGCGGGCCTGACTTAGGGTTGCCAATTGGCTTCCCAGAGTCCGTTCAGCGAGTCGCGCCTCCCACGACCACGTGTAAGAAGCAAGAAACAAGCGGAAAGACAGGTTAGCCACTTCTTATACCCCGGTCACACTGGCAAGTTTAGTGTCATTTTGAGCGAGTGCACTTACGCCCCCAGAATGGCACTTTCGCTGCGCGCTGCTACACGAGAAAGGGAAGTGCACTTTGAAAATGATTGTAATGGCGATAGGTACTTAAGTAGCACAACAGGTATTTGTTATTTCAGGCAATGTTTCTTAAGTAATACTGTGTTACAGCTATAACCACCCTTTAAAATAAAATTTACGTACAAACGCGGCGGCTGCAGCCATTGCACGGCGTGCGCTGGGCATGCCCCTGGCGGTCGTGGCTGTAAACTGCCCGAGAACGAGAATAGCAAAGTAGTTTTTTGTATTATAGTATGTTTTATTGCATAAGAATATTCCTAATAAAGAAAACGATAGGTCAAAAAATGCTATGAACTCGGCTTCGGATAACAACTTATTTATTTTCCAGCCACTGCTATCGAGGCTAGACAGTCCGTCTCGGCGAAGTGAGTTTGGCGGACGCACTCGCCGGCAAGTGTGCTTTGCAGCGAGTGTCACTAAACGTTCCCGTGTGACAGCGTGCGAATGGCACTAGCGGCGAAGTGCACTCCCTCCAAGTGCACTTAAGTTACCCCGTGTGACAGGGGTATTAGACCGGCTGGCTACCCTGTGCTGGGGGAAGGGGTAAGGGGGATAAAAGATGATAGAAGAGAGATGTTACAAAAAAGGAGAGCAAGAAAAGGAAAAAAAAAGGAAGGAGAATACGACACTGCTTAGAGTCTGCCTCTAAGACCGACTCAGTGCTATACATAAACCAAGCAAGCAATTTGATAACTTATGGAGTTAGTTCAACTAGCAGTTGGACACCACTTGGTTAAGACGATGGACTATGTAACTCTTGACGCTTCAGGAATTCTCTGCGTGCCCTTGCCATTCTACCACAAATAAACCTAATAACCTAGCGTCCCTTCTTTAGTATCACGCACTTTCTTTCTGTTTGCGCTCTTTCGAGCATATTTTCTTCAGCGCGCATCCGTCTTCATTTCCGACATATGCGTATACACGTGTCTTCATAGAGAAAAACCGGTAAGCCGTAGCCGACATGCATATCATATTTCGCGAACAAGTTACGTTCCTCGAAGTGGATTCATTCTTCGTTACACTGACTGGCTTCGGAAAAATCATTGGTTGTAAGTGAATCTTTTTTTTTTTTTGCCATTGGTCGGCGGCTTTCAGGCACGTTTACAGTACCAGAATCGCAATGGATTTGCTCTTCCGGAAAATTATGGCGGGCAGATCGTTTCGTACATACGCGCCCATGTTCGATTAGACGAACCACTGCAAGGCTGATGCGTGAACCTTCAGAGCTTTACGTGCTGCAGCGATGAAGATGTATAATAGAAAGAGAGAGAGAAAGAAAGAAAGAGAGAAAGAAAGAAACAAACAAACAAACAAAGAAAGAAAGAAAGAAAGAAAAAAAAGAAAGAAAGAAAGAAAGAAAGAAAGAAAGAAAGAAAGAAAGAAAGAAAGAAAGAAAGAAAGAAAGAAAGAAAGAAAGAAAGAAAGAAAGAAAGAAAGAAAGAAAGAAAGAAAGAAAGAAAGAAAGAAAGGCAATATTCTTGTTTACGAAGTCGGCGTGCCGTTGGGCCATCGCAACGTATTCTCTGAAATGAATAAGAGAAACGGAGACAAAGGCATGGCGTTTCCATGGAAACACAATAACGGCTGAAAAATGAACTGCTTGTGAGCGCGATGAAATGAAGCAACGAAAAGGAACACGGGCACGTGCTGGTGACACACGTGCGGTTGAAATTGTTTACGTCGCGAATTCGTTTTGCTGATTGCGACGACACTGAGATTGCGCCTATATAGTTTCAATCGTTTGACGGGAAAGAGAGCCGCATGAAGACTCACGCAATGTGTAGGTGTACAGGTGCTGCGGGTTCTGCTCGTTGTGTATAGCTGAGTTCGGTTTTGTTGTTGTTTCGGTAATCTGGCGCTGGTTAACATGATGCATCAACTGCTCGAATAAACACACAAAGCGCAAAGGGGCGTGAATAAAGCTCCATGAATGGTACTGCTAGCGTTATTTCATATGACATTCCAATTTGTTGCTATCGAATTCACTGCTTCGCCCCTGCGGCGAAACTGCGACTTTCTCGAAATTTCTTATTTCTTCAAGATATCTTAATTATGTTTACGTGACGTGCATGTTAGGACTGGCATCCCAGATAGATAGATAGATAGATAGATAGATAGATAGATAGATAGATAGATAGATAGATAGATAGATAGATAGATAGATAGATAGATAGATAGATAGATAGATAGATAGATAGATAGATAGATAGATAGATAGATAGATAGATAGATAGATAGATAGATAGATAGATAGATAGATAGATAGATAGATAGATAGATAGATAGATAGATAGATAGATAGATAGATAGATAGATAGATAGATAGATAGATAATAAAAGCAGATGGAGGATCTTTTGGTGTCTCGTTCATCCTTTCATCGACCGTTGTTTCGAAGACGCTTTCATAGTTCTATTTTTAGACTTCCCCTTTTCTCGCTTGCTTGAACAGATCTCTTTCAAGACGGGCTGAATTTCGATGGTTCAGAACTTCACCGTACTTTGCGGTCGATATTGAACAACTCGCCATCGCACGTGGGAGAGTTCGTGGTGTTTTCTTTCGTCGGGAACTCATCCGTGAAGGCAGACGGCGGTGAAACGCGCGTGTTTATCGACGAAACGCAATTCGTACGGGCGCGCTGGTTGCTTCTAAAGTAAGACAAAGAGCGCACCGTACGCACGTGGGAACATTCAAGCGTTTTGGAATTGAAGGGTGAAGAACTTTCGTCCTCGAACTTCAAATACTTGCGCGGAGGCATGAACTGCCGCGTGAAACCTCATTGAATTCACTGAGGCATAGCACCGCGCGTGCTGGATTCCTCCGTCAAGTTAAAGTATGGTGCCTCGAATAGGTAAAGGGAGTCCTCAGCGTGAATTTAGGGTAAAAGAAGCAAATTACCCTCTCGTCAGTTTAACATCGTCGTTGTCCTTGTAATAGCTTCTTGCCATTGCCTCTTTTATTGAAAGCAGCTGCGACGTCATTCTAGGTGAATGCTGAGTAGGTATGCATGCGATCAACGTTAGTGCAATAAGTTGCCACGATTGGCGTTAAACCCAGCTTACCTCACGGTTATATACACAAATAAGGCACAAAGCGCAAATACACAAAATACACAAATACAAAAGTGCGCAGAATAACACAACTAAAGAAATATTTGCATTCATAGCTAATAGACTTACTTTGAAAGATTACGAATGAATCGTCGACAAAAGCAAATAAGGTTATTTTTCTGTTTTGTTTGATGCTATCCTTATATGGAAAGCAAACATGCATGTAGCTGCGACAGTTGACGCAAGGACTTTTTCTCACTTTCTCTTTGACGGCTCCTGGTTGTTTATCTACACTTCGAAGAACTTTCGTTCTTGAACTTCAAATACTTGCGCCGAGGCATGTACCCTGTACTTTGTTGCAAACTTTTCTGACACCTCCCTTGATGCTGTATCCAAGTTTATTAGGTACAAAAATTTGTAAACTTCAGTCACCCTATTTTTTCATTCATAGTTTTAAGTACGTCTTTGTTCAAAACTAATTTCGCTTGGTGTCGCCTCTCTAACTTCAAATCGCATTTTAGAAGCCGCTGGCTTCTGGAAGCGCCGCGTAGCGGCTGGAGACGCCTCTGTAATGACTCGCGCGCCTAACACTGTGTACACTTAAAGTTTTCATATGCCGACACACTTACCGCGTAGCAATATCCGTGGCGCGCCTCAGGCAATGGCTCGTACGTACACAGCTGCACACTCACTTTCCTACCTGGCCACCTGTTCCCCAATCTTTCTTTCTTTCGCTAGAGAGCGCCGTGGCAGATTTCATTCAATTTAAATTCCGAGCGCTGGCTTGAAAGTGTTTGAGCACGCGCCTTTCTTCGTTACTTCGTATTTTTATGCAACATCACTTTTGTGTTTCGCACAGGTGTTTCGTTTTTTAACTTTGACGTACGCCTCTCTTCCTCTTCTTCTTCTTCTAGAAACAGCCTGCGTCCCCACGGTCACTTTCTCTTCATTCTTAGTTGTGATCTAAAAGAGGATGAGAAACGCAGCGCTCAAAAATGAGTGGTGACAAAAATGCGGAATAACGAGATAGGCTGGGGTACCAGGCCGCTAATGCAAAACGTTATTCGTGCAACCGCACTTCGCGAGTCTTTCCGTGGTGTGATAATCGTTTGCAAGCAAACGCCGAACGAGTAATTGCTGTTCGCACTGAACTCCCATTGCATTAACGAAAACAGGGAAAACATTTTCTTTCTTTGTTTCCTTAATTTTTCTTTTTGAAACGAGAGTTCTCCATGAACTCGGCGGCATACGAGGGCTTCGTCGTTTTTCGATGCAGTGAGAATGTTTATTGAGCGCATATTTTTACGAAGGCGTTCGGCTCTACTACGCACCAGTTACCCACTCGACTTTTGCTGTTTGCACCGGGATGCACTGTAAATACTGAGAGCCATAATTCCGAATCTTCGAGCTTGCAGATATTTGCGTGTCATATATTCGGGGTAAATGTTGGCAACATTCTTCTTCTCGAGTATGGAATTTCGGTTCGGCTGTCAAACGGGAAGCAGAAGTCTCTCGGCAGTGCATTCCAGGGATGCATGTCATTTAAGGAGTAAAAACACGTTAGATAGATAGATAGATAGATAGATAGATAGATAGATAGATAGATAGATAGATAGATAGATAGATAGATAGATAGATAGATAGATAGATAGATAGATAGATAGATAGATAGATAGATAGATAGATAGATAGATAGATAGATAGATAGATAGATAGATAGATAGATAGATAGATAGATAGATAGATAGATAGATAGATAGATAGATAGATAGATAGATAGATAGACAGACAGACAGACAGACAGACAGACAGACAGACAGACAGACAGACAGACAGACAGACAGACAGACAGACAGACAGACAGACAGACAGACAGACAGACAGACAGACAGACAGACAGACAGATAGATAGATAGATAGATAGATAGATAGATAGATAGATAGATAGATAGATAGATAGATAGATAGATAGATAGATAGATAGATAGATAGATAGATAGATAGTTATCGAGTAATATCAATTCCTCGAAAACTTGTGAGGTGCCCGCATTTCTGACCGCGCATAAGGGCACCCACCCGCACGTTTTCTGGGGTTGATGACCTCGTGTGTGGGTGTCTGCGTAGGCACATGTGATGTTGGTATTGCGTAGCCTAAGTATATGCATATTGGGGGCTTGCGCAAATTCACCGCAATGCTCCAAACGCGTTTCTCAAGAGAGCGAGCTAATATTATAACGAATGGAGGATGAACGAAGCGACAGCTTTTGGGATTACGCTCATTTACATATCCGATATGAACATCCGAACTTTAACTTGATCTATCGAAGAGCCTTGTGCAATGAGAAATTTGTTCAGGGTTCTTTCGTTGTTCGTTTTAGTGATTTGCTTTATTCCTCGCGGCAACTTCGTTACTACTTAATACTATATCTGTTTTTATTCCATTGATTTTATTGACCGTAGCTCCAGTGAAAAATTGGCCGTTTCTCTTGAATAATCAATTCCGCTTAGAATGACAAAGAAAGAAAGAAAAAAAGCCCAGTAGGGCGTGTTCAAAGAATTGACAATCTTATATAAAAAATCCTATCACATCTCTTGAACATACTTGTGACTGTATGAGTTTAAAGTTCATTCTAAGGGTCAATCAAAAGACGTCATCTGTTGTATTTCGTTGTTAACAACTATTCTCGCCATTACGCCATTTCGCGAAATTGTTATTTGTTCCGTTCAATGAAATAAAGGCGCTCCCATTGTGTGCATGTATATACACGTGGAATCAAAAGCGAATGGCAAGTCACGATGGGTAAGCCGCCCGTTTTATGGCTCTTCAGTATTTCATGTTAGGAGAACTTCAAGCAGCATTTGTTAGTATGGTATGGATAAAATGCTTTCATTCAGCCGACGCTAGGCCAATGTGCACTGACTAAGCCAAAAGAAATTAAGAGCCTTTCCCTAATAGGGAAAATGGGGGAAGGCGAAACTTTGCGTCTTTGTGCCCGACGTACTTTCTTTCTTTCTTTCTTTCTTTCTTTCTTTCTTTCTTTCTTTCTTTCTTTCTTTCTTTCTTTCTTTCTTTCTTTCTTTCTTTCTTTCTCTTTTTATTTCTCTCTTATCTCTTTCTCTCTACCTTTCTTCTTCTCTCCTTGTTTATTTCTCTCTTCCTTTCTCTTTCTATCTCTCTTTCTTTCTCTCTTTTTTTTCTCCCTTCCTTTTTTCTTCTCTCTTTCTTTCGTTCTCTGTTTCTTTCTCTCTTTCTTTCTTTGTCTCTTTATTTCTCTCCTTCTTTCTCTCTTTCTTTCTCTCTCTTTTTCTCTCTTTCTCTCTTTCTTTCTTTGTTTCTTTCTTTCTTTCTTTCTTTCTTCGTTTCTTTCTCTGTCTCGTTCTTTTATTCTCTCTTTCTTTCTTTCTCTCTTCCTTTTCTTCTCTCTCTTTCTTTCCTTCTCTCTTTCTTTCTTTGTCTCTTTCCTTTCTTCTCTCTTTCTCTCTTTCTCACTTTCTTTGTCTCTTTCTCTCTTTCTTTTTATCTCATTGTGCAATGCTCCCCCCCAGTGGCATAGGCAGAAATTTTTTTTCGGTGTGGGGGGGGGGGGGGGGGCACGCCCTCGATCTGACGTGGGGTCTGGGCAGGTAAGTGTCGTCGAGGGTCATTGCGGGCTCTGTAACACATGGCAGAAAAAAAATTCTGGGGGGGAGGGCACGGGCCCGGTGTGAACCCCGCCCTCCTGGCTACGCTACTGCTCCCTCCCAACTTTTTCCTTCCTTCATGGCAGGAATTAGACCTTCATCCGTGTGCTAAGCATCGCAACCCTGCCGTTGCTATAAGCAACAACGACGGTCGTGTGTGAAACGATGAAATGTAGCAACATGAAATGACAAGTGACCTCGATAAAACATCAGATTGCCGTATTAGAAACGTCTGATCGTCGACACGTTCGCGATCGAGAGAGCATCTGTTTATGTAAACCGGCGCATACGAATACGCTGTGACCGGCGCACCTTCGAGGGCCTCATTCGTGTACGCACGCATTTCCATACACTCGCTAGAGCCGGTTTTTTTCGCGAAATATGCTGTCGCCACCGAAATCTGTAACTCATAGAAGCTTCATTTGATAAACTAAACAAAGAAAGCTGAGCCGCTCATGGATTGGTGAAATGTTCTGCAAGAAACAAATAACAAGCGAATTTTAACACGAATGGAAAAAAGACTGGAGGACGGTTGAGCTTCACCTCAAGAGTAGAACACGATAGCGTAATGGGTCTCCGCTCGTATCACCTTCTCAGTGATAGCCTAGCCTCAGTTCGCTTCTCGGGGAACACCTCAAACATGCCGCGAGGAAAGGAGCGTCTGTGCGAGTTAAATTGGCCCTTTGAAACTATCCTAGAATGCCTACTGCAAGTACAGTTACGAAGTGCCCACTACGCCGTAGTTCTTCCTTTTGCGAATCGGCGAAGTACCCATTAGGCGCCCGTAAGGTGTCACGTGCTCCTGCGCAGTTGCACACATTGTTGATGCTGTTGCTGATGAGGATGATTAAATATGCCTCAGCGCTTTGTAATGAATGGGCCTTTAAACCACCCCTCCCTCGTTGTGCAATTCGCAAGTCTTGACACCTGGCGTGATTCTACGCTTTAGCCACGCATTATTACGTGCGTTAAGGAGACTCGTCATTAGACGACATTCGTATAGGGTTTATTCAGGAAGCAGTTTTAAGGAATGGCGTGGCTCTGTGGCAGAGCACCTGCTTACCACGCAGAAGTCCTGGGTTCGATTTCCACTCTAACCAAAGTTTTCTATTAACACGAAAGTGTTTTATGCCGGGGACCACCACGGCTCCACTGACGTATTTCCGTCACGGATATGACGTTGCAAAATATAAAGACTAACAGCGGGCAAAGAAAAAAACCAGAAGAAAAAGCTCCGTCACCGGGAATCGAACTTACGACCCCTCGCTCCGCAGCGCGCAGCGCGAAACGATTCGGCCACTGACGGCACGTTCTTCGCAAGGCTAACGGCGAGCTATTTATATACACCATTTGCCGGCGGCTGTACTCAGAGATCTGTGTTACAGCGTGTTTTCGTTATCACTAGCGAGATGGCGCGAAGACCTCGAAGAGCGCGCTTGAACGGTCGTCGCCGTTGCGACGAGCGCCGCGTCTACAGGGCGTGGTCGCTTGTGCGTGCGCTTGTCTCGTGATCGCGGTGGTTTGTACGTCTCGCGTTGAGAGCACGAAGGTCACTTGGCTCACTGCAGCGGCCGCTTTTGCGAAAGGAGCGTGGCGCTCACGCAGAAATAAGTTAGAAATGTGACAGTTAGTTCGCTCTCATCCTGTGTATGTTCGTTCCGTGCGTCCTTTCTGCTTGAGCAGAGCGTTGCAAGTTTCGAGCTGCTTGCCGTTCTTCACGTGACATTACAATTTGTTGCTGTAGCATTCATTCCTTCGCCCTTGGGGCGAAAGAATGCGCAACAAATGCTCAACTACGTCTGTGAAGACACGTTTCACTTTCGTGTTATACCGATTCCTATGACAGAGGGATCAGCCATGTTTTTTATTTATTTATTTGCCTCAATCTCGAATTTTCGCTCACGGAAAATGGTGATTTTTCGCTCACTATAAAGGACGCCGACACCAACGCCAACGCCGACACCAGAATTTCTGCCAATCTAGCTTTTTAACGCTATCGCGTTAAAACGAGACACAAGGGAGTGCGCCAGCGGTGATGAGACCATGCCATGGTGGCCATGAGAATGAAAAGAAACAAGTAACAATTTGAAACCTGATAGAGGTGACGTCGTTCGTGCTGCTGTTTTACTGCAGGTTCATGCGGCCGGGCTCGCTCGTTTACGACACTTGCGGCGCAGTGTTAAACCAGACACGACGCTATTTCGTAATAACCTTGTCGTCTGGCGCAGCGAAAGCTTTACAAGCGGTTGCCACATCCACACGTGGAAATTTGGTGGCGACATCTGTGTTCCCGAGAGTTTCGCAAGGCGACGCTTGTACTCCCGTAACCACCCGTTGTGCATTGTACTCGCTCCGGGGCATTTTGCCGAGTTAATGACTATTTGATTGCAAGCCGAAACGATCAAATAAGTCGTTTATTTGCGTTTCTCCTCTTTCTTTGTTGATCTTTGATTTTCTAACTTAGAGGAGATGAAGTTTCTTAGAACCTACCTTCATAAACCTACGAAAGTGAGCTAGCTATTCATAGTGGTTTACGTCCCAATGCACGCTTTCCTGCGGGTTTCAACGAACGTGCAAATTGGCATATACGTTCTGCGAAAGTCCCCGGAGCGGGAGAGGGTTCATGAAATGAAAAAAAAAAGAATCATCGACCTGCTTGTAGTATCAAATTTCAAAGAACACTCATGAAGAATTTCACATAAAGAAAACATTTCAGCTGATACCGGTCTAGGACGACTGATTTTTTTTTTTCGTCAACTCTGCAGCTCTAACGTGAGTGCTGACGTTACGTCAGACCATAAGCCACCCTTTAAACGCCAGTGTAGTCGACGCTCTTGGTAAGCCCACGATGTGCACACTACTACTTCTTGTACAAGAACACGCGTCGATCCACCTCGTAACACTTGGCTCAAAGCCAAAAAATGCAGCATAGACAATTACTCGCCCACTGCTTCGCATGAAGTCGATTCCCACAAGGCGTGGGATCTACCGAATTTTTTTTCAACCATATTAGTTTATTATTATTTCTTTCTTTCCTTGATTATGTCGATGATGTATTGTAAACTATCTATTACTAAACATATTTACAATATAAAACAAATTAATAAAACAAGGAACTGTCCATAGCTGGTAGAGGCAAAACAGCGCGAAATAACAGGGACCAAGGAAGAGTAGACACAACACGAGCGCTGTCCCTGTTATTTTGCGCTGTTTTGCCTCTACCAGCTATGAATCGTTACCAACTCGCCCAATTTTCAATCCTACTCAAGGAACTGTCCGTTCCATGGCCGATTCACCGCGGTGGGTCGCGCCAGGTTACTAAGGACCGACCGACCGATCAACCAACGAACCAAACTGATACAGCAATGCGACAGCGTTTAATAGTTATTTTCCATTTGTCTAATAGTAAGCACTCGTCAATCATGGCATGCGCATAAAATGCCGCACGTGCCTCGTGCGCCAACGAAGGTTGTTTGTTGGAAAACGATGTGGAAGTTTCGCATTGTCTGCCACAAGCGTCATCCTGGCTAGCTGTAGTGGCGAATCAATTGGAGACGTAAACCGCCAGCGTGGTAATGACCACGGAAATATTAAGAGGTACAGTACTGTATGTAAGTCTACATTTGAGTGTTGCTGTAACCTGCCCGCAGATTGTACGGCAGGAACATTTAGGAGTTTTTGTGTGGCTTGCTTCGCACATTTCGCATCGTTAGGCATGTCGCGTTTCATATACGCACTGCCCGATGAGACCTTGAATTCCGGATGCAATATGTGCAATTGGCAGATTGACATGCATTTTCTACAACGTTGTAAAAAACGCCTTCAAAAATTCCAAATGATACACATTTTTTTTAACAAAAGAAAAGGAATTTGAGGGCTCGTTTTTTCTTTGTTAGACACGGCCTTAACGAGAACTATCAGACAATCAAGCCAAGGAAAGTATAGGGGACGTTATTTTTAGTAATTATGATATACATGTGAATAAATTAAGTGGACGTTGAAGACAACTTGCCGTCGACAGTGACCGAACCAGCAACCTTCGAATAACGCGTCCGATGCTCTACCAATTGAGCTATGGTGGCGGTCGTCCTCCTGTCCCCAGATATACCCAATAAAGTGGATGAGAGGAGGACCGCCGCCGTTCAAGGCCACATTTAAGACAAAAAAAAAATTTCAGCCGCACAGCGACATCAATATCTGTATGCGTTTCGGTACAGCGAACATTCCCTCCAAATACCGCGCCTCTGTATTCTGTACATACGTAAAGGCAGCGCGAAAACTTTTAATTTTTGATTTTATTCGCAGTAAGTACACCTTAGAAGCATGCTTTTTTGCACATTGAGTCTATATAAGGCAAAGCACGCTTTACAGGATGGTTACCAGAAAGAAAGGGAAGAAAGAGTGTATGAGATAGAAGGCGAGATAACGACTACAGAGAGAGAGATAGAGAGAGAAAAAAAGATCTAGAAACAAAGAGAAAGTGAAAAAAAGAGAGAAAGAAAGGGAATAAAGATAAAAAATTATAGAAAGACAGAGAAACAAATAGAAATAGAAAGAGATAGAAAGACATAGACTCATAAAAAATATATAAGAAAAAGCAAGCAAGCATATCCTTATATAGTATAGTACAGCAAGGGGTTGGAGAGAGACAGGTGAGAGGGTAAAATCCTAGGCAAGCCAGGACCAGCTAGGTTCCCACCATCTCTGCTGTGACCCAGCCTTGCGCGACTTAGTGCCAGGTTCGCTATTTTGTTTTTCTGAGTTTTTCATGCAACATAATTAGTCTGTGCTGTTTCTGTTTTGTGCATATCGACGTACCGATGTATACCGGGGGGGGGGGGGGGGGTGGCGAAGAATGCATCGTAAAGCTGTGATTGAGCGGCTTTCTTAAACAGCAAAGCTGTTCTTGGACGAGACTTTCATGTCCGGGATCCGTGGTAACGCTTGTGGGCATCATAAACGGGTACGCGCCACAGACATTGGGCGAATCCCACTACTCGCCCCTGGTCCAGTAAAAATGAAGGTAACAGTTAGCCCAACAAACGGGCGTGTGCCACGGAAATCTGTGCAGCCTATCAGAAAACTATCATCATCATAAACACGTATGTGCCACAGAAATTGGGTGAACCCCACTGCACACAACTTCCACTAAAAAGGAAGAAGGCAAGAGTTAGTCAAACGAATGGCGTGCGCGTTACCATAGTCACACCCATGTCACGTGACAATTGGTGGTTATAAAAGGTGGTGGCTATACTACCATTTCAAAGCTTAACAAAGAGTGTTCATAAAGAGCAGTGATACAGCATATCGCAGCATCTTAAGTGAAGGCTTTTTTTGTAAACCTGCGCATAAGAGTGGTATGGTCAAGATGCAATAAAACTATACTGCCCCCTCAAAACTTAACAAAGGGTGTTCAATAAAGAGCAGTGATGCAACATATCTGAAAGACTTGCACAGCATAGAAATGCGTTAACCTGACGAAGGGAACGCCACCAGTTTCGCTCTTTCATCGGTGTCCGCGAAGCGGAGCTGGTTGAATTTTTTTCTCTTCTCATCCGCCATGCATTTGTGCGTGCATGTCTGGAATAAAGAATCAGACGCAGTCTTAGACTGAGATAAGAATCGAGCAGTGAAAGAAAGAGCTACATAGACACACACTGCCTCGAACCAAACGAGCAGAGGTTTCCGCTGATTAGAAGACTTGCCCTTCTTATCTGCACCGATCGTTAAAGGCAACGGCACAGCGAATCTTAAGGAACCTCTCATGCGGTTAACAACGTTATCGATCTAGTCGTCATCGAGGTGTCTTACTCAGGGTAAACCAACGGTCATGTCTGTCTCGATAGCGGTTGCGTGAGCTGTACCGAGCTACTCGGCTTCTATTTTGTATAGGAGACACGCATTACTTGTGTAGCGGAGTCTCCTTCATTGATTTTATTACCGATAACGTTGGGCTCTGCGCGACGATGCCTTTGTGAGCAAAGAAAAAAAAAAAGAAAACTCTTTAATATAGAGAACTCAGAACTTCGATGAAGGCTCAAGCAGTAAAAAGAATGAAAAATACTGATTACGGGCCAGACGAAATGTTTATCGCCCAGAATTGTGCTAAGACGTCGTATTAAGGGCGCTAGCGCTCACTGAGCCCACTGTGTAAACCTAGTGTAGAGATTACTGAGACAGTTGCAGGACGCTACAGAAGGGATTATGCGAAACAACACACTTTAATTCTGAGGGAGTCGGTGAGCTAATGCTTCATTAGGGATGGCATCTTGGCCTAAGTACATTGTTCCGAAGTTTACTAAGAGAAGGGGAGAGAGTAAAAGCTCTTGATTGGATGTCCGGTGGGTTTGCTACCCTGCCACGAAAAGATAGGACATAAGGAAAAATAAAGATGGAGGGAGCGGGGTAGACGAGAGAGAGCTTTAGTTGTACGCGCAAGCAAAGACGCCCACCAAGTTTCTGAACCCTTGCACGTACCTGTCGACGAGACATATATCTGTTAGGGAGTTATTATTGCGTATCTGTTAACAGAGACAGGTAAATAAAAAGCTATATTTCTATTTGAACGCTTATGGCGCTGTAATGTTCTGTCTCGAGTATCATGCGCAAACACTAGATGCAGCGTCACGTGCTTTAAGTGCGGAGCAGTTTAAAGGACCGCCCCGCTGCCGTCTCATGTCTCGCGGTGGCGTCACGCAAGTTCCACATTTGATACTCATTAATCCAAGCAGGCTGCGCGTTTGGAACACCAGCGTCACCGAAAAGCTAATTCGTCTCTCCGAGCCAGCAAAGCGACAGCGAAACGCCAGCGCCGGGAGTTCGACGCACCGCGCTCGGAGCAGCAAACAGTAGAAAAACAGTAGAAAAGACACCATAGAAGGGAGAAAATAACCGCAAGACACTTCAGATAATCACAATAAAAGAATGGAAACTGATAGAAAATATTGTACAATCACAGAAAGAACTAAAAAAAAAACAAAAAAGAGGAGATAAACACAAAGGAAACACAGGCGGATCACCGCTCCGCAGTTCGTACAGTTTTTACTTGGGGTGAAACTGACCTAGATTTTTTTTCTTGAGTTCTTCGTATTCAGTTTGATAGTTTACAGGGACGGCGCCAAATACGTTTTGCTTCGCCGATAGATTGCGTCTACACAAGACTGCTGTCGCTATAAAAGCCTTCCTTACAAGGTATTGCGGAGCATAGCGTAAAATATTAAAGGCGTGAGACGATTATTGAAAAACGAAGAGCCGATTGAAGGTATTGCTATAACATTTTCCGGGCAAATGTAAGAAAAAGAAAAGCTGTGGCACTCCTACTCAGGTATAACACCATGCTCCGCTGAATCCTGCAGCAATGCAGATATTCAAACAGAAGGCATGTCGTGCGCAATTCCAGGAGCCATCAAGCTGGAAACGGCCCCAGAATTCCAGGATCAATGTTCTGTAGGAAACGGTAATCGTAAGAGAGAACGTTTAGTGCGTAACTCGCATGTTGGGTGCTTGGCCTAAAGTTTTACAGTCAACCGGTGTTCTCGCCCACAATCGCGTAAATTACGCACCATTTCCGTTGCAGGGTATCTGTTTTCGATTGCAAATTTTTTTTTCTCCTTCCCAGTTTCAAGGCAGAGGAGATCGACCGCATGCAGCGCCTGCTGCCGACGTGTCCCTATCTTTTCGTTCACCTTGAAAGTACGGTTATCCTTGTAAACTCAGCTCGGAACTTGTCCTTAAAGTCACGCTTTTTTTTCACCGCAGTACGAACCCATTCTTTCCCTTAAACTTTTCAATTGGTCTCAGGAGTGCCTTTTTGAACACCTTGAGGAAGAGATCGCCCGAGGATATTGCCTTTGCAAGGCGGAAGAAGAGAACGAATGGCCGATCGTTTATTATTCGCGTTTGTATAGTGGCGCGGTGGGCTGCGTGAAATGTAAGCCGTAGAATATAGCAGCGGCCTTCACTGCTTCGGAAATTGCTCCGGGGGTGTTGCGACACCTACGGAATGAATTGGCCTGCATGTAGGCTGGCTAATGGTTACACCCGCGTCTTTCGAAAGAGTTAGGGTAGTGCACAAAGTCCCTTCGTATTCGGAGGCTCCTGTGAGAGTTTGTTGAAGCGACACACCTTGTTTCTGCCCGTGTGTGGATTAGTTTAGATTACAAGTGTACCATCCGTTCTCGTTTCAAGTCTTTCTTGTTGGAAGTCAGCGAAACGGTGTTTAGATTTCTCCGCAGTGTGTGCAACACACACAGACACACACACACACACACACACACACACACACACACACACACACACACACACACACACACACACACACACACACACACACACACACACACACACACACACACACACACACACACACACACACACACACACACACACACACACACACACACACACACACACACACACATATATATATATATATATATATACATATATATACACAGAGAGAGAGAGAGATTATGATGAGAGGTTAACCAGACACACGTCCGGTTTGCTACCGTGCACTGGGAGAAGGCATAAAGCGATGAAAAGAGAAATAAACGGTGAATAGAGGAAACACTGACCGCGCGCACTCTCGGATATTGCGAAGTGTATGTGTAAACGTCAAGCTTGCGTACTTGTGCTTTTAAAATCGAAGAACGCCGGATGCGCTTGACTTGCTGCATCCTTCTAAAGTAGTTGCGCTGAGCGAAAGGCACGAAGGACTAACGACAAAAAGACCTGGACAAGTAGTGCAACAAGCAGTGCTTTGTCTTTCGTCCTTCGCTGAACCGAAAGTCACGGGTTCGATCCCGGCCGCGGCGGTCGCATTTCAATGGAGGCGAAATGCTAGAGGCCCGTGTAGGTGCGATGTCAGTGCACGTTAAAAAACACTAGATGGCCAAAATTTCCGGAGCCCTCCACTACGGCGTGCCCCATAATCATATCGTGGTTTTGCCATGTAAAACCCCATATGTTATTATTATTATTATTATTATTATTATTATTATTATTATTATTATTATTATTATTATTATTATTATTATTATTATTATTATTATTATCGTTAATCCTCCGTATCTTTAGTTCAGCGCAACTACATTAAGATGTCGTACCAACTGGGCCAAGTTGAACACCGTTCCCTCCACCGTTACCTCGAAAACGTAACGAGTTACCGTTACAGTTCTAGTGATCCTTAATAGAACGGTGGCGTTCCTCTGTTCCTCCCCAAAGGAACTAGTTGCAAGAACGCCGTTTCGTACAACACTGAGTTATACAAGCCAATGGTAACACAAGCTCTTTACACGACTGAGAGAAACGGTGGCCCGTGAGCCAAATCTTGAGAATAAAAATTTAGGATCCCTTCCCCTATAGAAGAAACAGGGGCAAGCGAAGCTTGGAGTTGGCATGCCTGACGTACTGCCGTTGTCTGTGTGTTGATTTTCTTTCTTTCTTTCTTTCTTTCTTTCTTTCTTTCTTTCTTTCTTTCTTTCTTTCTTTCTTTCTTTCTTTCTTTCTTTCTTTCTTTCTTTCTTTCTTTCTTTCTTTCTTTCTTTCTTTCTTTCTTTGCGCAATGCTCCCTCCTAAAGTAAGCGTTGAATTTTATGATAGGCAGCGGCCGTCCCCGGAGCTCTGTTTTCAGGCCTAATCGGTATGCCGTCTTTCACGTTGTTTCCAGCATTCGTCAGCCTATAGAACGGCCCAACGAAAGGACCATCACGTGATCATGGAAATGCGGGTTAGGAATTCAATTTTCTCGAAGTCGAACTTTTCCTGAAATGTGCAATTCTTGATATGAACCTTACGCGGTGTCCAGCATGTCATTTTTAGTCCGCCCACGCGAAATATTTCAGTTAAGTACTCATAGCAAGTGTACTGCTTCCCAAATGTTCTTTGCATCGTCGGTAGAACACATTCGTACGCTTCAGTTCAGTCCGTTAACATTGGGCAAGCATGGGCGCGTGGTCTAGTGGCCAAGGCACTCGCTTTCGGACTGGGTGTACCTGGTTTCAGACCCCAGGCCCGGAAAGGAAATTGTTTAGTCTTATTCATTATTTGTTTGGTGTGCGTCTGCTGTGGGTGAGGAGGGTTTTTTGGAACACCATCACCAGCTCCATAGGACACTAAATACAAGCTTCGCTTAAATATGAGGCATGTGAACTTGTTGGGTGAGCCGATATGGCTTATGTTCACTGTTTTCCCGTGATCCGCATGCTGTATAGAAGTCTGGCTATCTGTCACTGCGAAGACGCATTCACGCGAATGGAAATGCGATGTGTTTGCTCTCCCCTCTGTGCTGTTTGTAATGCTTGCGTTTTGACAACTAGCTGTCGCGGTTATTGACTGAGACCTGTTCACATATGCCAGTGTGCGCTTGGCACCGCGCTTGATAACTTACTCGTATGTTAACGTTCACTGCAGTATACACGGCCTGTAAAACTACCAAATTGACTTCGTATACTTGTCTGGCACAACGCTACCCCTTTCAACGATACGCTTTTCGGGATGGGTGACCTTTTCATTTTTTAATTTAAACGCAACAAACTTGAATATTTCATAAGTATTAACGAGAAATATAGCCTAATTTTTGCGTTCGAAGTAAGTAACAGACAAATGATTACAAGTTGTCTACAGCTTCGGAGTACTAACTTGCCTTGACGTACATTCGGCTCTGTCTTCAGCATTGTGCACAGAAGTAGCCAGTAGTTGCACAGCAGGGCATGCGTGCTTCTTCGTCCTGCGTAAGTTAAAAGCACCAAAATAATTCAGTGCAGTGCGTTGGAATCATCGCGGTGGCTTATTGTTCGTTCACACCGACCATAATGCTCGTCGGCTTTGCGTTCCGGCTGTTAGTGGAAGCTACAGTAAAAGTGATCTGTATTCTCTTAAAGCGCAGAAGTTGGAAGAACACCTTACGTCGTATCATTGTTTTTTTTTTGTTTTTTTAATGACAGTGATAAAAGTCGTTAGTTGAACTAGGGCCGCGTTGCCGTCCGCTCGCAGAACAGCGTATACTGTCGCGGTAATTAAACTCCGATATCTAGCAGCCATCTGAAACTTTTCGAGTTGCGAAAGAATAAACGAACAAGAACGAAAGAAGCAATTTAATTGAACCAGTAGCGGTGTCGTTAGAACGTATTCTTTGCGTCTTTGACGTGAAACTTTGTGTATCTCGCAAGCTGTCGTTAAAGAGTGCAGCGTATCGCCCGTGTGTTCGGGTCTGATGGACGAAGATAAATTACTCGGAGAGATAAGAATGTGCATGATGCGGTGCCTTCTGTGAGTTTTATCTTTCGTAGCGTTTAGCAAATTGGTCAATACAGTTTCCAAGAAAGGTCTCCCTAGCGAAGTTCAAAGGCCAAGCGCCAATCCGTAATAGCCCAATAACTTTCCAGTACAGAAATTCGACCTTAGAGGACTTCTAACGTCGAATTTCTAAGGTTAATGCTAATGAAACAGCTGTTAACATTATATTGAGCTTCACGTTAGCGATTTTGAAGATGTATAAGTGTACGTTTATTAAGGCGAAATCATTGCATGATTCATCAAACGTGAAAATTGACCATCGGCGTTGACGTCATTGCATGCCATTGTCGCTTGGTCAAAGGTGGGCCGATCACGGAGGCAGTGCAAAAACAACGCTAGGTGCAGAAAGCTTTCGGAATGGGGCGTGGGAGTGTCAATACATAGACTGAGAAGGAAAAGAAGACGGCCTTCGCCTTAAGGTCGTCTAAGGCGAATGCGTAAGGGACCATGTGAGTTTCTTTTGTGGTTTCTATTACTACACAAGGTTAATTCATATACAGGTGTAAGGAAATTATGTCACTTTTCCTCTTTCGTTGAACCTAGTCATGTCTTCGATGGAATGTGGAAAACAGCAGTTTTTTTTTAGGGATGGGTATTTGTTTACAGAGACGGATGTAGGCTTGCGAGTCAGACACAGCCATCTTTTCAATAACAATTTTGCAACGCTTAAAACTGGAACACACTAAGCGCACTGCCGCATGTCGTTGCGTATTCCTTCATCTATCCCTCCTTCTCTATATTGCCTGATGAATTTGTCGTTCCATGAACAGGCAAGTAACTCACATGCGAATCAATATAACGGTTGAGTGTATACGGGGCTGGCAAAAAAAGAAAAAAAAAGGTGATATATGGACTGAGATGATAAATGGAGATCCCTGCTTATCAATCGCTGTGTTCTGACTCGTTATGCACAAAAAGAATAGGAGTTCCTTTTCAGAAGGCCTAATGCATCAATATATAGGGAACATTATAGTGTGTGTAACCGTGACAACGTCTATGGAAAAGGATCAAGCATGACGCGAGCACTCTTGATGGACTCACCCACGGTCACTCTGGATGGGACGCTACTTTCGTTCCATTCAGCGTGGCCGTGATTCACCATGTGCACATGAAGAACGCGGCACGAGCATGTGTTACGTTCTGCATGAAGGAACGAAAGAAGGGGAATTTAAGGGATCCTTTTTTTTTTGTAAGACCCAACCTTAATGAGAACTAACAATCAAGCCAAGGAAAGTGTGGGGGACGTTATTTGTATTAATTTTGATAGAAATGCGAAGAACTTAAAGCGGACGAAAAGACAACTTGCCGCCGCAGGGATCGAATCTGCAACTATCGAATAACGCGTCCGATACTCTACCAACTGAGCTACGGTGGCGGTCGTCCTCCCATACACTTTATGGGCATATCTGTGCATTTAAACCTGGGACTGTTAGTCAGCGCCGTTTGTAGCCATGACGGCGAGTACAACACCTTTTTTTTTTTTTTGCCTGCTGGGGTCACGTAGCACGTGATCTTTTCACGAGCTGGCAGCTGACCAGTAATCCCTCGCATACTGCGCGAAGACATCTATCTAGTCTGCCAGTACGAGACCCCCGCTATGAATGAATGAAAGAAGCGGAATTTAAGGTCTCCTTTTTGCTTTGTAAGGCACATCTTAATGAGAACAGACAATCAAGCCAAGGAAAGTATGGGTGGACGTTATTTGTAGTAATTATGATAGAAATGCGAATATATGATAGAAGGTTACTTAATAAACGAATGGCTATGGGCTTCGCACGGAACTGTCTGTATCTGAAGCGGCGCATAATCAGGTATTGTACGGACGCCCAATGCAGCACGTCCTTTCTTAGATGGCTCGCCGAGGCGGTTGCTTAGCGTGCTTTCTGAGGTTTCTTCTCTAGAAACAGAAAGAAAATATGAGCGAACAGAAGCGGAAGTAAGAAATTTTTAGACTTACAGTTCTTAAAGGTAGAAAAGGCAGCGGCACGCCCTAGACTGCCAGGATGTTGTTGTTGTTTAAGACAGGGAAGTCACATATTGAAAGGCACTCTGCTCAAAAGTGAAACGTACAGGGTCGTCTACATCTAAAGTGAACACCTCATTGGTATTCAAGAGCTCATAGAAGCTAATGTTTAATACATAATTCGGAAAACTATTATTGTGTTTATCGACACCATGATTAGGCGCCGTACAGTGGACTTTTCCTTCCTGAAGTTTAATAAGCGTTCTAATTTTGCCGGCTTGAATAATAATGAGGCGTTCACCTTACACTCTAAGAAAAAAAGAAAAAAGAGTCCTTTGACTCTCCTCTGTAAAGTTCTATAGTCACGTACTTCCAGGGTAGCAAGCTTGCTTTCAGAAGGTAACTAACAGGATTAATGTGAACATTTTTAGCGGGCGAGTAACGGTGGTGGCCGGCTTCAACGCTGACAAAGTGGCGAGAACTTGCTATAAACCAAGCGTCGGCGACTAAGACAACCGTGCTCTCTGTCCTGTGGGGGAGGCTTTCAAGCGTGCTTTATCACCTGTCAGAAGAGCTGCGAAAGCGCTTCGATTTACACTTGGCCTCGAGCACCGTCAGTGCTGCGTGGCGCGAAAGGATAAGTAGTGAGCGTTTCTTCAGAGCTGAAATACTAGGAAAACTACTGAGCGACCCGAGACTTGAGCACTGCGAAGACGAATGCGGCTTGGCTTCGGTTTTCTAGCAGTGGCATCACATTAACCGGCACCCGTAGATGTCGCCCCCCCCCCCCCCCCCCACTCCGAGATGCGTTAAGCATGAAGACAGAGCGACGGAGGTTTCAAAGTACCGACCGACGACTTGCATGAGGCTGCTCAGACGGTTTTTGCACTTTAAGGGGCCGCTAAACGACTCCGAGTTCAAATACGAGAAAGTGGTTTCTTTCTCGTCTTCACTCTCCCTCCCTACTGGCGCCACTGAGCTCCACTAGGAGGAGCTGGATGGCGCATCGAGCACGCCGGCGTGAAGCCACCGGAAGCCGCCGTTTTGTCCCGGAAGACACCGCCATCACCAGCAATTGCTGCCGGCGCGAGAGCTTTTCTCTTCTTTTTTAAAGAAATGCCTGCCTGTAGCGCAGTAAACTGTACGAGTCGACCGGAAATGTTGTCATTGAAGACATTTCGCGCGTAAGTACCTCAAAGTTGCATTACTTTTTACGCATTCTGTACGTTGCAGCACTCCGCCACGTTCGGACGGTGTCGGCACGGCGTCTGTCATCTTTCGTGTAGCGTTCGTCGGCGTCTAAAGTGAGGCGTAATCGCAGAGTTCGAAAAAAAAAAGAAAGACGATCATAACAACAGCTGCCACCCGAGAATATTTGAATTGAGCGACTAAGACAGACAGAAGACGCCAGCTTCCGGGACAAACAGGGGATTTTCCGGTGGCTTCACAAGCGCCCGCCTCGCAGATACTATGATAAACTTGTTCTTTTTGCTTGTTCTTGTTGCTATACTAAAATACTAAGCCTGCGCTCGCGAATAATTCCGCATTGTTAATAAATACGAACAACACAGAAAGAAAAGCCTTCGTCATAACTACATATAGGACTCTGGGACACTGACAGGAAGCTGAAAACAAACGCTGAAACGCGAAGCGGTAATTTTTTCGCGCACTCCGCCTAAGCGTTCAAGTATTGATTTACCGAAATAGCCCCATATCGTGTCCCGCTTCTATGGAAGCACAGTGAGCTCTTTCCGTGTCGGGAAGTTATAAGTTGACACATCTATTCGGAAGCAGTAAAAGAAGCGGCGCTGTTGCGAAGACGATTATTGATCTGTCTGTTCACCCGTGGAAATCTAACTTCTGGGAAAGTGACGCCGCAGGCCTTTAGTTTCTCTACGCCGGCGCATAGTGTCGCCCCTGCACCGTTGCATCTGTCTTTTACAGTGTAATGCGACTGTTCCAGGATTATCTTGTCCTCGTCTGTAAATGTGAAACTTGTTTAAATGCAGACGTGCTTGCACGCACACGCTTGTGTTGTACGCAATGGCGCACATTTAGTACATTGAAAACAAGAGCCACGCGGTCGTTTGTGCATTTGCCTAAGACGACTCGAAGGCAAATCCCAGGGAAGGTCATCTCCCCATTCGCGAACCTTTTTCTGCACCTTACGTGGTTTGGTGTTGCCTCCGGGATCGGCCCACCTTTGACCAAGCGAAGATGTCATGTGATGACGTCATAGGATGACGTCATTAATTTGATTAGTTAATTCGATTTGAAATTAAGCTGATGAGGCATCTAAGACTTTCGCCTTAACATTGGTGGTCTGTGTCAGACTATCTAATCAAATCAAATCAAATCAAATTTTATTTCAACATGCAAGTGATGTCGTGGACCATCAACTAAAAGCCAGCAGGGCTTGACAGGGTCCATGGCCCATTTTTCAGGCAGTGAAAAAGCGGGAAAAACAAGAAATACGCAAGAATTAAACTAGAAATACACCGCATCATATTATAGGAATACAAGAATTACAAAAACACAAGAAATACACAATATTATGATTAGTTAAATTGATTTGAAATTAAGCTGATGAGTCATCTAGTGTTCTCTCTCTGTACAACTATATAGCAACTGACACTTTGCAAAAATCTGAAAGTTGGCTTTCCCAGAAGAATATCTTCCACACGAAATCTCTCGTCCACATACTGTCCTTTTTTCTTTTTTTTTTTTTTGCTCTAAGCGGGTTCACCCCTCCACATTCCAGGGAAAGGGCTCGAGCATCACAAATGTTTTTCGAAAGTTACTAAATGAATGTCACGCCTCACTGCAAGCTCCGTGGCGCACCGAGAGAAAGTGAGAAACGACAGGAAAGAAGGACGGAGACAAGTGTTGAATTTAAAAAATACATACATATAATTTGCCTGCTATTCTGTGGTCGAGGCTGTTCGTGTGGAAAAGAAGCTCGCTCGCGCACGCTGAATAACTGTTTTACAATGTGTCAATTAGTCGTTGAACTCGTCGATACCTCGAGAACACCGTTACTCGAGCCTCCTGTCGTCATGCACTATGTTTCTTCACACATGGCCTCTTACAGTGCACAAACTACTCGATTGGTAGCTCCGCTCTCCTACAACGATTCTCGAAACGAACCGCGTTTATCCTTCGATACACTCATCGTGGACTTTGTCAACGTCAAGCTTCGCTTCTCTGTCGGCCTTGGTTGGGAGTTTCCTTCACGAAGGCATGCACAACATTAATTGGAGTGACCGACAGTGCGGCATGCGAGGTGTGCTGCACCGAAGAAGACATTGATCATTTGCTATGCCGCTGACCTCGATTTGCCTTCTGAAAGACGAACACTCTCTGATGCGTCTTGACGATTGGACGATCGGCCGCTCTCCGTGCTGATGCTGCTGGAGCACCGTCCCCATTGCTCGTCGGCTCACGAGGCAGTTAAGGCACTTTTGTGCTTCTTGAGGACTATGAACCTGTGTGAACGCCTCTGAGCATGGAGGAAAAAAAAAGGAGGGAGCATTACGTCACGCAGCCAGCCTTGGCAAGCCAACTCGTTTTGAAGCCAGCAGTGTTGGCCCAACACGTGATCACTTGCGTCAGGATCACGCAAGAAATGAGGTTCGCCGAGACTTCGGGTATGGCGCCCGGTAGCTTTTAATCGAAGTGCGCTCGTTCGGCGCAGACCGGCCGGATCACAGAGGAAGTTCAAAAACAGAACTCCACCGATTGTACTAAAACCAACCGCGCGCTCTGACGTTTTGATCACGTGTTGGGCCTACACGGTGGGCTTCGGTCGCGTGACGTAATGTTCCCTCCTTTCTTTTCCTTCCTCCCATGCCTCTGAGTATGTTATAGTGCCCCCGCCACATACGCGTCAGGGCATTTACTGATCGTTTCCTTCTTTCCTTTCCTCCCCTCTCTCTCTCACGCACCTTTCCACTCCTCTTTCCCATTCCCCCAGCGTAGGGCAGCCAACCAGACATGTTGGTTGGTTGGTTGGTTGGTTGGTTGGTTGGTTGGTTGGTTGGTTGTTCCTTGACAACCTGGCGCAACCAACTGCGGGGAATCGGCCATGAAACGGGCGGCACCTTATTTTAGAGATAAAATTGTTTTATATTTCGCGGACATGTGTCTGGTTAGCCTCCCTGTCTTCTCTCTTGTTTTCTTCCTTCCGTCCTTTTTCGCGGATGCACCAAATACATCCTGCCACTTCCTCATCTTTCGTTCACCTCATTGGCAGCCACGGAAAATTAAGCGTGGCCGGCGTCGTGCCGGTTAATGAAGTGACCCCCAAGCGCTACCCTCTCGTAGGGCCTCGTTTAAGTGATGGGGATGGCCGGCCCCATTCATTTAGCAAGGTCTGATTAAAACACCCCTCGCTTCCTCGTTCTCATTAACACGAGCGCCCTTTTGTCCCGATACGAAGACCGCGACCAACTTGGAGCATCCACACCGCTCCTCCATCTCCTCTCATCTTCACCCTTACACGTAGCATCGATCGGGTGAATTGGAATAGGGAAACCAACTAGTACAAGACCAGTCTCTCGATGGGCCGATTCGAAAACGCGGATGAACTGATGAGTTTCTCCACTGCGCATTCTAGAACGGATTAATCGCCGCTATGTGGTGCTGGTCGACGTATACTGCGGCGGCGCTGCTCAACCGATGCGCAGTGTTCTCTGCTCCTCTAGTGCTCGTGGTATTGAGAGAAAGCTTTAATTAGGGGTCGCAGGTGGCCGATTCATCTCGCAACAGTTCGTGAGTGAAATTCTTCTAGCGGCACCGCAGGTCCATAGAGGCAGTGGTGCAACAAATAGACAAACGGCAATACAGCTGCGAAATGGAACATGTGCACGGTGCGCGCATGCACGTATGTGACTGCCAGGTAACGTTAGACAACATTAACATTGAAACTAATGCGCTCTTAGATTACTTTAAGTTAGCTGTAACAGTTACAATGAATGCGCTGTCTTATTGGCCGCAAAAGTATGTAGGTTATCAATCTCGAAAAAGCAGACGAAATTTACTTAAAGGGACACTAAAGGCAAATATTAAGTCGACGTTGATTGTTGAAATAGCGGTCCAGAAACCTCGTAGTGCTGCTTTTGTGCCAAGGAAGTGCTTATTTTGAAATAAGATCACGTTTTTAGTGGTCCGCATCGCGTCAGCGCGCTTCAAATCTCCCACCTGAAAATACGACTTTCATACGTCACTGCTGCCGTGCCCAACGTTGCCTGCTTTTACTGCGCGGCCGCCGACACTAGTAGCAGCCGAGCGGAAGTAGCGGGACCCACAGTAGCAACAACGGCGCTGCGGCAAAGACTTGCTCGGATGGGCACATTCAAAGCCTTCACCAAGTTGCGGTTGGTCTCGTAATCCTCAGTACGAAAGGGCAGCGAGCACACACGCAGAGGTTTTGACTGTTTAGCACACTGGCGCAATGGCATGACACTAAGCCACTTCGAGCGTAAGTGTTCATTCCGCGGCACCCAGTGAAAAGACACACCGGTTTCCTTGCTGCAGCGCTGGCGTTGTGCACCATTCGGGCATCCGGCAATATCACACGCATGCGGCATTTTGTCGAACTTTCTGTCAGAGCGACTATCACGAGCGCGCAAAACACGCACGGCAGTACGCGATCCCGAAACTACCACTGAGACGGGCGAGGCGCAGTTCGGCAAAAACGGAACCTTTGAACCACGCGCGTCGTTCCCCATGGCAACGCCACGGAGGTTTTGTTTTCCATGAATCAAGCGGAAACGAACAAACAGCATTTTATTACGGCTTTTGATGCTTGGAATCTTCTTTTTTTACTGCTGCTAGTTTCATTACTAGTGATTTATTGTAGGCCGACTTCCATACGTCATCGGGATCACTTCGAAAATGTCCCACTCGTGGCGCTCATCATGTGATACATTTAGCTTAATTTCTCGGTAAGTAGGGCACTGCTGTTGATAATATTGCCGTTTTAGAAGTTGTCATACATTGGGCTTTCACTCTGACATAAATTGTTATTTGCCTTTAGTGTCCCTTTAAATCAACTGCACGGTATTTAGAACTTCTTTGCTTTGCTTCTTTCGCAGTTACGTGAAAGGTTCATAAGGCTCTCATAGGACAGTACACAGAATGGCAAACACATTTTTTGCGTATTTTTTGCGTATTGTGCATGTTTCAACCGTGCAACCGTGCGTGCGGACCGTCAGACTATCGCTTATAAGGGATGGCAGCGCTTCCTTGCCGTGTACCGCCATCAAAAAATGCTGACGCGCTGTGATTGATTGATTGATTGATTGATTGATTGATTGATTGATTGATTGATTGATTGATTGATTGATTGATTGATTGAAGCCGATGTATAGAGCCGCAGCCGCTCATTTCGCGAAGGTGCGTGCGCATGGCCCTTTCGTACGAAGCACGGTTCGTACCTCTACAGTATAGTAGTGCATGAGCGCAGTCACGTGGTTGCCCGCGACAGGGCCCACAGGCTAGACCTGTCGGTCCCCACGTGGGAATAGCCGGGTGGGCGCGGGGGACGCTCTTCCCCACAGGTCCGTAACGGACCACAATAAAGTTGTTCTCTCTCTCTCTCACGTGGTTCTATTCATTATTTCGCAGGCTTTCTTTAACGCCCGCAAAAATGACCACGCAACATGTATGTTGCCACAAAAAATTGAATCGGTCGTTTTGGAATCCACTTTAAAACGTATCGAAACGCACTTGGCCTCAAAGTGATCATTAATTTTTTTGCATAGGTGATCTTAGTTAATTAAGTAATTAAGCCCAATACAAAAAAAGCCTACGAGCACCACATTTCGGCAAACTATATGTCGGGGTTTCACTCAATTGCGGTTAACCACTTTTTTCTTTTTGATATCCTTGGTTCTTGTTACATGAAACACCCTGTATAATGCGCACCGGGCACTGTGCCTTAGGACAAGTCTAGATCGCAATAATAAAAAAAAACATTTAACGCCATTATGTCGTATCTTCTCTACAAGCATTGTCGTCGCATCCCCCTATTTCATTAAGTAAAAAAGGAGTTGCACGAAAACCGCAACGATAGTTATTACGACCATGACTACAACCACAACGTCAAACGTGTACATATAGCTCTACGTTTTATCTGCCAGGGTGGTGTAGCGGTTATGGTGCTCATCTGCTGACCCGAAGGTCGCGGAATTGAATCCCGGCCGCGGCAGCCGCATTTTCGGTGCGGGTGAAAATGCCTCAGGCCCGTGTGCTTAGATTTAGGTGGACGTTAAAGAACCCCAGGTGGTTAAAATTTCCGGTGCCCTCCACCATGGCATCCCTCATAATCATAGCGAGGTTTTGGGTCTTAAAAACTCAACAATTATTAGATGCTTCTAGTTGAGCGTCGCTTACGCTCAGCCCCGTGCAGATGTAGCGTCCCGAGAGAGTGCAGGGAACTGCACAGATTTCGCGTTTTATTGCAATAACAATTATTTGGGCACTGGCTTTTGCCGTCGCTGTCATGTACCATATATATATATATATATATATATGGTACATGACAGCGACGGCAAAAGCCAGTGCCCATATAATTGTTATTGCAATAAAACGCGAAATCTATGTACCATATATATATATATATATATATATATATATATATATATATTATATATATATATATATATATATATATATATATATATATATATATACACGAGGGGCGTTGAATAAAGATTTCCCCTGACCTACTTCCTTTGGACGGAGAGCAACGAAACTTTGCAGATTTATTAGTCCTTCTCTACATAGGTACCACCCAGGGACAAAGGCTTCTCCCATCTGGAAAATGTTTGCCCTTCAAATATGACTTCATTGTTAGAAAGAGGTGGAGGTCCGGTGGTGCGAGGTCGGGATAATAAGGGAGATGCGCTAGAATTTCAAAGCCGCCGCAGCGTGCTTCCATCTGGGCAACATGTGAGTTGTGAACTGGGGCTTTGTCTTGCAGAAGCGCGGACACCTTTGGTGAGCATGCGACGTCTGTTGCTTTTGATGGCTTCCCGCAATTTCCGTAGCAGTGAAGCATAGCATGCCCCAGTAATCATGGCACCCTTTGCTAGGAAATCCATGAAGACTACTCTGTGCTGGTCCCAAATGACTGTGAGCATGACCTTGCCCGCCGAGGGCTTTGCGCGTGCCTTGTTTGGAGGCGCTGAGTCCAAGCGCTTCCCTTGCGTCGACTGGACTTTAGTCTCCGGATCATAGTGATGCACCCAACATTCATCCTGTGTAATCAGTCTGTTGAAAAAGTCCTCCTGGTTTTCATGGGACATGGTCAAAAGACACTGGGAGCATTCGACTCGTTAATGCTTTCGGAAAGGTGTGAGCAGCCGGGCAACCCAGCGAGCGGATGCCTTACACATATGAAGATGGTCCTGAGTGATTTTTTCCACGGACCCCGCACTAATCTTCACATTTTGGGCTAAGTCTCGAACGGTTACGCGACGATTTTCCAAAATGGCGGCCTCCACTTGCTGAATGGTGTGTTCATCGATAGCGGAGTGGGGTCGCCCTAGAATCGGAGCCGTTTCCACCGAAATCCGACAGCATTTGAATTGCCGATGCCAGTTCTTCACATCATATGATGGGGAATCCTACCCATAAGCCTCTTTTATCTCATCGAACGTCTCCCTTCGAGTGCGGCCTTTGAAGTACAGGAACTTGATGGCTGCTCTGTATGTCACTGCATCCATTATCGCACCTGACACCACTTCAGCAGCTGTAAAAGTAAGACCGTTATTCGTTCAGAGTTACACATTGGTACGTGACCTATAGTGACTTATGTCATTACACATGCACAGTTTCCGCATCCGCATCCTGCAATAAATAGAAGTGGGTCAGGGGAAATCTTTATTGAACACCCCTCGTGTATATATATATAATATATATATATATATATATATATATATATATATATATATATATATAGACCACATAGAAAATTAATTCACAAAGTTTCCTTCCGAAGCGCGGAATCGAACGGGCGACCTTTCGCTCCGCAGTGCGCGGCATTAGACGGCTAGACCTCGAGGCGTACGTCTTTCAGCATGATAACGGCGATCTATTTATACACACCATTTACTTCCGCGTGCTTTCTTGATCATCAGCGAGATAGCGCAAAGGGAGCGCGCCTCCTGCCTGGCCAGGTGCACTTTGCCCTACAGGGCGTGGTCGCCTGCGCGCGCGCTTATCTCGTGAGGGGGGTGGTTTGTATGTCTTGTGCTTTCACCGCGACGTCCGCGCTAAGGTTACAGAGCGTACGAAGGTCACTTCGCTCGCTGCAGCGGCCGCGTTTGCGAAAGAAGCGCGCTGTTCAAAGAGAAAGAGTAACAACTGTGACAGTTGTTAGTTCGCGCTCGTCCTGTGTATACCTGTACGTTCGTTTAGTGCGCCCTTATTTATGTTTCAGCAGCGCGCTTCAAGTGTCGAGCTGTCACACTTGATAGTTCGCACTCGTCCTGTGTTTATCCTTTTCGTGCTGCTTTCGAGCTGCTTTCGATTCTTCGCGTTACATTCAAATTTGTTGCTATCGCATTTATTGCTTCGCCGTTGCGACGAAACTGACTTTTTTGACGACCACGCCTTGCCGAGACACGGTCAGCTTGGCTGCGAAACGACGGCGAAACCAAGTGGACGCACCTTCACGCTCCGCTTGGTTAGACTTAGTGAGAGAAGCGTTCTACGTTCCCCTGCTCGCACAATCGTTCTGCGCACGCGCACTACAGTTTCTTCTACGCGTTTGTGTGCAAATCGCTAGGATGCAGGTCTGACCGGAGCGGATCGTAAACGCTCAGCTAAAAGTGCCCATTAATAATTATTAGCTCCACGTTCTCATCACAGGTTTGTGCTTCTCAACAATTTCGGCATTTCTGTTTTTCTAACTTTTCGTCATCTACGATGGCGCTACAAACTGCGGGCTGACAGCTCAAAGAAAGAAAAACAACGCCCCGGTTCTAATGATCCCGGCGAAAAGACAAATGACAGTCGGAAACTAGTGAAAGCACACCGAGCATGCTACGCCGTTTCGAGCCGTATAACTGGGCAGTACGCAGTACGAACGCACAATGTATACAGCAAATCGGCAAACGAGAGGGCCTCCGCGTCAGAACCCTAATTACGCTTTTGGCACGTCGTCGTTCCTATATGGCTGGCTGCGCTCCACAAAGTATGCGCCTGTGGGGCGGCTTCACTCTGCTTTCGTGGTGCTGTCGACTGGCCAGCATTGGTGGGCAGGTCGCTGAGAACCTTAATGGACACGGTAAGTGAGACGCGCACGTTCCATACATTAGGGCAACTCGAAAAACTCGGGCGGCGCAGCTGGGTTCCATAAGCACCAGCGTGTGAACAGCGTATGGCTGTTACGTGCTACAGCTGGTTATGGTCGCGTGTAGTATAAGTATACGTGTAAAAACTCACCGCAGCGCGGTGCAGTTCGAAAATGAAGCGTTCAGAAAGTGGGCAGTAGTTACGAATACAAGATAATGAGTGCGAAGCTTCGTATTTTGTCACCAAGGAGTGTACATTTGCAGGAACACGTGTCTGGAGACCCACCTACAATGCAGGTGTTTGATAGAACACAACGTTGTTGGCAAAGTACTGTCCCGAGAGACGCGGCTTTGATCCCAGCTTCGGCGGTCGCATTTCGATGGAGGCGAAAGGCTAGAGACCTGTGTACTGCGCGATGTGAGTGCACGTTAAAGAGGATCCGCAACACTTTTTGAAGTAATAATTGAATGGCTTCATTAAAGGATTTTATTGCCACACGAATAGACTGCCGCGAAAGCTTTTAAAATCCGTCAAGTACGAGCGGAGTTAGAGCCATTTGTCGCACGCTTTTCGCGCTTTTTCTCTCCGTTCGTACCAGCGAGCGCGCTTAAACGTTGCGCAGAGCGGGGGGGGGGGGGGGGGGGGGGGGGGGGGGGGGTGACAAAGGGGCAAGAAGCTGCGTCCGTTCTTTAGCGAGCGTTATGACCTTGCAGTTTTTTTTTCTTCGAACGTGCGGCTTACTTTAAAGCGATCGCAAGCGCGCGCGCGCGGGCATGTGGCGGCATCCCGCGGCGGCCGCCGTAACTATACAACTCACGAAGCTCAAATCAGTCAATGGCCGTGTACTTTTGGTTTATTCGCGCTTATGGCATCATTTGCCGAGAGAAAAGCGAGTAATTTTTAGCTGTCTTTAAGACATAATTGTAAACTCCAGGCCGGGTGCTGCGCTATAATGTTTGGCTCACATGTTCTCAAGAGCCTCGGCTACTGATAGGCAGTGTTTTCTGACCATGCTGAAAGAGTGTTGCAGGGCCCTTTTAAGGATCGCCAGGTGGTCGAAATTTGCCGAGTCCTCCACAACGGCGTGCCTCACATTGATATTGTTGTTTTGGCACTCAAAACCCCAGAAATTATGTGATGTAAGAGAGGTCGTGGGGAACGTGCTATGACATGACTTCTAAGTGCCAGTTGAAAAAAATTAAAGGCCAATTTCGCATTGCGTCTCGACACCTTAGCCGCCGAAGCTGTCAAAGGCGGTTCGAGTTATTTGGGAAGCAATCGATCAAAATTTGCCATAGCTAGCAAAGACGACCGGCATAACAAGGGAATGGAGTGGCTTCGAATTTTGTATGGCGGCCCGATACATCAACCTTGGCACGTGGGCTTTCAAGTCTATCGTTCACGTTTGAAGCACACGGACCCACCGCCGACAACGTAGAACGCGTGCTGAGATGAACACTGCGCTTATACAGCTTTCACACCAGCGGCGACGATTCCTGCAATTGAAGCAAAACGAGAAAAGGCTATGCTTGTTGCACTATCTGACCCGAAGGTCTCAGGATCGAATCCCGGCCGCGGCGGCCGTGTTTCGATGGAGGCGGAAATGCTAGAGGCCCATGTACTTATATTCAAGTGCGCGTTAAATAACCCCATGTGGTCGCAATTTCAGGAGCGCTCCACTACGGCGTCTCTATAATAATCACATCGTCGTTGCGAAGAGTAAAACCCGAACAATTATTATGTTATTGTGTCCATAGGTCGGCAAAAAATCTGGAGCTCACTCAGACTCAATCACGAAACATATCTTACCCTCAGGGCTCACTCGGACTCAGACTCACCAAACTTTTCCTCATCCGGACTCACTCGGACTCAGACTTACTATAATTTTTCTCAACCGGACTCACTCGGACTCAGACTCACCAAAATTTTATTTACTCGAACTCACTCAGACTCAGACTCACGGCTCGATCTGAGTCTGAGTGAGTCTGAGTGAGTCGACTCGTGAGTCCGTTAGCATTAAATTATCCTTCTTATACCGTAATGTCAATGCTCTTTAACGCCAATATCTCGCATAATCGGTGCGCTACTTAGCACCTTTTGATCTCGTACCTTCAAATACGAGTTATCTGAGTTTGCGGTTCAATAAGGACCTTTTAATTGGAAATCATGACTCACACGAGATATTTTTATCAGTAACTTCCCGTGAAAGAGTTTGCGGGGGGGTCAAGGCACCTCCTCCCCCTCTCCCTCCTCAACTCACGCCTCTGATCAATAAATATTGAGCTGACATATGAACGGTAGTGCGTTGAAGTATGCAGGAGTATACGTATACGGGAGTATAAACGTGAGCTGACATAGGGCTGATAGTAATGCTAAAGTTGAGTAGATAGGACCATAGGTCGGCAAAAATTGTGGAGCTCACTCAGACTCACTCATGCAATATATTTTGCCCTTAGGGCTCACTCGGACTCAGACTCACCAAATTTTTCATCAACCGGACTCACTCGGACTCAGACTCACCAAAATTTTTCCCAACCGAACTCACTCGGACTCAGACTCACAAAAACTTTACTCAACCGGACTCACTCAGACTCAGACTCACGCCTCGATATGAGTCTGAGTGAGTCTGAGTGATTCGACTCATGAGTGAGTTTGCCGACCTATGATTGTGTCATGTCGCTTTACTAAATGAATAGAAGGCGATGGTGCGAACCCGTCATCTGATCCGGGTTAAATTGGAGATGGCCGCTCCCGGCCGCTGCGTCCGCATTTTCGGTGGAGGTCAGAATGCTTGAGGCTCGTGTACATAGCTTTAGGTGCACGTTAAAGAATCCCAAGTGGTCGAAATTTCCGGAGCCCTTCAAAACGGCGTCCCTCACAATCCTAACGTGTTTTCGCGACATAAAACCTCAACAATTATATTAAGATGGCCGGTCTTTACGGAACTGCACCAGACGTTCAACGCAAGCGGGGAACATAAGCTAAAGCCCGCACGCAGAGGGACGTGCGCTGCGCGGCGTAGCCACGGTATGTCCACTACGTTCAGAGGAAAAAATATCGCGAGATTACTGTGGCACAACTGTTACGTCAGCAGGGGATACGGTGGGAGAACGAATGGCCACCCAGTGTGAACGAAAATCCCGTTCGTGACGGTGATAGCGGCACCGTCCACCCGAAAGCATCATCCAAAGAGAGAAAGTGAATGACATCGTACGATTCTTTCCCGTACCTTCTGTTTCTTTTTGGCTTTTCGTATCTGCTTTTCGGTTTCGCATTTGTCTTTCTTGCTTTATTCGGTGAACTGGTCGTGGCTCATGGGCGGTGCAACATCAACCACTCTGAGCCCGATAGATCAGGAGCGAGGTAGCGGTAAGCGTGCAACGGCTACCTTGAGTTAAACGAAAGTTAGGAAAGAAAAACGTAGCAAAGCGCTTGGGGTTGGTGCTTTCAGCGCCC
>NC_051179.1:29245423-29286300 GCF_013339695.2 Rhipicephalus sanguineus
TTTATGTGCTCATCAAACGCGTCCCGCGGCGTCGGGGAGCACACGAGTGAGCACACGAGTCACCATATGACATCATCATGACGTCACAGATTACCATAATTTGTGACGTCATCATGACGTAACAGACGATGGCGTGACGTCACATTAGTTGACGTGATGTCACATGATGCCGTCATCACATGGCATCGTAGCTTGGTGTCACGGAGGCAGTGCAAACGGAGGCAGTGCACTGCCTCCGTAGATCACGGAGGCAGTGCAAAACCAGGTGACGTGCCTCCGATCCAGGAGGCAATGCGAAACCACGCTAGGGGGGCAAAGCTTTCGGAGGGTGGCGGTGCGGGATCAATAAATGGACTCAGAATAAAAAGATGGCTTTCGCCTTCGTGTCATCTTAAGTGAATGCATAAGGAACCCTGCGAGTTTTTTTGTGTCGTTATGATCAACTTCACATCTGTGTCCTTCCTTCTCTTGTCCGCCGTTTTTTAGCGCTGTTTTTTATGTGAAGTATGTCGTACCAACTCGCCCAAGCAACCACTTTAGTTATGATCAAGCCACATTTCAGCCCGTGATCCAACGTCCGAGCTGGCTACTCCGGACCGCGTTGAAGCCGCATACGAAGGAGCAATACACCGACGTAATGTTTTGGGGGGAAATGGGAACACTGGGAATCGGTGTGTGAGCTCAGTGATCGCATCAACGAAGAGCCATTGACGGGAGCAGCCCCGAAGCAAGCCCCTTCCACGCTTTCTTAGTGATGTATAAAGCACACACGCTGCCGTTGAATTGAGCCATTCTCTCGTGGGGATTAGTGCGGTCGTTCGACTGGCAAATGGCCCTCGCGACTTCCCGCTGACTTACTCACTTAGGCAGCTTTCTTCCGCCTGTCTCTTTTGGTCTTTCGACCAGAGTTACGACGCACTCACGTTATTTTTGCCTGTATCCTGGATTTCCGCATGGCGGAGGAGAATGCAAAACGAAGTGGCTTCCTCGCAACTCAAGTGTAGCGCTTGTCTTTCTCATTCGCTGTATTCCAGTAGATTATACTGTTTTAGAATAGAGTACTCGAAGCTCTTTGTACGTTATTGCCTGGGGTTGTCGCCAATGCGGAGGCGTGAAACGGAAGCGCGCTTCCGTTTCACGACTCCGCGTGAAGAGACTGTACCGAAGACGCGTCTTCGGTACAGTCTCTTGTTTTCGAAAATAGCGTGCGTACGCAAATAACCCGACTCTTAATAATATTAATTGGACATTAACGTCCTAAAATCGCGATATAATCATGAGGGACGCCGCAGTGGAGAGCTTCGGTAATTTCGACCTCCCGGGGTTCTTATAACATGCACCTAGATACGGGACTCAAGCATTTTCGACTCCATCGAAAGAGCCGCCGCCGCGGCCGGGATTCGATCCCGCGATCTTCGGGTCAGCGGTCGAGCACCATAACTACCCAACCAGCATGGAGGTTATAACCCCAGGGTTGGATAGCTTATCCTAAAGCTCGCTATTTTCTGGAAACTTTTGTGAACTGAAAGTTCTATACTATATTAAACTTGGCGGATTTTATAGCGATGCTTTAGGGGGGTTAATTCGTTACAGTATTCTTTATTCATGTTATCAGCTTTTAGATACTATACATTCTCCAGCTGCATACACTGACTTGCTGTTTTTCTTTCTGATGCATTAGCTATTTGGGAGACCAAATGATGCACGCAATATATGCGTTGTTGCAACGTACGACTATCCAACGTGTTTTCGAATCCTTTCTACTTTGCATTTATTGTTTGTCTATTTGTGGGGAGTTTGTGAATAATTCATTTTTCATATTGCTGGCATTGCTTGAAGCTAATATGCCCGCACTATCCCGCAAGAACTTTCTATATTTCGCGAGATTGAAAAGATGGCAGTTATCCATAAGGCGTTGCCATAAGCCGTTTCTGTCCTCTCATTATTTCATCTGGAAGTAATTAAAGAAATGGCTAGTATATGCGCCCAAAATCGAAGTCCAAAATTCCAAAGCAGCCAGGAAGTAGCCATGGAGCCAACGTGAGGTCTTCGTCGCCAGACGGAGTCGTAAAGTAGCCGACTCGACACAATGTTGCCATAAATCGTAACTCCGTCTTATTATCACATGTGAGCGCATATATGTTTTAGTTTTTTTCGGCCATGTAAAGAAGAAACCTTCATTATTACTAATTGTGAAACCTCAGGCAACTTCGTAATGAGTCAGCTGTTTCAGCGAATGAAAATAAAAATGAACGACAGGAAGTTTACCGAGGTTCCGCTTACGCATCATGGCATCCAAATGAGGCTTTCACATTCATGAACAGATACTCGCACGTGTTGGTTTTGCATAGAGAGTGAAAAGTACGTGGGGACAATAGCATAAAGATACGAAAGTTCATGGAAGAAAGCGTTAGTGTAATGTGCTAGGTAAACCACCAACAATGTCTTTTTCTAATACAATTTTTTTTTAACTTCAGTTCTTTTATAATCCACATGAATATGGGCATACATCAGGCATAAAGGCAGGGCGTCATAGATGCCATAGGAGGAGGCCCTTATGCCATACTCTGTTACACAAACTCCAGAGAGCGAGAGGACAGAGTGTAACGGTAGGAATACGGAGCATTCTCATCAGAGGAGTTACGCGAGCATAAAAGAACGCATGTTAATTTTGTAACAGGTAAGTGACTGTGGTTCTGTTAGGTCTGTGGGTAGTTTTTTCCAGAGCTGTGATGCGGTATGCGTGAATGTGGATGATCCATAATTAGTGCGAGATTTTGGAACATGTCACGTGAAAGACATAACATTTATTCTGGCGTTTTGGCCGGGGACCGTCCTTTATTAATGATAAAAATATCGAAGACCTTTGACAAAGGTCGGTTCCCGGCAGAAACATCAGAATAAGTGTTATGTTTTTTACTGCGAATTTCATTCATAACATTAACCTAGTAGCCAGGAGCCTTCTTATATGATATATACAGGGTGTCCCAGCTATCACGCAGCACGATTTAAAAAAAGAGGAACGGCGTTACGCGAAGCGAACCTCCTGCATATAGTTCCTAGTACACTGGAGTAGCCACTGCTATTTTTTTCGTTAATGAGGTTGAATTAATTAGTCATAACTATATTTTTAACTCGACAAGTACTCAACTAATTGTCAAAATGTCAGTGAGGCGTATGTCGGCATGTTCAAAGGACATCTAACTGCTCAATTTTTAACTAATTACGTGCTCATTTTTTCCAGCTGGTAAAGAAAGCACGCGAACTATGAAAAATAACACGTGACTACGCTCCCACCCGCAAAGGAAACCAGCACCCTCAAATAAGCTTACTGCAAACAACCGCTTTGCCTGTTGTCCGTTGGGAGAGACAGCGTTCTGCATTTTGGCATGGGTACAGGTCGGGCGCCAACGATATTCGTGCAATTTCGCTGGGATTCATTCCGTTCGATAGTACGCCACAATCATTATCCATATCTCACGGCCGACTGTTCTCACTGATAACGCTGCAGGTGTTCTGATTACGGCATCTGACTCTAAAACCAAGCGGTGCGTTTCTTAGGCCGGGGAGTGGCAGATAGGGCGATGCATTTTTTTCTTTCTGCATTTTTTCCTTGATACTGTCTACCTCATGGGAGCCTGTTTGAGGGCGCTGGTTCCCGACGCGCGCAACAGTCTAGTCACGTGTCCCTTTACATATTTCGCGGGCTTTCTTGAATGCTTTCATGAGAGCTTGAGTCGGAGACAACTTTAGAAATCCGCGGCATTTGCTCCTCAAAGGCGAAACGTATGCGTGTATGTTGCGATTACGAAACAAAGTACAAGCACAAACACTTTCTACTAGTCGACGACCTTAACGTAGACATCATGGACAGCGAATGGATTATTCAGTATATGATGTGTCGATATGCTCTAGGATGCATTTCTTATGGCTGGAAACAATCAACAACCACCCGAGGAACATGCATAGACCTTGTCTTTGCCACCTTTAAATTAGATCCACTCGAAGAACCATCGGCTCTCCATTTCACAGACCACAAAGCAGTAATAATGAAGGGAAAACGGAATCCAGAACTCAAGACGCATTGCGAATTATAACGGGAGGATTAAAATTGAAGAGCATTAAAGAGGAACCAAATAAATACATTTGGATTGTGAAGAAGAAGATGCGCCTCCATCCAGCAGCATCGCCAACGCTCGGCTCGCTCGGCTCGTGTTTCGGATCGCCGCTGTGCCTCTGGACGCTTCTTCTCGCTCGCTTGCCGCTGACTACCATTACGTCTTTCAACGACCAATAAACCTCTTCACATTTGGTGGAGGGTGCTGTTCATCCCCGTCGCTACACCCTGGAGCTGCGTAGCCGGACGCTACCGCCGATCATGACTGACCACGCAAACCCACCGGCGCCTTCGTCCCTGTCCGTCACCTGCACCGGGCTTCCTCGGCTCCGGGACCCAAAGGTCTTCAGCGGTGCAGATGAGACCGACGTGGAAGACTGGCTTGACCACTACGAACTGGTGAGCGCGCATAATAAGTGGGATGACCCCGACAAGCTAGGCTACGTCATATTTTATCTGACTGGCGTCGCCGAATTGTGGTACAACAACCACAAACAGAACATCCCCACATGGACCGTCTTCAAGACGTCCTGCTCTGAAGTATTCGGTCGACCAGCTGTCCGCAAGCAGCGCGCAGAGCAACGCTTGCGCGTCCGCTCACAGCAGACTGGAGAAAGCTTCACAAGCTATATTGAGGACGTCGTCGACCTTTGTCGACGTGTCAACGACACCATGCCCGAAGCTGACAGGATCAAACAAATCCTGAAGGGCATTGACGATGGCGCATTCCAAATGCTCTTGGCTAGGAATCCGGGCACAGTTTCAGAAGTCGTCAGCTTGTGTCAGAGCTACGACGAGTTGAAGAAGCAGCGCGCTCTGACTCGGCAGCCTCCACGGGGTGGCGAGTCGCTGTGCAGTCTCGACACCATGCCTGACCATTCGACGTTGCTTCAGCAGGTTCGAGACTTCGTCCGCGAGGAAGTTGCCCGCCAACTTTCCTTAATGCCTTTTACTCACGAGCCTACCACCCGTCTGCCCACCCCGCTCCGCACTGTTATTTCGGAGGAGGTTGCCCACGCTGTTCCCCTTGCGCGCCGCGAGCCGCCTCCATCCAGCCCTGTTCACTACGCGCGTGCATCGGAGCCTGTGGCCGCTCCTGTCGCCTATGCGCAAGCCGTGCAGCCTGTAGCCGCGCCCCTCACGTATGCTGACGTTTCTGCGTAGGCTTCCGCAACCACCTTACACTACGCACTCGCAGCCCACGCAACCGCCTGTCTATCCTTCCACTTGGGCAGCACCGACAATCGCCAATCCATGGAGGACGCCTGATAATCGACCGATTTGCTACGCCTGCTACACTCCTGGACACGTCGCCCGCTATTGCCGCCGTCGCCCCCAAACTTTCGGCGACCGTGCCCGGTCGTCGCAAGCCGGAAGCCAGCCCTTCCTCCAATACGTTCCTGGCCCATCACCGCGCGGTGCCCCTACTCACCGCCCTGACTTCCAGCCGCAGCGCTCACCATCCCCTCGGCGGCGATCGCCGTCCCCCATGCGTCGCCGGCCCGGACCCTCCGACCAGGAAAACTAAACGCCGCAGTTCAAGAGGCAAGAACTGCGCCATCTCCGAACTGTCCAAGCCCTCACTCCTCCCCAACTAACGTGGTCGCTATAACTGCTGAAGGTGTTCGTACTTTTGCCCTTGTGGACACCGGCGCCGCCGTTTCTGTCATAGCCGCTAATCTCTGCCGTGTATTACGAAAGGTAACGACGCCGCTCTCGGGACTGTCGCTCCACACCGCAAGCGCGCAGCAAGTGACGCCTCTCGCAGCCTGCACTGCAAGAGTGGTCATTGAAGGCAATCTGTACATCGTTGAGTTCATTGTCCTTTCTGCCTGTTCGCATGACGTCATCCTCGGGTGGGACTTCCTATCCCGCCATAATGCCGTCATCGACTGCGCACGCGCCGAAGTTGAGTTTTCCCCATTGTGTGACGCCCCATTACTTGACGCTCTTCATCAGCCGCCCAAGCTGCTCGTTCGTGAGGATACCGACATTCCGCCTGGCACTTTCGCACTGGTCCCTGTTTCCTGCAACGCCCACACCGACGCTACAGTCTTTTTCACGCCGTCCGATGTCTTCACGAGTCGTAGAGCTCTGCCGCTACCTTTCGCAACGATTGACATCGCCGCCGGCAGCAGCAATATATTCGTCTTGAATCCGCTCTCTGCACCTGTCACGCTGCTTGCAGGCGAATGTCTCGGCCGCGTGGAAGATCTCGACTCTTCGTCTTTGGTTGACGTCCCGGATGACTGCTGCGACCCACCAAATGCCCTGTCGGCACTCGGGGAGTCATCCAGTGATATATTTTCCAGTGCCATCGCCGATACCCTCACCCCTGCCGAACACGCTGACCTACTTGCTCTTCTGCACGAGTTCCGGAATTCTTTCGATGTGTCGCAACCTCAACTGGGCCGCACGTCGCAAGTACAACATTACGTTGACACCGGTTTACACCAGCCGCTGCGTCAAAGACCATACCGCGTCTCCGCTGAAGAGCGCCGCGTCATTAACAACCAAGTCGAAGACATGCTTCGTAGAGACGTTATTCGACCATCGCACAGTCCCTGGGCGTCTCCTGTCGTACTGGTGCGTAAGAAAGATGGATCTATCCGGTTTTGCGTGGACTACCGTCGTTTGAATAAGATAACCCGCAAGGACGTCTATCCTTTGCCGCGCATTGACGACGCCATTGACACCCTTCACGGAGCAGAATTCTTCTCGTCACTGGACTTGCGGTCTGGCTATTGGCAAGTTCCTATGGCTGAAGCCGATCGCCAGAAGACTGCGTTTATTACACCTGATGGCCTATACGAGTTTAACGTCATGCCCTTTGGACTTTGTAACGCGCCTGCTACGTTTGAACGACTTATGGATAATACGCTACGTGGTCTAAAGTGGTCTATGTGCCTGTGTTACCTCGACGATGTCGTGGTTTTCTCCCATGATTTCCCTACACACCTCCGTCGCCTCAGGCACGTTTTGACTTGTCTGACCAACGCTGGCCTTCAGCTTAACCTCAAGAAATGCCGCTTCGCTGCCCGGGAGCTCGTCATCTTAGGCCACATCGTGTCCAAACAGGGCGTATTACCTGACCCTGCAAAACTTAGTGCAGTCGCGGAATTCCCTAAGCCCACGACCATGAAGGAACTTCGAAGTTTTGTAGGTCTATGCTCCTATTTCCGGCGCTTTGTTCGCAATTTTGCATCCATCATGTCACCGTTAACCCAGCTTCTTCGCGGCGACGTGAACCTCTCCTCCTGGTCCTCTGCATGTGACGTAGCCTTCGCTACACTGCGCCGCCTGCTCACCTCCCCACCTATTCTTCGTCACTTCGATCCGACGGCTCCTACCGAAGTACACACAGACGCCAGCGGGGTCGGGCTTGGCGCTGTCCTCGCTCAACGAAAGCCCGGCTATTCCGAATACGTCGTCGCCTACGCTAGTCGCACGCTGACGAAAGCCGAAACGAATTACAGCGTGACTGAAAAAGAGTGTTTGGCTCTGGTGTGGGCGCTTGGAAAGTTCCGGCCGTACTTATACGGCCGCCCGTTCGATCTAGTGACCGATCACCACGCGCTTTGCTGGCTCGCCACGTTGAAGGACCCTTCTGGCCGCCTAGCGCGATGGGCACTTCGCATCCAGGAGTACGACATTCGCGTCGTATACCGCTGCGGACGCAAACACTCTGACGCCGACGCCCTCTCCCGCTCACCTTTACCACCAGATCCAGCGTGCGCAACCACATGCGTCCACCCCTTGTCATCTCTCGATCTCGACTCCATTGCCACCGAACAACGTCGTGACCCGTGGATCGCTTCTCTTCTTGATTATCTATGTGGAACATCCACCATTCCTGTATCTCGATCCCTCCGTCGTCAAGCTTCCCATTTCACCATCCGCGATCAACTGCTTCATCGCCGCAACTACGCTGCCGATGGCCGCCGATGGCTACTGGTCATTCCACGCAGCTTGCGATCACAAGTATGCGCCTCTCTTCACGACGATCCGCAATGTGGCCATGCCGGGTGTTCAAGACATACGAGCGCCTTCGCCATCGCTATTACTGGCGCGGCATGTACAATTTTGTGCGGAAATTCGTGCAGTGCTGTCCTGACTGCCAACGACGCAAATCGACACCTTTACGTGCGCCCGGCGCATTGCGGCCGCTTCCATGCCCTGCCAAGGCATTTGATCGCGTCGGCGTTGACCTCTACGGTCCCCTTCCAATGACCGCAGATGGCAACCGGTGGATTATCGTGGCTGTCGACCACCTGACACGCTACGCCGAAACTGCCGCTTTGCCTAGCGCTACCGCTCGGGATGTCGCCTCTTTCATTTTACGTCACTTTACCCTTCGACATGGCGCCCCTCGAGAGCTCCTTAGTGACAGAGGCCGCGCTTTTCTCTCCGAGGTCGTCGAAGCTCTGCTCTCGGAATGCCACGTCATTCATCGGACAACCACAGCATACCACCCGCAGACTAACGGGCTCACGGAACGGTTTAACCGCACCCTGGGTGATATGCTCTCGATGTACGTCGCATCTGACCATAGCAACTGGGACCGTGTTCTCCCTTATGTAACATTCGCATACAACACCGCGATACAAACAACTACCGGATTTTCGCCTTTCTTTCTCCTTTACGGACGCGAGCCTTCACATACTATTGACACCCTACTTCCCTACCGTCCTGATGCTTCCGAGTGTCCACCTGTCTCCGAAGCTGCTCGACAAGCCGAAGAGTGCCGCCAGCTCGCCCGCACGTTTACCTCGCAAGAGCAGCAGCGACAGAAAGAAAACCGCAGCACTTCACTTCCAGACCCTAGCTATGCCCCAGGGTCTCTCGTATGGCTCTCTGTCCCATACCAGACTCCGGGACTCTCCTCGAAGCTCGTTCCAAGGTACGAGGGCCCTTACACCATCTTGGAGAAAACCTCTCCAGTTAATTTTCTTATCGAGCCAGTTTCTCGATCGGATGACATGCGCCGGCGTGGACGTGACATCGTCCATGTTTCCCGCCTCAAGCCGTACCATGAGCCTCTACCTGAAACTTCTTAGGTCGCCAGGATGGCTCCTTTTTCAGCGGGGGCGATTGTGAAGAAGAAGATGCGCCTCCATCCAGCAGCATCGCCAACGCTCGGCTCGCTCGGCTCGTGTTTCGGATCGCCGCTGTGCCTCTGGACGCTTCTTCTCGCTCGCTTGCCGCTGACGACCATTACGTCTTTCAACGACCAATAAACCGACCAATATATATATATATATACTATATATAGTATATATACTATACTAGTATAGTATATATACTATACTATATATATACTATATACTATATATAATATATATATATATATATATATATATTTCAACGACCAATATATATATATATACACTTTATGTCACTCAATTTACATTCGCAGTGGCAACGCGCGGGTGACGTACAGTGACATACCGGTACGATACTCAGTGCTTCGCCACTCGTGATGATTCACATTAGTGGAGATGCGGTGAATTTTTTTGTTCCAGCTGACTCGTTGTCAGCAGCCTATCGACATCATTATTTCCAGTTCAAAATATACGGCGGCAGAGGCGATGTAACGGCAGGCAACAGTTCGCGGTGCGTTCGGATGGTAGATATTTCGAGCCACTGCCGGCCGACACAGTAGCTTTAGTTCTGTTTGTTTTGACTAGTTAAAATGCTTTCACGAAGAGCATTCAGGTGACTTCTGGGGAACGAATGGACCATTCAAGCTTTCACCGGATGAACTCTCATTTCAAGCTGGAGAGTGTACAGATCGGTGAGTAAAAACTCATTGCTTCAGTTTTTTACCAATGACTTTGTGTTTGTGTCACACGCAGGCCACGCGCTGCAATATTAAAATTTTCAACTTGTCATACGCTGTCGCCGCGAAAACATGCGTTCTTTGCGACTTGGTTTCACGTGGGAGCATGTTGCTGAGTCAATAAAGGTGCATTCCGGAAGTTTATTGCTTGGTAACACAAACGAGGCCGCTGCGATAAAAGAAGGCAAATACAGGGGGTGTTCAAATGAAAAGGTACGAAACGTCGTAGCAACATGACCGCTAACATAGACGCCTATGCCGCTATGGGAGAACGTAGCGAGACGTCTAGGGACGCGATTGGTGTCTGTGCCGTGGATCGGAGCATGCGGGGGCGCCCGCATGCGCAGGCGAGAGCACAGGCTCTTATAAAAAGCGCCGTCCATTGACGAGGCAGTGCGCGTGAGGACAGGATGGCGTCTACATTGCAAAATTCAATGATTGAGGAGTAGGGAGGATTTATTCGATTTCTGATAGCGGAAGGTGTTCAACCGGCCACCATGCATCGCCTGCAATTTCCGTGTGTTTGGTCCCCTGAAAAAACATCTGAAAGGGAAGCGCTTCAAGTCGGACGACGAGCTCAAAGACGCTGTGAAGGACTGCGTCACGTCGCGGCCACAGGAATTATAGGAACAAGGGATCCTTCGGCTCGTTCATCACTGGGATCGTTGTGATCAGGCACATAGTGCAAACTTTGATTAAAGTCTTCATGTATACCCACGGTGTCGTTTCGTACCTTTTCATTTGACTCCCCCCCCCCCCCTTGTACATTAGCAAGGTTAGAGGTCTCATTTCTCCACGTTGTCAGTTTAGTACAAGAAAAGTTTCACATAATCATAAGTGTACTTTCGCTTTAGTGTGACAAAGAAACCGCGTTTTAATTAGAAATATTCGTTTTTTTTTTGCCATAGCCTGCTGGCCTAACTGAAAAAAAAACTGCTGTATGCAATGGACAAGGCAGCTGCTACATGACACGCCTTGTAAACAAACTACCCCGAGTGATACAATATGTATTATAAGGTACGTTTGCATATATGTATAAGAAACTGCTGTTTATTCGTTCAATCTGTCTGTTTATACGTTTGCTTTTGCAAAATTTCATATTCACGCAATAAGCTTATCAATATCTGGTGGTGTCATTACTTGTTTTTCGAGGATTGCCATGCAACGACAGGATGACTACCCCCGAATGTCCACTCTGCAAGTGAACATCTGCTACACATGTCATCTCGAACTTCACCCTTGCAATGCTGTATTTGTGAGTGGCTTACCAGGCATCTCATGAAGGGGTGCTTACGGTCGTCCACGGGCATTAGCTGTCTACTGTGTCATGCAATCTACACTACAATAACGTTGAAATTGAACACTAGCTCCGTGCATTAGTTACGTTACGTGTCACTGCTGAGCTCAACGACGCAGATTCTATTTCCAGCCATGGTGGCCACATTTCGATGGGGGCGAAATGCAAGGACACTCGTGGGCTTAGATTTACGTCTGAAGTTCAGAGAAATATGGAAGCTTGAAGAAATTAAAAATTTGTGAACATGAGGTGTCGCTGGAGCAAACTTTTCGACAGTCTTGTCTTCTTGAAGGCTGCAACTGCGTTTGGTTAAGCCCAGGCAATCAGAATCATTCTAAAGTTGCCCACTACTGTACGACGCATAATCATATCATGGTTTGCATGTACATCGCCATAAATTATTAATTACATTACAAGATGAACATCACGGCAGTGAGGGGAAGTAAGTCTTTCCGACATTTAGTTGTGCCTTGTGCGGCAGTTTACAAACCACGCTCAGAACTGTTTGTGCCTTATTTAATTATGTTTAGGTAACAAAAGTTTCCAAAAAGATATGCCAGAGCTTTAGAAGGCAATGCTCAATTTCATTAGCCTTTGCACATATGTTCAACGGCACCCTTCAAATTATTTACAGCTAATAAACACATTGTAAATGTGCCAAGAACTTCTTGCCCCACAGCTTAACCAAGCACGTTTATGTCGTCGTGAGGAGTGAGATTCTGTTCACTGGGTGTGGTAGTGTTCTTTTTTCATATAGCAGAGGAACTTCCCAAAACGTTTTGAGCGCACCCACTTCTGATGTTTGACTAAATTAACATGCCACAGTTATAGCGCCTACCACTATGACGGGAAAGTATGTGCACTACTATCACGAGAAAAACCTAGGAAATCGAAGAGGTAGTTAAAACATACCATAAACTTGACTTATCTAAAGCCACACTGCAAGATTTTACGTATTTCAAGCCGGAGCTTCTAAAAATAGCAGGAAGAAAGCGTGTTTCAGGTTCCAAGCACAAATAAACTGGAAAAGTAAATAACACGATAAAAAGTATGCAATATATATGACCTTTATTTATCCAGCATCGCCACAGGTTCACATCATGCCCCACCAGTTGATTTCGTGAGTGTTTGCTTGCAATACAGTGTTTAAGTTCTATTGACATGTCTATGCAATACAGAGATTGTGCTCACGGTTGAGCAGTTGTTTAGTGTTGTGTGCGAGCAGTGAGCACCAACAAATATGTGCAATGCATGCCTAAAGCTTATTTTCTTAGAATTGTGCTTCTTGAATCTGTAAGCACTCAACTTATATCTGTCTCTTTAGCATTTATCTTCGCTACATACTAACCAGTCCGATTACTACTTGCGCCAAGAAATTCTAGCTGTAGAAACTGTGTAACGGAACTATAACGAAGAAGAGAACACGCCTGAAATATTTTCTTCCACCTATCACCTACATACCCAGTACCTACCGTCTAAGCTCAGTGCCGAGAATTCAAAATTCGGGCTCACCCTGTCGAAACAACGCGATATTGCTTATTTGTTACGCATTCAAGGTAACATCGCAGAGAGAGAGAAAGACGCAGAACTGTACGCATCCGTGATTGTTAACGTAACAAATTTTGCAAAACTACATTGCTCTCACTGCACCGACTATCTGTCCGCGTTGCGCGCGTTTTGTTGATGATTCCACTCCATGCACTCACTTCAAGGTCAACACAACCTGGCAAGCACGGCAGGATAACACCGCTACGCTATTAAACTCGGACGCCGCAACACAATAAGAGCAACGTTCGTTCAGCGATCTCGGTGTTTAGTTATATACACATATTTGTCAGCTTTCAGAGTCATTATACACGGGTTGAAAGCTTTCCATATGTGTGAGTGACTTGTTTGTTTGGACCTGACTGTATGCATTGCTTGTACCAGCGATGCAAACCCGACTTGATTGACGTTGTCTTTGCCAGGCGAGGCCCGTTTGGTCCCCTGGCGATAACTACACACGCAACGACAATAAACAGTATACCACAGGGAGCGAGAAGCGCGGTAGCGCGACCAGCAGCCGCAGCAACAAAAATGCGTTTTGTCTAATGATTATGATGATGGTGATAGTATTGGCAGCGCCATCTCGCCTCGCGCTATTGCATTTGAGTGCGCCGCCACTACTCTTATTTTCGTACTACAGTCCAAGGTACAGTTTCCGTTTTCTAAAGTGGTTGTAGATGTTCTCTTGCCCGTCCGTCTCTCAGCTAAGACGGTCATCGCTATAAAAAATCGAATGTATAACACAAAAGAAGTTTTCCTGGCGGTGCTGGGTTTGCCCATTCCTCCACGCTCCGAAAAGCGAGTGTCGGAACTACTAGGCTACGCACCTTTTTCCTTTACCCCAATGAATTTATTCAATTCAAACAAACAGACATCACACACAGCCATACCACCCAAACATAACCAGTCAAGAGACGCAATCAAAACTCGGGTATGTGCCTAAGGTGGGAAGCCAGTCCGGTTCTGGTTATTGGAGCTTGCACACCTGATGTATTCGGTTAAGAGTTTCACAGAACTAACTCTTTATTGGCCTTACATCTAGACCTGGATGACCTATGGCCATTCTCGACAAGCAAATGCTATATGTTGTAGGAGGCTGCAGACAATCCCCACTAAAACTCCCCCAAACCTTACAACACTAATGAGAGTGCTTATCGCAGTAAGAAATAAAGACAGAAAAGGTAAAGGAAAGCTGGGAGGTTAGCCAGGTGGTACCTGGTTTGCTACCCTACACTGAGGAAGAGAAAGGAAACAGAAATGAAGAAGGCAGAGAGGAGGAAGAGAAGACCCGTGCTAGTTCTCAGAGAGATAAAGTAAACACGGGTACGTTAACCAAAGAAAATCTCCGATTGGCTGAAAGAGTAGAAGAGAGCCTGTAACGAGACTACAAAGTCACGACAATTGCGCTGCCTAAAAGGAACACATCAACGTAATCACTGAACTGTCCCCACGTGTCGTTCAGTCTGGTATCCTTATGAAACCACAGAAACTCCCCCATAGCGGCTCGTGTTGAAGTCCGGATAGATCATTGCCTTATACAGGATCTTGTTTTCAGTCTGTATACTTCGAAAAACATTCGTTTTAGAAAGTGATGCACCAGGCCCGTTCTGCTTGCACTGCCGCATAAGCTGCGAAGAAAAGAGCGGAAAGAAAACCCAAAGCAACGAATCTAGATGGCGCTGCATTCGTTTTCGCGCGCAGTTGCACTCCTTACTCGTCGGGTGAAGCAGGCGAGGCGTAATAAATGCGCGCCAGGCGTTGAGCCTCTTCATATATTCAGTTCGCAGTTCGTTCTGCCTCCCGTGCCGTTCTGTTTTCTTTCGTGCCGGCGTCGTAAGGAAATTCCTGTCTTCTTTGTTTTTTTTATTTCATTGAGAAACAAGGCGTAGGTTGCCCGCAAGGGTCGAAAGTATCAACACTGCCAGAATGGAGTATTCGCCAACGCTGTGCCGTGTTTGTTCGTAATACGCGAGGAAGACTCACCAAGTGCGCATGTGTAATGCGTATGCAAAGCTCGATCTCCAAATCATCTGCCACTCGTACTACGGGTGGATGCAGAGCATACAGCGAACAAAAAGTGCAGTTGCTGGGTAATAAAAGAAACAGTCAGAAAAGCAAATGTGATGTGAAAGATAAGGGGTGATGAAGCATTTAAAAAGAAGCAACAAGCTGGAAACTGACAGTGAAGTTGAGATATATACGGTGGAGTAGAGAATTAGAATATGGACAAGAAATTCGCACAATTTCAGAGGTTTGTCTTTCGTCTCACTTTGGGCGCAGGTTCTCGTTGACCAATGGAACGGTGAATTGAAGATTACTTCCGGGGCGTTTTTCACGGGTCAGCGAGAAGCCCCATGTCAGCGCTTGTCGACTGTACGTGTTTATATCTGTGTTTGCGTGTTTACTTAATATTTGTTTACGGCAACAACAATCGTACGAATGCTATAACGTTCGTACCGCTGTTGGTGTCGCCGCTAGAGTTGTCAGGCTGTCACAGTATCAATGTGCGCGAGCGGCCTGCGTCTGGATGGTGTAAAAACATTGCGGACCCACGCAGTAAGCTTGACTGCGAAAGCCAATAAAAGTAAGCGCACGCGCGCGCATGCTGCACTAAATTAACTCTGCTAAGCGTTCCTGGTGCGGTCAAGAGTGCTCCTTACAGACTTATTAGAGCTCCTGCTGAGCAGCTGCGTGGATACCTTATCGTGGCGAAGGCGCTCGGCTGTGATAAGTGGAGGGAAAATGTCAAATAAGTTAACTTATCGTTTTGAAGAGTTCATTATGAACTCTGGGTTTTTGCGACCGTGGCTCCTGCCGCTGGGCTCTGCTATTTTTACTGCCGCATTACCAAATGGTTCACACTGCCACTGGACTGGACTTGCGCTGCGCTAGACCTTCGCCCTCCACCCCTAAAGGAGAACCCTAACTACCTCTAACTTTCAAACTCTCCCATCCCTTTTCCCAGTGTAGGGTAGCATACCACTTTGTTTAGACTGGTTACCATTCCTGTTTTCCCCCTCTCTCCTGTTCCTTACTTCCTGCGTGCGCCTATGCACACACATACAGCATATCTTCTGCGTGCCCAAGTTTTCACCTTGTGAATACGCGACTGTGAGTTTCATCTACCCAATACTACTTCTATATAGCCGCAGCCTGACAAGAAGAAGATGTTTTAATGAGAAGAAGGGGGAGAGGTCGGCCTGGAAAGCGGGTTTCTAGCCTGCTACTCCTCACGGGGGGTAAGGGGGGAAGGGGAAAGAGAAAGAGGGAGGTGTGATGATAGGCGACGATGGTATGGCACAATGAGTCACGTTACACACTGTCTTGCACGGGGACAGGACACCGCGCGATAGTCTTTATGCCGCACATGCTCTAAAGACGAGCATCTAAACCTGTATCACTGAAATCTCAATAGGCACTTTAAACTTCGTTGGGCCTGGTCTGCATGCTCCCAAGCGCCCAAAAGCTTCTCCTCCGAAAAAAGTCGGGAGTCCAGACGATCTATGACGCACTTAAGTGATTGTCTTTCGGTCGCGTACTGAGGGCACACGCACAGGATGTGGTGAATAGTCTCAGACGTGTGACGCACACTGCAGTTAGGGTTTCGCTCCTGCCCAATCTTGCAAAGGTATCTTCGTGTATACGCAACACCCAGCCGCAATCTATGTAGTAATGTTTCCTGGTCTCTTCTTAACCGGAATGGAAGCCGAAAAATACGACCAGAGTCAAGTCTGTAAAGACGTTCTTGGCGATAATTAGGGTCATTCCATAAGCGTGTCATAGATGTTTTCATAGACTCAGACAGCAAGCCATTGATGTCATATCGGGAAAATTGAATTGATATGACTTCGCCGTTAGTGTGCGCCATTTTTGCTTCTGCGTCAGCTTGCTCATTCCCAGCTATGCCACAATGACTGGGAATCCATTGCAGTGCAACGGTATGCCCAGGTTGAGATGCCTCAGTTAACATATTCATTATGTCACACACCAGAGGGCTGTATGCGGTTCTTAGCTTCATATAATTGCTGATAAGTTGAAGTGCCGGCTTGGAGTCACAAAATAATGTCCATTTCGCGGGACTCTGTTGTACAATGTAGCGGGCAGCTACATTGTACAACAAACACGCACTTCGGACAATAAGCACAAAACGCCTTTGTCAGTCTTTTAAAAGACGCTCCTTTGTAGTGTATGATAACGCAATATGATAGCATTCCCGCCAGCGTAACGCTCCGAAGGTCCGTGTTTGCTTGCCTGCTCCACGCGTAAGCGGCGATGCCTATAAAACTTGTCCAGCGCGCAGCACTGCCCTTATAAACGTCAAAGGGCCATAAACTCTAGCCGTCTGCATGGAGCGTAAGGCCTTTTTACGTAAAGATGCAGGGGATACTGCCGCTAACACCTGTGTTTTATATGTTGTCATTTTCTCCCGGTCTACTCAGTTTACTCGGCGGCTAAAGGCCGTAAAGGCACAAAGATGCTGCCTTTAGTACTCGTTTTCGCTCTTTTGTCCTGCAGATTTGTTCCCGTAAGACTTTTGCCTTTCCAGAAGTCAGAAAAAGTTGCTAAAGTGAACTTCCTACGTGGCCTAAGCGTTTGCTTAAACATAGAAAAAAGGTCGAGAGCACAAAAATAATAATAAAGGAAACAAACGAAATGAGAGCTAGTGAGGCTCGTGCGGCTGGCCGCAGGCTAAAACAAGCAGCATGGCGATGGACAGCGAAAAAACAGTGCTCGTGAGGTGGAAGACGCCTACGGTTTTTCAGAATCCCTGTTATTGTTATCGTACTCTTTTCCTTTGTCTGTACTCTATTCAATAGACACGCCATCTTGCCAGTGTCGGGGTACGAAGCTTACGAAAGAAGAGAGAGAAGCTAGGAGAGGCAGGGAAGCTAACCAGACGCACGTCCGGTTCGCTACCCTGCACTGGGGCAAGCAAGAAAGGGACGCAGCTCTGAGCGAACGACTGTGTTGAAAGAAGCGTGATCCACTGCAATGTATCTCATCACATAAGGCCCCTAAGTCCAGTCGCATAAATGAACGAATTTCTGTCCAAGAGATGCTCAGGATTGATGTTAACTTGAACGCCTCTGTACACCACGCGTAAATTCTACAGGGTCCTCCACGCACTCGCCTAAGACGACTCGAAGGCGAAAGCCATCTTCTTCTTTTGTAGCGTTAGCCACACTGGCCTAGCCGAGCCAGTTTCGCGTGGCTCCTCAAGAGCCGTGCTGTGCATGCGCGAGGATCAGTGATGTCACACAACTGGCGCATCGGAGCCGGTAGCTCCCACGCAATCCGCCGCTGCCGCGCGGGACTCGCTGCCGCCGGTGTGCGCTTTCCAGAGGAGTGACGTCGTAGCTGAGGTAGACGTACTGGCGCCGGCGCGCGCGCGCAGCTATTCGCCTTCGCCGTGCAGTCGCCGTCTGACACTGCGCTGGAGCCGCTTGATAGCGCCTTTGACTGGCGTTTGCCAGTATGGTTTAGCCATGGAGAAGGAGAGCGCAAATGCTGTTCAACGGCGCAGAAGAGCGGAGAAGCTTAACTCATCGGATCCCAAAGTAGTTGCCTGGCAAAATTAATATACATGTGCCACATAATATGTATACCATGTGTGTGTCATTGGAGCAGCAGTAAGCATCATAATCAAGCTAATCCTAGACAATCAGGAAAGCTAAGAACAATCAGCTGAACCTTTGCTAAGGCTACGTTATCCTGGCATAACCCAGCTAAGCCACTGCACCATTTTTTGTTCGCAGTCGTTGTATTGAACGTTGCCCCCATCCCCCGAAAGCTTTCCACACCTAACGTGGTTTTGCACTGCCTCCATGATCGGGGTCATTGCAAGCTTTCTGCTTGCGAACTCGACTCGGCTTTCTGCACCTCAACTGGTTTTGCACTGCCTCCGGGATCGGCCCACCCTTGACTCAGTGATGATTTCGTGAGATGACTTCATGTCATGTGACGTCAAAGTGGCGCCACTATGACGTCATCCTGAAGTCACGAATGTAGGTGATCGGCGACGTCATGGTGGCGTCATCAAGCCGTTATCTCTGACCACGTGACTTTTGCCTCGTATGTGTTGAAGCCGCTGACTGCCGCTTTTCTCGTCTGATGAGCCATCTAAGTCTTTCGCCTTAAAACACAAGGCAGAGTTTATGACTACCATCCATCTTTGCTCTCCCTCTTCTGACCAGCACATAAACGTGCGCACTAACCTCGCCACTGAATGCGCTTTCAAAGTGATGCTGATGAAGGGAATCCATTGAGAACTGGACGCCTACGCCGTATCGGATTCTAGCTCCTGCAACATACGCGACCTGAAATCAACAGCACTTGGCAATCACTAATCCGTCGCGAGCAACACTGGCGCCTGTAGAACTGTAACTGCAATGTAGCGCAACGACAGCTGCATAGGAAATACAGTTTGCTCCGGACATATAAACTCAAATACTGTTGTGCACAATTGAAAGGAAACTCTTGACAAATATTCAAGCAAATATAACTGCATCATTTCTCGACAAAGAGAAGAAGACACAAAAATTTGACCGATACCAGTGCTTTTGTCAAGGCGGTTTCTTCAGGCTAGACTTTTCTTTTGATCGGTGATTGTTGATCATTGCAATCATATAAGAAGCGATGATCTCCCCTAGTATGATAGGTGAGACTGCATATGCTGTCGATCTGGCGCAATAGACGTATTCACGTAGGCGCCACAGCCAATAGAGCTCCTATACTGAAACAGAGCGGCGTTGCAGTCGCTGCTTGTCTCTTCTGCAGCTTACGCAGTGCTGCAGCCAGTTTGGTAGAAGGAAAGTCGGGACCCTATCATTTCTTATTGGTCGAGAGAGCGGCCAAAATGCGTGTCGCAATGCACTTAAATTAACTGAGAACGAAACGGAGCGAGAAGCGGGACACACAGAAGCTGCCGTCTCCGCGGTCTAGTTTCTCTTCTCACTCAGGGGGACAATTCGTCCTCATAAAAAAGACTTCGCTTTCGTCGCATATTTGTTGCAGTCTCAGCTCCGCTCGTTACCTGGGACCTAAACTTAAACGCTCTTTCTTGGCGTGGTGATGAACTGCTCGTCTTTAAAGCTATAGGTGTTACAATACGAAGGGGTTGCCGCGAACGCAAGCATCACACATATGTTCTCCTCTATATTTCTGCCAATCAATCTCACTTTGAACTACCACTTATTGTGTGGGAAGAAAGCATCAGGTGAAAACGTCTTCAACGCAATTTCTTTATCTTTCGGGGAGAGTTTGCTTTGTTGTATCATTGCTAGTTTACAGGACGTAAAGAATAATTCTTTCGGACAAAAAACAAAAACAAAACAAGACAAAACAAAAAAGACAAAAGAAAGTTGCCCCGCCATCGCTTCGCCCCGCAGACGTTTACTGCGCGGAAGCTGTCTTTTTGCGTACACAAGCACAAATTCGCCATGTTTGTGTCGTTGGTCTATAGAATAGCAGTGAATAACCAGCTGGCTTGAATATGTATCACGCTTACAAGTACTGTAAGAGAAAGCAGAACAGAAATTTGCAGTTGAAGACAATCAAACTTGAACAGGCTACCACTTTTTATATAGAATCTTTATTAACTTTTCAAATTAGGTTAATCCGTGATGCACTGAAAAAGAAAAATGTTATTCAGCCCTCGATAGCGCTTCTGTTGACACGGAGAATTTGTAAAAGGGGCCGATTAATTTCCTTTTTGGTGCGTTGCAAAGTGTTTTGGCAAGGAACGCGCCTCGCAGCAGGTAGCGAGATTTGACATAGAATCTTATGCATCGATGAAAGTATTCGCGCAACAATTCGTCCCAGCTGCAGCTATCTAACATCTACATGATATTACGGGCTGTCAAGTCACCCACACCATTTCGCGTAGGAAATATACATCGTAGGAGTCCATGGTGTTTGGAAGAAAGCCTAATGTCAGAAAACAAAACAAAAAACTTTAATCCGATGTATTCATGAAGGGCACGTCGACGTTCATCAATGCGTATAGTTCTGACATTTTTTTTAAATTTTTATTGCGGTAAGGCTGAACCTTAAGGCATAATACTTTGTGTGTATCGTATATGTATCAGATGGGTGCTGAAAAACCTGTGTTGTGTATGAACTGAAGCCGTGTCTTGTGGAATCTGTTATCATGTATCCAGTAGTCATCGCTGTTCGTGACTCTGTAGCGAAGACCGGCTTACAGCTGTGTCCTGTGTTTTCCGCTGGTTTTTATCCTTTGGGACCATGTACTAACTAGCCCAGTCCAATGCCTTGGCTTACAGCAGATGTGGGAGCGTTCCAATTGTAAGCCTTGACATGTTCCTAGTAGATCGCGTGCGTCTGCTTCCATCAGTGGGAAGGAGCAGTACACTGGTGATGAACTTTGGCCATGCTTTTCAACACAGAAGCTGTTAAGGTGTCCGTAACTTTTGCTCCATTGTAAAACACTATCGTCATCATGAAACGGCACGCACTCTCTTCATTCTGTTTACAGTGAAGCTGTTTAAGCTATTGGTAACTTGTGCTCCGTCGTGCAAAACTCATCAGGTGGGTATGCGCCACGGGAATCGGGCAAGCCCCACTACCGAGTATAGCAGGTGCGAGCGTTAAACGAAAACTCTGCTCGGCGCAGTGGAGCACGTGAAGCACGTGAAAGGAAGCGAGAGAAAGAAAGAGAACAGTAGAGAGAAATAAAGGCAATAAAGACATAAAAAGATAGACATACAGAGAAAGACATAGAAAGAGAGAAAGAGATAGAAACAAAAAGGAAAAACAGAGCAAGACAGAAAGAGAGATAGAAAGAGAGAGAGAAAAAAAGGGACAGGAAGAGAAAATAGAGAGAAATAAAGGGAACAAAAGCATAAAGAGACAGACAGAGAAAGCCATAGAAGGTGAGAGAAAGATATCGAAAGAAACAGACACGAAGAAGAGAGAGAAAGGAAGAGGAAGCGATAAATATATATATAGAGAGAGAGAGGGAAGAAAGAGAAAGGAAGAAAGAGCGAGAAAAAGAAAGAAATAGAGAGAGAACATAGAAAGAAATAAAAAGAATAGAAACAGAATAGAAAGAAAGAAAGAGAACAGAACGAAAGAAAGAAAGAAAGAAGAAAGAAAGAAAGAAAGAAAGAAAGAAAGAAAGAAAGAAAGAAAGAAAGAAAGAAAGAAAGAAAGAAAGAAAGAAAGAAAGAAAGAAAGAAAGAAAGAAAGAAAGAAAGAAAGAAAGAAAGAAAGAAAGAAAGAAAAATAAAGGGAAACAAGGAAGGCCACCCAGCTTCGTTCTTCCTTCAGGCTTGGCGCCACTCGCGCGAAGCTTGCATAATTTTTTGTATGGAACACATCCTGAACACATGAATTGATTATATCCGCTAGCAGGCAAACAAATCTGCTGCTCCATCCATGGCCACTGGGGCTCAAGTTCGTGTCGTCCGCTAGGCAACGTACAAATGAATGTGTGTACGTACGCGTTCTCGAAAATGGTCAGTGGAAAGTGCGGACCTTGTAGTCCCCCGTCTCTTCTCCTTATTCTCGAAAACTTCGTTTACTTATACGTACAACCATTTCGCTGCTTGCAGAGCAGAATTGTTACACTGCAGCGTGTGATTTCGCGAATGATTCGTACTACCGCGCTACCTCTTCATTTGTCTTTACGACAGGTTTCAATACTGAGTGAAATAGGGGGATCGATGGAGGGCTCGTTTGTGTTGTTAGACACTACCTAAAGATGTCAACAGACGTTCAAGCTAAGGAAGATATAGGGGACATCACTTGTACGTTTTAACTCTATAGTATTGCAAATATGACATCAATCTAAAGGAATCAAACTCGATGAAACATCAACTGGCCGCATGTAGGGACCGGACCGACAACTTTCGGTAACGCCGCTGTAGCTCAATTAGTGGAGCATTGGAAGCATTATCCGAAGGTTCGGGGTTCGCTCCCTACCTGCGGCCAGTGGACTTTTCATCCACTTTAACCGCTTTCCATTTATCTCCTAATTACTATACTACAGTTAAGGCATACGAGTAATCTCCCCTACACCTTCGTTAGCTTCAGCGTCTGTTGGATTCATTAGATTGTTCTAATACTGACGCACAATCGTGGGCAATGCATTGTCTCTTCAATTCCATGCATTTTCTGCTATTTGCTTCGATAGGCATGTTCTTCAAGAATTCAAGACGCATATGCTCAAATACCATATTTACTCGATCGTAACGCGACCACGATTGGGTGTCTTCATTGCGTCCAGGAAGAAATAGCAGAAGTTTCGGTATTCGACTGTAACGCGAGGGTCAACTTTAGGTAGCAAAAATCTGGAAAAAAAAACAACTCGCGTTATATTCGAGTAAATACGGTAACTATTTTGATAATTTGTATAGTGGTTGGCCACGGGCAATCGTGTTTACGCTAAAAAATGGTCCAATGATTTTATCAGCTTGCCGTCCTGGTCTCAATCTGTTCCGCCATCTTCGCTCGTCTGCAAGGCAGGAAAGAAGCACGTTCTGTTTTCGTCCAGCACAAAGCTCGTTTCACTCGCACGCGATGGTACAATATCAGAACTTCTAAGAAATGTAGCGTACGTCGGTGACAAATAAGTCTCCCGTAAGCTGAATGCTCAGAGAGATTACAGGAGCACAACGACGGTGTAATACGAGCCGAGCCGAAAAACGAAGCGAGACATAGCGATCTTATTCCCGAGAAATGGGAGCTTCGCTTGCGAAAGAAAGTAATGATGGCAAATAATGCATTTGCCTTCGAAAGAGTCCGTGGACGTTCAGCCAGCATGTAAGCTGGCATCACTTTTTTTTCAGTAAATTTATTTTCTCCTCTTATCTCATTTTCCTCTATCTTCAGCCTCGCTCGCATACCGGTAACATGAGATTTTTTTCTTCCTCCCGGAAACATGAGAAATTTTCTTCTGCAGCTGCGAAGAGTAGAAACTCGTTCGGCGAGATTAGAAAGATAACGCCTCCGCGAGAGCTCTTACATGCTCTGGCTCGGCCTAACACCTCGCAAGCAGGTCTTCGCTTTCGCAATCTTACACGCTGCTCGCAGGTGTCCTGGTATTAGGTTCCAACGCGTTGTTCAGCCAAACGGAAAGTCCGTTCAGGCTTCGGTTTGTCTTATTTAATTGTCATCTTCTTGCTTTTCAAGATTATCCGTGTCTTTCAGCTCTTCGCAGCCTTATTCGTTGCTCACGTAAGTTACTATTTTAATTTTTTTTTTCAAATTTTGTTTAACTCTAACATAATGTGATATCAGAGAGGCTGCTGAATCGTTTTCATCTGGCTCTTCATTCTTTCCCTTGTTTACTTTATAAGTTATTTCCTTCTTTCCTTGCTTTCTTTCTTTATTGGTTATTTTGAACGTTTGCTCGTTGCTTCGATGTGTCGTATTTTCCTTTTCATTTCTTCATTCCTTGCTCCGTTTCTTGGTGAAGTTTCGTTAGTCCTTTTTTTGTTGTCTGACTGAGCTTCAGTTTCTATTCTCCTTCGTTTATTCGCTGCAAAATGTAGACAAAAGTGAACGTTAATATGCTAAGTTAAGATATAATGTAACACTTGTGAGACGTTTCTTTTGGTCTTTTTTTCATTCATGTTGCTAAGATCATAAGAGTTTCCAGGCGATGGTTTATCAGACGCTATGTAGGCGCCGAAAATAAATAAATAAATAAATAGAATGCCTTCACCTTGACTCTAATATTTCTTTTCATCTGTGCTTGGCCACCAGCCGCGGTGATCTATGGTTGTAGTGCTCGAATGCGGACCCGAAAGTCGCGGAACGTAATCCCCGCCGCGGCGGCCGCAGTTCGATGCAGGCAAAATGCTAGATGCCCATACGCTTAGGTTTAAGTGCCCATTAATGAGCCCCAATTGTTCGAAATTTCCGGAGCCCTCTACTACGGCGTCTCTCGTAATCATATTCTGGTTTTGAGACGTAAAACTTCAACTTTTACATTGTTATCGGTCCTTGGTGCTGTCATGGACGCCTACTGCCTTTGCCGTGACTTTTTGATGGACCTTGAATTATGAACACTGTTTTTTTGTGCGTGTGCGCGTGTGTGAATGTAACGACCGAAAAACCGATGCTCAGAGAGTCAAAGCGTGGCAGCCAGGGGGCGCGTTCAATCACTGAGGCTAAAATGATTGAGGAGAGAGGGAAGAGACAGCGAGAAATCGGAGACCGTCACGAAAAAGTTAAAATAAACTAAAAGAACTTGGAAGGGAGGAGTGTAATTCACTTTGTGAACCAGGGGACAGCTGGCGGCATCACCTAAAGATCGAGGATGGCAAAGAAAAAAAAAAGCATGCAGTAGGCGTAAGGAGTAATGCGATCACGAGAGGACAAAATGGTATACGCACACATACACGCACACAAAAGAAAATGCTTTACGAAGGACTGTCCGCTGGACATCGCAGAAATGAAGAACCTTTGCCGGTCCACTGAAGAAAAAAGAATGGTTGTTCGTGGGAGCATCTGATTTAATTTTTCCGAGTTGTTCCGACTCGCCATCCTTCTACTCCTCTCCCGGTCGATACCTTTAGAGTTCGAACTTGCTGTCGATACTCCGGTCTTGTGTTTCCACCACTACCTTCTTTTTCCTCTGTTCTCCTTTTTTTTCTTTTTTTGCTACACCTTTGCTCTTCACGTGGGACCAAATGCGAAGATAAACGAAAAGTTCGCACCAGCAGGTGTCCGGAAAACAGTGACGATGAGCTTGTCTTTAATTCTCCTTTTGTCTATTCAAGTACGAATATCCTATACCTTTCTTTGTCTTGCGAGAAAAGTGGATGGCGGCGATCCTTGTGTGGATCAGTCGCTGTAGAAATTCGAGATAAAATGAAACGGAAGGATGATAACTGTAAACTCTTTCGGTTTGCTACCCAACTATTAGGCAAGAGTATGTGGTAGAAAGATAGCATAGATAAGAACCTACAATATATGTACTCTTTATAATAATATGAGAATATTCCACGTCTTATGAAACATGGGATGCACGCAAGTTACAAGCATACATTTATAATATGCAATAATACAGACATGTGCAGTAAGTCAACGAAACACTTGTGTTTCTAAAGACTTGAAGACGGTGAAAGTGTAGTGTGTGAAGTTACATTAATGCCGCCGAACAAATCCACCCACCCCGTATAAACGACATCATTGAAATGCAGTCAACGCGCCGTCTTTCAGTAATTCAACCTGAGCATCGCATGCGTCGCTAGCAAGGTTGCCATGTCTACGATCTGACACCACTAGTACGGACGTCAGACGATGTCTATAAATATGTATATAGATGTAGTTCTGCGCAGGCGTTCAAGCGTAAAGTGGCATGCGCGTATTTGTGCGCATGGTCACGACCATACTGCGTGGTTTCTTTCAGTACGATAGCGTTTTCAACACAAACTCTGTGTGAGTATCACAGTGCTTCAGTGCACGCCTAAAACAATACAAATCTTAATAGGCGCCGTGAAAGGCGTGTAACAGGATGACTCGACTAGCACTACTGCATGACGGCTCAAATTTGCTGGAGCAAGTTGTTGTAGATTCGAGTTCGCTCTCGGCAACATTCGTGTTCTGGGTGCGCAGTGATTAATGAAGCCGTCACATTTCCTCTAGACTGATTAAGTATCGCCATTGACCACAGAGGGCAGCACAAAACACCCCGGAGTCCCATTTGCGGAAGCGCGGACTCGCATTCGCGGCGCTCCTTGTATGCACGCCTCTTTGGGCTAGACGCCTGCGCAATCCATCATATCCTATTTTGGTCGATATTCTCTTTGTTTTTACTGCTTGGTGGCCTAATATCCGCGCTCTGAAGGCAGCACCACGCTTCGGAGCGAAGAGATTTATTGCCGATATGTCGAGAATGTGTAAGAAATGTCGCCTGTGAAGTAACTGTGCCAAGAACACGCTGATGACTTTAAAAGCACAGCTACCCTCTCATTGTGCCCTCTCTCATTCAGCCTATTTAGGCAAAGTAAACTGAGGCTTTAGGTGCACTGTATAAGTCTGCATCGCAACACGTTTTCCCGAGATATAAGGGGAGAACAAAGTCTGGTAAAGTAAAATAGGACTTAGAAACTATCAACTCAACCTATAATCAAGACAGATTATACAATAGGAAATTAGTTATATTGAAAGAAGTAATAGTTTGGGCCACGCCTACCACGTTTACTCGAATAGCAGCAGCACTGCTTGACGTTGGTTATCGGTGGCTAGCATTGGATAATGTTGCCACCCGCGCTTATATATCAATGCGGTCAGATAACAAACGTGTACTTCTGTACCTCCAACGAGCACTATCACACGCATTGCACACTGCGACACCTCGCCCTTAGGGAAATTGGACTCAACATTCTCGTTTTCCTGTTCTCTCCGCACTACCTCCTTCAAGATGTCCCTGCGAACACCTTGAGAGTATCGTAACAAATGAATACCGAAGCTACAGCGAACACTCCCACTTGAATACAATTGGGAGCGGCACATCAAGCGCTAATAATACTTGAAGCCTGGCTACGCGCATTTACGCAGTTGGCTGGTCGCTTCGCGGGCAGCAACCTCTGTTTTGCATGGAGTCGAAGGCGTCGATGTCACGAGACCCAGGTATAAGAAGGCGCCCCGAAGAAAAGGAAAACCTCATTTGTACCCGCCTGCAATTCACCACTGCCGTGGATGGCAATGTAAATAAGGTGGCGTGATCAGGCATGAGTACTTTGAGGCCTACCCTAAAGACATAACATATGAAGTAGGGGTAATGGTCTGCCGCTGAAGCACGTAATCGTCCTTGTAGGAGAGGAGGAGGAAGTTGGTTGGTTGACAGTGCTTTAGCAACGAAGTGTGCCAAAGGTGCCACGATTTGTCGTACCTATATATATATATATATATATATATATATATATATATATATATATATATATATATATATATATATATATATATATATATATATATATATATATATTTTCTCGAAGTTCGATACTCGTTCTGCTCGTTTATTTCTGTTGCCAAAAATTTTCGTGCCTATTTGTGAGAGTGTGTAGTTTCGCGCCGACTGAGCTAAAGGGCATCACACAACAATTTTTTTCAAAGGACGTTTATGGGATGCACTCGATAAAATGGTATTTCCGGCAAGCTAATGAAGTGATGTAACTGTAAAAATAATGACTTATTTATGTATATCGATTCTTCGAGGGCTTTTCGCACGAGCAAAATTGAATAAAGTTGCAAAGTTTGATATTTTTTTCCAGGAACAAGGCAAACTCAAACGGTAGAAATGAATTATGTACTGGTGGCCTGTTTGACATACTACAAAAGAAAAATAATTCAGTCGCTGAAAGTGTAGCAGATCATCTGAAAAAAATTGCGAATTTCACTTTTTTTTTTAGAAAAGCTCTGTATTCAGCATCAAGAAACTTGCCTTGGTGGTCGGACTAAAAATATGCGCGATACTTCATTTGAAAGCTCTATGTATTAGCTGAACATTGGCAAAGTTACAAAATGGTATTATTTTTTTAACTTGACAAATATTTTTTTGAAATTTTGTATCTCCACCAGCTTTTCGCCGACGTAACTCAAGCGGCATGAAGCATTCGCAACGGCAATCTTCAGCCCATGCCCACTGACCTGGGATGCCGGCGTCAAGCATGGTGCTGTCTATAAAGCAATGGAAAAAGAATTGGGGTATATATATATATATATATATATATATATATATATATATATATATATATATATAGTTGAAGAAATGAAGGAGCACACTTACGAAAATTGCATTTTGTTACTCATTTACGTTTCGGCCGTGGCACGGCCTTCGTCAGAATGATTCTGACGAAGGCCGTGTCACGGCCGAAACGTAAATGAGTAAAAAAAATGCAATTTTCGTAAGTGTGCTCCTTCATTTCTTCAACTACATGTGCACCGGACCTTCAGAACTTTCTTTTGATATATATATATATATATATATATATATATATATATATATATATATATATATACGAAAACAAGACGGTGCACGTACGAAAAAGCAATATTTTATGCCTAACGTTTCGGCCGTGGCACGGCCTTCGTCAGAGAATCACTGAATCACAGAGACCCACTGAACTTTCCCATTGAATATATATCTATATATATATATATATATACGTATATATATACTACCACGGCAGTATGAATGTATATAGAAGCACCACACATTTTACGGGGTGACAGGTCCAGCACACCGATGTTGTGCTTCTCGTAAACGCATATCGATATCTTTGCGTATATGAAATAGTGATCACCGCGCGAGCGTCTTCAGAGGGCTTGCAGTTTGAAAAGTTTCAAAGGTTAATTATGCTCCGCTTGGAACCTAATACTACACTCGCTTCCTTAAAAAGTTGATGACTGGTACATTTTGTCTGAAGCTAACTTGAGGGCGCAATTTCTAGAACTTTCATCGCCGTAACCGTCCAACATCTAAACTAGAACGAGCAAAGTTAGCGAACGACAGTGATGTTTAGCTAGTTGCTGAAGATTCATGACGAAAGAAGGCATGCGACTATCAACTGAAAAGGCGCGCAGCGGCGGAAAAGAAAGTAGACACAAAAAGCTTATCTGCGCATGCGCAGGCGTGGAGCGCCACCTGCTAATCCGGGACACGTGGGGGAGCTTGCGTCGTCTTGATCTCTTCTCTTGCGCCCGTGTTCGTACGCCTGCCTTCTTCTATCAACGTTAACGAGAGCCGCGCTTAAGTCGGCAGGCTGTGCATGCTTTTTCATTTGAACATGCGCCACAACATGTGTCGCTCCTCGGCGGCAGTCACGAGCTCTCGCTCGTACCGAACTTTTTCAAAGCTGATATGCGCGTTTTCATGCTGCTTCTGGAGCAGCCTCGTTTTCTCTTTGTCGCCGTCTGCATAGCGCAACCTGCAGTCTTGGTACACACGAACTTTCCCTGTTTGCTAAAACTCTGCGGCTTTCCCCCGCCAACTTGAGGTTTCTTCTCTTTATGCATGCCATCTCGAGATGAACAAACACCATTAAGGACGTTCTCTTGCCTTCAGCACCCCAAGAGGGACGAAGCGCTGCTTCTCCTTTTCAGGCGTGCTTGCGGGTGCGGTGAGCCGATGAAGCGCTTGCTCTCGTCTTTGCCCCAGAGATGGAGACGAGGCTGGCTTTTGTCTCTTGCCCGAGGCTCCTTAATTGCTGTCGCTCGCACGCGGTCCGCTGCCTCCGCCTTTTCGTTGTATGCTTGTGACAACGTCCTTGAGGCCGACTTGTCAGCGCGCAGCTGCATGGCAATGAAAATCCCAGGCACGTTACAGAGAAATTGGGAAAAACGGACTAAAAAGTACAAATCATATCAAGCCGACAGATAATGAAGTCAAGGAAAAAGGGAAGCACCGCGGGCGTTATTTGTAAATTTACAGCGAAACGGCATATGGGTATGTCGGCTACAACCTAATAAAATATATAAGCTCCGTCCGCAAAACCGCAGCGCGCTTGTCAATGTAAGAGAGTCGTAGAAGCTGGTTTCCTTTCGAACCCTAAGTATTTTTCTGTGCTAATGTAAATACCATGCATATTTAAAACAAAGGTTCGTCGCTCCTACCTAAAATACTCCTTCCCCCAGCACAGGGTAGCCAGCCGGTCTAAGAACTGGCTAACCTCCCTGTCTTTCCTTTCCGCTCCTTCCTTCCTTCCTTCCTTCCTTCCTTCCTTCCTTCCTTCCTTCCTTCCTTCCTTCGTTCGTTCGTTCGTTCGTTCGTTCGTTCGTTCGTTCGTTCGTTCGTTCGTTCGTTCGTTCGTTCGTTCGTTCGTTCATTTTATGGCGAGGGTCTCGACCCGGCGTGTTTTATGCGATTAGGTATAGCATGCCAAGGTTTATTGGTCTGCTGGCAGCTCGTACAGTTCATACTCTACCTGACGCTATCTCGCGAAAAGAATGTTCCGCATTACGGCGCCACGGCAACGAGTTATCCTTCGTCGCAGCCATGACCCCATGGCTACCACTTTGATGTCATGGCTGCCACTTCACGTCTGCGGTCTGTACCACTCCAGAAAGGTGGATTTTCTCTTTTCTTCTATTTCTCACTTTCTCTCCCCCTTCCCCCTTTGGAACTGAGTCGTGCCAGGTTATCGGGCGCACAAATAGGCGTGTTCTTTTTTTCTAAGCCCAGAACCACTGTCTGTCTACTTTGCATTTTTGATTTCAATCATCCGTCCTCCCATTCTAAAGCCCCCATTCGCAGGTGAGCGCGCGCCGTCAACCGCTTCTGACGGACTCGACGAAGACTCTCTCAACTTGACGCTTCTGTATACATAGCTAACACAATAAATATCCGAACAAAATTGGAAAGGACGCCATATCGGAATACCGTGTCGTAGTCATAGAGACGGTCTATAATTATTCCAACACTAGCAACGACAGCTGAGCCATCTAATCCAGCTGAGCCTCACTTTGCGCCCACTGCTCTTTGGCATTTTCGTTCCTACAAACAATGTAAGAAAAAAGACAACGTAACAAGTGTTGACGAAGCACGCCTCCGATCTAATGAAACGATCGATGTGAAAGCCCTCTGGAATTTTCGCGCTCGATTACTTCGACGACGCTAATTACCGCCTGACGCCGAGAAGTTGTTCTCCGGCTGGTTTCACATTCGCGGGAGAGCGATGCGTTGCGTGCTTTCGAAAGTATGCCCTCAGTGTTACGCTGGTGCCCTAGTGTCGTTTCTTCGGGACGTAGGCGTATCGATCGAGCCAATAACTTGTCCGAGTTTCCGCGGTTATTTATTTTAGTGGCACGAGCTACGAGTGACACTATTGGTTCTCTTCCATGCACCTTCTGTAGAGCACTTACTTGAGCGTATACCAATACTCAGAAAATGTGCTTCTAAAAAAAACACTTGTACGAAATCGATGGTTCTGGCTTAAGTTAAGACTTCCGTTGGATACATGTGATATCGCAGCATAACTTTACTTAAGGGCCAATTAACTGTCAGGATAATTAATGAAAATTAACTGAGTAAGTTCACTGAAAGAGCAGACGGCGTTCTCGTGAGCAGCTAGGATTGTTGCGGCACCTGGCGTAGCAAATCTCAACAACGCGCTTCTTTCCACGTGGCCTCTGAGATCCGCTTCGGCATCGCGACGAAACACAATGTTAACAGAAGGAATTCCCCCCCCCCCTCCCCCAATATTTTGATGACGGGGGTTGTTTTACCGAAAATAAATAATGAAAGTAGGTGTTTTTTTTAAATAGTCAAGACCTTCAGCAAGTGCTCCGCCCCTAACGAAAAAAATTCCTGGCTACAGGCTTGGTACCACGGTACCAGGGTACCAGAGGACCAGAGTACGAGGACCATAGATCTGAAAACCTTCACTACAGCGTCTCTCATAACGTTCCCCTTATTCATCTCATAACCTGAGTCACTTTCGGAAGTTAAATCCCACAAAACCAAAACAAACTAAAATGCAGAATTCTTCGTAAATCACAATTATAGTGGCATCCTCCATTAGCGCGCTGCCGGCTTCTCGCGGTCTCCCGCGAAATTCGTTAAGCAGGCCCTCCTTCTGAGTAACGAGGTGGCTGCGGCCGGCACTAAACGCCTCAATGCGCGCCGAGCTGGAAAGTAGGGCCAAAGTGTAAACTTCTCGCGGTCACCGTGCATCCGGAGTTAAACGAATGCTGATTGGTTGCCCCCACTGACCTGGCGAAGACGTTGGTCGAGCAAGCGAGTGAGTTTGTGAGTTAGCGGTCGTATGTATGCACATTCAAGGCGCGCGCTTTTACCCCAGACAACCGCGCTTGCAAACCACTTCGTTACAGAAGAGTCCGACTTGGTCCTCCACGCCAGTTCCACGCAGTTCGTGGCCGAGGCAAGCTGCGTTCTCTCAAACTGTCCAAACACAGCTACGTCCTTAAGGCGATGAACTCAAGGAGGAGATATTGGTGGACTCCGCGGTTTGGTTGTCCGTTCGCGTTGTGTGTGTAACTCAATTCCATTTACAAAAGGAAATTCAATGGCACCGCCCCACCACCACCAACAAGAAAAATAAAAACGCCCTTTTCCGTCGGTGGGGTTTGAAGGTTGTGGGTTCTGGCCCCGCCGACGGAAAGGGTCTTTTTACGTCCACTTTAATTCATTTTAACTGATGTCATTATCATTACATTACAGTTAAAGAAAAACAACAAATAATCTCCGCTATGCCTTCCTTGGCTTAATTGTCTGTTAGGTTAATTTGGGAGCGTGAAAATTTTTAACTTGTATGTTCAACGTAAGCTCGCACGTACATACAGTCTGTGTGTGTGTGTGTGTGTGTGTGTGTGTGTGTGTGTGTGTGTGTGTGTGTGTGTGTGTGTGTGTGTGTGTGTGCGTGCGCGTGCGTGTGTGTGTGGGGGGGGGGGGAGAGAAAGAGAGAAAGCAAAGCTGAAGAGAGGTTAACCAGACATGAGTTTCAGGTTTGCCCTCCTGCTTCGGTGTAAAGAAACTGGGTGGTCGTCGCGCTAGGTATATGGGTCTATTCAAGTGTGTTTGAAGCACACGGGAATTGTACTGAACATGTTATATTAGAATGTGCCGGATTCGTTACGGCAGCGGGCATTGCTGATTAAGGAATATAGACTTATTGGATGTAAGTGTGCGACCCTTGACAATTACCTCATTTCGAGTAGGTTTGCTAGGCCTATCGGGCTCTGCTGACTTCTATGCACCAAATGTATCTCGCCACAGGTTTATAGACGTTTATTTTTTCGTGTTTTTACTTATCTTTATCCAAGTCTTCGCCATTTTTTCCCTTTACTTTCCTATCTTCCTTTCCTCTAACTCTTCCCTCCATCCGCAGGAGTAGACAGGCGTTGTTCCCCTCTATACTCTAAGAAAAAAAAAAAGAGTATGTGTGACTCCTTTCGGAGAATCCTGACTTGCTACGTATATGAGTCTCTTTAAAGAGGCACGTTAACTCTCTTGTGGGTCACACGACTCTCCGAATAGAGTACAATGATCTCTAAAGGGAGTTGATGTGTCTCTTTAAAGAAACTCATATACGTGGCAAGTCAGGACTCTCTGAAAGGAGTCGAAGGACTCTTTTTTTTCTTAGATTGCAGGTGGAGTTTTCAGCCTGCTCTCTCCTTATTTCCTCTGTGTTCTTGCGCATTTGTGTGCGCATATGAAATACAAATCAAATATATTCGAGCATTCCTTCGATTTCCGCATTCCAGAAACTCTCGTCGCCTAACTTGCCTTTCCGGGCACTGCACGTAACTATGGCGTGTCGAGCCACCGAAACGCGACCACGCGTGGCGGTGGCGAGTGTGCGGTGGCTGCCCGACCGGAAAGAAGGGCCGGTTGCTCGCGACGTTGGCGATGACCAGGTGAGAGTGAGTCCCTGGGCATGTAGGCTTTCCTACACGTGCAGAATTAATTCTTCCGGTGGCACGTCGCATATGCATACCAGAGGCACGCCTGAGTGACGATTTATCGATCCATCTTATCTGCTCTGATTCCTTCAGACAGGAAGGTGTTGAATTCACAAGGTTTCTAGCTTTTAATTAACTCTCTTTTCATTGGTCAGCAGCGGTCTCGTTAATGATATGTCGAGTATTACGAATGGCTGAAATTTTTTAAAGATAAATGTGTTTAAGGAGCGCTCAGTGCCTATGGTCGGTTGCAGCCTAAGAATAAGTACAAGCTCCGCCCCCAGCACTGCGGCGCGCGTGACATTCATCAGCGCATTCTAGGATAGTTTGCAACGGCCAGTGTTACGCGCACAAACGATCACTTCCATGTGGCATGGATGAAGGTGATGCGCACAAGCCTGATAACGCTATCACGTTCTACTCTTGAAGGCGAAGGTCAAGCGTCCTCCAACTCTTAATGGCGCCAGCACCCAGCGACATTAAGTGCCTTGCGGAGCACCCAGGATTCACCACCAAGGGGAGTTGTCCACAAATTCCAAGACAAAAAAACATTCAAATATATAAAACACAGAGGTAATAAGAGTTATGTGGGATAATTATGACGCAGGAGCGTAAGGTTGCTACAGAAAGGGGTCAATTGACCCTTCCGATCATTAAATAAAATCAATCGAATGGTGATAGGTGCGCACCGAAATTATACAAGCTAACTGGTTGGTTCCTCATAAGGTGAACATAGGTAACTGACGTTTGGTGGTTACGTAGTACCCAACTGCAGTGCTACGTAGTACACGAGTAAATAGTTGATTAACATCATGTAGACGCCTTATTACACTGTCCCAAACCCATAGCTTGGCTTATAATAGAGCTAGGAGGGCAGTGTCCGGGGTGTTGGCACGTCTCCAAAAGTACATTCCTCAGTTGACGTCATTTCATAGTGTGCGCCGCACCTCCCTCTCGCCCAGTGGTGCTTGCATCGCGCGCGATTGGTAGTGCACCAGTTTCCACCACGTGGCAATGCTCGCTCCGCACTGTAGTCGCACACCCGCTACTAAGGACAGAAAAACAAATTTTCTTGCAGAAACACTGTAGGGGAGCAAATAGTGCACTAAAATGGTTGCCCAATGTTTTTTTCGAAGAGAATCTAAGATGTTTCATTGCAATGCCTGGGACGTTTGGCATGGAGTGACCCATTCTGTGCGTACATTTTTTATTTCTATCTTCTTTGCCATTACACACCCTGCATACTTGTAAGGCCGTATACAAACGCAAGAAGAGACACGCACTTGCAAAAAAGGCGAGAAAACGTTCTGACAGGCTTGACTCGGCAAATTCCGAAGCTACGTCACACCACTCAAAAGGACAGACATAACCGCAGACAGCAGTGAAGAAGAAGATGAATGAACAACAGGAGGAAGCGGCGCGGAATGTGCGAGTTGCAGGGGGCGCTGTTGTTTCTGAGAGTATACCGCGTGCAAGGTGTTGCTTTCCCACTGCGGTTCCACACCACGCAAGCGAATAACCTACGTACTACCGCGAGCAGCCGAGCAATCCCAGCTGCACGTAAGGCAGCTAGCAGCCAGAGTCAGTGGTCTGAGGCGCAAGCTTTATGATAGCGAAGCTTGGTGAGCCACCATGCGAATGTGCACGGATGAGAGATACGCGAATGTGAGATGAAGAAGGATTGTGAGGGGATGGGAAGGAAACAAGCGAGGCAAAAGACCGGGCGACTAACCTGCCTCCTGGGAGATAAGTTCTTTGCTTGTTCATTCCACTAAGCTGGGACAGTGTCGGTGCCACTACTGAGCGTCTACCTGTAAAAAGAAAGAACAATAAACGTGACTGAAACAGAACAGCAAGTCACGGGGGCAGGCGACTGTATGCCAGCCTGTTATACGTGCGCGGGCATGCGTGTACACTATGACGTCGACTGTGAGCTGCGGTTCTGCCGGTGTGGTTTGCACGTCACCGACGAATTTCTCACGCGCTGGGTGGCAGCCGCAGACACGGCGGCGGCTTCCCCACCCCTCACCCTACCTCTTGCCTCCTGGCACCTACTTGTTCACTTTCTTTCTTGTCCGCGCATACCACCGTTGAGTCAGACGGGCCGACTGGGAACATTATACGTGGTATAGCGGGAAGGCGTGCCCGGTCAAAAGGCTAGGCTGAGAGCGGGTACAGGACAGCGTGGTTGTACGACCCGTTATTAATAGCCAGCTTTGCGCGTTGCTCATTTTCCTTTTCTCATAGAACCGGCCTTCTACGCCCTGATGCCTTCCCACCCACCTACTATTCGCCCTTTTCTCTTTATTTGTCAACTCTGACGTAACGTGATCCGCAGTATTTTGTCGTCGACGAGATTATCTGTCACACTTTCCTTTGATCTATCGCCTTCTGCCGCGGTTGGCCGAAAGAAGCGCATTCTTTTCATCCATAAACCTACGTCACACTAAGTCGATTATACTGATAGTCAGAGCTATGTCCAAGATAGCGTGAGGACGCCGGTGCTCGGTCTCTGGCAATAAGCTCACTAGTACATTCCTGTTGAGCACAAACTAAAGCGTAATAGCGCCATCTTGCAGGCGAAGGACGCCTATACTGTCATCGATAGCAAATATGTACGAAGACTTCCCGGAAAATAGCTAAGAGCGCAAGGTAAGCTTATATAGGTGGTGACAGGGAAGGCGACTGTGCGCGAAATTCTGAGGAAATTCTGAAATGCCCGAGTGCGGGAAAGTAAACATTCACAAGTCGTTCAGTTTCGTCGCGCTAGTTTGACGTAGTGTTTGCTATGACGTGCTCATTGCTCTTTGCAATTCTTTTTCTCGGTACGTGAGAGCGTGTGGCTCATCATCGGTAAAACTAACATCGGACGTGCGTTCTCGTAGGGGGTTGTTTAAACAGCAATGCTCTCGAGGACTTCGAAGGGCGCCCTTATCGGCGCGTCATTCATGAGTCACACGACGACGCACGCCTGTCACTCCCTCAAGGAGCGGCAGGTCCGTGCAACGCACGCCAAGAAAAACTGCGAACAGGCAGAGCAGGAACGTCGAACATGAATGACGCGTAGATGTACTATATTTGCACCTCTCAGACAACTTTCAGGCGTGAGAAAAGCGCTCTCGGCGAAAGTGCTTTCGACGCGCGCCACTTTCAGAAAACCATGTGTAAGCTGTGTAGTATTCGGAGAAAGATAACACATTACCCCGTGCTATAAGCGTCACCTTCGTAACTTCCTAGAACTTAAGCGCGGATCGTACACATCTTGCATGGGAATTATTATCAAGAAGCTTTCGACTAGTTGTTCCGGTTGTTGGGACTCAAACTCGGAGTGAGAAAACGGACCACGAAGGAACCTAACAACCACGCCACGTGCGGGAAATAATTATTTTTATATTGTTCGGAAGTTTACGTGCACTTGAAAGAACCTCTGGCTTTTACATAAAGGCAGCGCGTATATGTCACAGAATTTGGGCAAATCTCACTACTCACCACTGGTCCACTAAAATGATGAAGGGAACACAGGGGCGGCAAACACCAAGTAAGATTTCTGAATTGATGTAACCAATAATTTAGAAGTAATTTAATGAACCGTCGGGATTGACCCAGTGATAAAGACCGAAACCGCGCGTTTCAGCTTCGCTGGTTGTCCATCTGTACGGAGGGCCTGGGCGCGAACTACTTCTCTCCACTATTTCGACTATTCCCATAATATAAGTTCAACATAGGACTTCTTGTTGGGCAATTATAATAACGAGTCAGTCAGTCAGCCCTGTCGGGGCAATCAATCAATCAATCAATCAATCAATCAATCAATCAATCAATCAATCAATCAATCAATCAATCAATCAATCGGATATACTTGAGTCCTTCCTTTTTTTCCTCATCCGCGTTTTCATAAGGAGCTGGTGGATTACAATGAGTGAGTTGTATTGTACACTTGTCTGCCCGATGCCACAAGAAGGGCCCAAAATCTTTACGGTTACAGAGAAGCAAATGATAAATTTAATAATAATATCTGGGGTTTAACGTCCCAAAACCACGATATGATTATGAGAGACGGCGTAGTGGAGGGCTCCGGAAATTTCGACTACCTGGGGTTCTTTAACGTGTACCTAAATCTAAGTACACGGGCCTCAAACATTCTCGCCTCCATAGAAAATGCAGCCGCCGCGGCCGGGATTCGATCCCGCAAATGATAAATATATCGACAGAACAACGTTGCGACGACGCACAGACATGGAGATCATGCTGGAAACGAGTACATCCGTCCCCGTCCAAGGGCCGTCTCTTGATCCCCAAACATGACTACTAAGGATGCAATCAAAACAAGGGGCGTTACGGTACAACACATGCGCAATATTCTGACGATAGATGTCATTACTTCGTCTGTAAAGCTCTCAATTAAACAACGCTCAAAGCTGCCGGCTGGGGGCGTAAAGAGCGGTGCAGAGAGTGATGTACTAAAACCTCTTTGCATAAGAGGTTTTAGTGCATCACTCTCTGCACCGCTCTAAATAAGGACACTAAATAAGGATTAAGAATTAATGCCGAATTCGTATCCAAGACGCACACTCGTCGAGCTGTGCGTCTCTTTAGCTGTGAGGTACGAGCACCGCATAAGAGGCGCTGTTTCTTTTTTTTTTTCGTTTCTTTCTTTCTTTCTTCTTTTCTTTTTTTGTGTTGGGAGCTAGTCTGACCGTCCCTGACGTCTATCGCGCCATTTGGCTGGTGCGATTGCCCTAACTGGCATCTTCTGTCGTCACGCCTCCAGACACAACTGCTTGACAGGTCTAGCGCAGCTTGACTCTCTCCTCTTCCCGCTATTTGTCGTCTTTCTTTCTTTCTTTCTTTCTTTCTTTCTTTTTTTCTTTCTTTCTTTCTTTCTTTCTTTCTTTCTTTCTTTCTTTCTTTTCTTTTCTTTCTTTCTTTCTTTCTTTCCTTCTTTCTTTCTTTCGTTCTTTCTTTCTTTCTTTCTTTGATGTGGTACTTGTCTCGCCTTCCCATTTCGTCTGTTGCCGGGTAAGCGATTGCTAATTCGGGAAGCACTGTTGTTTATTACGGAGCTCCGGAATCGTTGCTTCATTATTAAGGAGAATGCTTTAGATGTCTCATCAAACGCGGAAATGGACCGGCGTCCCGGGGCGTCGGCGCCAGCACGAGTGATGCAAAAAAAAGATCACCACGTTATGACGTCACAGATCGCAAAAATTTGTGACGTCATGATGACGTTCACAATGATTTCACACCCCATGACGTGACATGATGCCGTCATCACATGACATCGTAGCTTGGCCAAAGGTGGGCCAATCACCGAGGCAATGCAAAAGGTGGTGAGATGCAGAAAGCTTCCAACGCCTACAATCCTGGAGGCAATGCGAAACCACGTTAGGTGGGAAAACTTTTGGTGTGTGGCGAGGCAGGATTGATACATCAAGGCACCCTAAATACATCGAATGAGAAAAAAAAAGATGGTTTTCGCCTTCGAGTCGTCTTAGGTGAATGCATAAGGGACCCTCTAGTTTTTCTGTGCTTCGTTGTAGCATGAACATTTTCACTGGCTGTTGGTCACCCGCCGCGGCGGTCTAGGGGTTACAGTGCTCGACTGCTGGCCGAGGGTGCGATTTCCGGCCGAGGCGGTGGCATTTCGTTGGAGGCGAAAATCCTAGAGGTCCCTGTACTGCGCGATGTCAGTGCACGTAAAAGAACACCAGAAGGTGGAAATTTGCGGTCCCCTACACTACGCGTCTCTCCTAATTACGTCGTTGTTTTGGCACGTGAACCCCAGAAAATTATATTAAGAAAACAAGAATAAAAGAAGCATCGTTCCTATATGCAAGGCGGGTTTGTACATCCATGCAGTCGCTTTAGGTTGTAAAATGCTTACTCGCAAAAACGCAATTTCCGTTTCTGCCACCATACGAAGGTAGTTTCAAGGTGTCGGCAAAAGATGGGCCTGTGTGTACTACGCCGCCACTAGGATGCCTTTGGTACTGTACTCTTAAGGCCAGGAAAACAATATCTTATATATAGTCATACAGTTAGCGTTTATACGGAGCAACAAGGGAGTACATTCGCTGAGGAACTTTTGCTGGTTCCTCAGCGATGATGATGGGTTTGCTGCTCCTGTAATATTCACGTGTTCGAATAATCGTAATCTTATTTTTGGCTGCACTAAGTTCAGCGTGAATGTGAGGCGCCCCTGCGCCGAACTTCTGACACTTTCACTGCGCTTTTGCTCTTTTTAATAAGTACGTATACGTGTGTGCCCTCTCTTCAAATATAGCGGCGATTGCAACTTGACCCTTTCGTGAAGGTTGCCTCTAGGTTCAACCTTGAAAAGAGGCAACATAAAAAAACGACCATGTCCCTGGTATGTGTTTATATCTCGTGGACATATTTAGTAAGCAGAAAAACGCGAATACTTAATAGATATAAAATTAGTAACTGTTTAATCGGTCGTTTTCTGCAATCCAATCTACAAATATCTCATTGGAAGTTCTTGCTTGTACAGCTTCGTTGCTTCAAAAGTTGGTTAATTAATCTTGCCTAATTAAGCAGTTATGCAGAACACAAGAACAGTGTGACTTACTCCATGCAATTGTCAACAACATGCGCTTGGTCGCGTCGTCAATAGACAAAGAGTGCGTCGACATATTTTTAAACTCTGGCTAGATAGCTGGGACAGC